>NC_134398.1:206521709-206861141 GCF_050003625.1 Haematobia irritans
TATGGCAAACTTTTCAATAAAAATAAAATTTTGAGAAAATTTTCTATAGAAATAAATTATGGCAAAATTTTCTATAGAAATAAATTGTTGAGAAAAATTTCCATAGAAATAAGAGAAAATTTTCTATAGAAATAAAATTTTGAGAAAATTTTCTATAGAAATAAAATGTTGACAAAATTTTGTATAGAAATAAAATTTTGAGAAAATTTTCTATAGAAACAAAATTTTGACAAAATTTTCTGTAGAAATAAACTTTTGACGAAATTGTTCATAGAAAAAAATTTTGAGAAAATTTTCTTCAGAAATAAAACATTGACAAATTTTCTATATACTTAAAATTTTGCCAAAATCTTCTATAGAAATAAAAAATCTTAGCAAAGTTTTCTATAGAAATAAAATTTTTACAAAATTGTCTATATAAATAAAAGTTTGGCAAAATTTGTTTGAAAAAAAATTCTATAGACATAAAATTTTGCTAACACTTTCTATAGAAATAAGATGTTGACAAAATTTTGTATAGAAATAAAATTTTGAGAAAATTTTCTATAGAAACAAAATTTTGACAAAATTTGCTGTAGAAATAAAATTTTGACGAAATTGTTCATAGAAATAAATTTTGAGAAAAATTTCTTTAGAAATAAAACATTGACAAATTTTCTATAGAAACAAAATTTTGACAATATTTTCTATAGACATAAAATTTTGCCAAAATCTTCTATAGAAATAAAAAATCTTAACAAAGTTTTCTATAGAAATAACATTTTTACAAAATTGGCTATATAAATAAAAGTTTGACAAAATTTTTTACAGAAAGAAATTTTTGACAAAATTTACTACAGACATAAAATTTTGCCAAAACATTCTATAGAGATAAAATGTGGACTAAATTTTGTATACAAATAAAATTTTGAGAAAATTTGGTATAGAAATAAAATTTTGAGAAAATTTTCTATAGTAATAAAATTTGGAAAAAATTTTCCATAGAAATAAAATGTGGACTAAATTTTCTACAGAAATAAAAAATTTCGACAAAGTTTTCTATAGAAATACAATTTGTACAAAATTGTCTACAGAAATAAAATTTTTAAAAATTTTTTTACAGAAAAAAAATTTATAGAAATAAAATTTGGACAAAAATTTCTATAGAAATAAAAAAAAATTGGACAAAATTTTCTATAGAAATATAAAAAACAAAGTTCCCTATAGAAATAAAATCTTTACAAAATTGTCTGTAGAAATCAAAAATTCTATAGAAATAAAAAAAAATGGACAAAATTTTCTATGGAAATATAAAAAAACAAAGTTCCCTATAGAAATAAAATCTTTACAAAATTGTCTGTAGAAATCAAATTTTGACAAAATTTTCTACAGAAATAAAATTTCGACAAAATTTTTCATAGAAATAAACATTTTTGTCGAAATTTTCTATAGAAATAAAATTTTGAGAAAATTTTCTACAGAATGGAAGGGAAAAATCTATGCAATAAAATCTCTCGTTGCCTTCTACTCAGAAACTTGGAGCATGGATGGCTCTTTGTAAAAAATTTCACGAACTTATGTTACGTTTAAACCAAATTTCAACATTGCTGATTACGACAGACATTCAAATAGGCCAGTGAACAGAAAGACCGAGAAATGAAGAGACCTTACATCCTATAGTGGAGACTACATAGTAGACATAAAATGTGGTTATGATTTCTTGTCACTACTCCGACCCGTCTCTACATTACCGGAAAATTAGAAATATTTGTCTTAAGGCAATAGCATAACCTGATATATCGGAGATTAATGTAGGGTACAAAGAAGTGGCAATGTTTAATAACTTATTTGTTTTTAATTTTTTATATATTTGTTTATATTTTCCTGATGATTTGTCATCACTTGGTGCTGGCGATTCCAGTGATGGGTGGTGGTGGTGCTGCTGGGCCACTCATAATTGGAAATTATGGAGTAATGCATTGTAGTTGTTTCTTTATCTCTGTTATTGTTGCTATTGCATTTATTGTTATTATTTTTATTATTATTATTCGCTTTTATTGTCTTTGTATTTTATAAGGCAATTCGCCTTCTACCATCAACTTAATTTAAATATTTATTTACTTTTTTGTGGGGTATGCTGTTGGCGACGTAGTAGCTGCTGAGGTTTTTAAAACACAAACTCACTCGCACACACACACACACACACATGGAGACACATACACTTATACTATACTAGAAATACCACTTTTGGTTTGACTTGGATTTTTTCTATATATATATAGAGATTTTTTTGTAATTTTTTATAAAAACAAAAAAGCACTATAGGCAGTAACAAATATTTTATTTATCTACCCAAACAAACTTACACAGAAATCACTTGTTTTCTTTTCCATTTTTTTCTCCACTCTTGCTTATAATTTTTTAACAGACATTTAAATATTGATTTTTTTATCTTAAACTTGTGTGATTATATTTTGATTAGACTTTGGAAAATTTTCCATGGTAAAAACACCTGCAAAAATATATGTGGCCACTTGATGACAGTGGTGGATGGTAAAACAAACAAAAAACATTTTTGAGGATTTTTTTTTATTATGTTGTGGTTTGATTTTTTTGTGAAATGTTTTCTTATATAAAAACGGACATGACATTCACATTATCCGTTTGGGAGGTGATAAAAAACCCCCCTGCTTTTATAGAAAATTCACACCATTTCCCAAATAATTTTCTTTTATTTTTTTAATAGCTTTTTTAATTTCTTGGGTATTTTGAATTTTTTTATTTCGTTACATTTGCTACGTTTCTTTCGATTTCTTCGATTTTTTCTTTCGAATTCGAAACGACCTGAAAGTTATAGTTTTTCAGTTTCTCGAGCGCGTCTCACACGTTATTGATTACGACTGACTTTAAGAAAAAAAGTATAACCGTTTGTGTATCAGCAGTTGTGCGGCTCGGTTCACCAGTTCCATGTCGCCACTGTGTGCTGTTTTATTTTCGTCACCCTTGTCCCCTTAAACGCGGCCGGTCCGTTTCGTCTGAGGCCTAGGTTTGGTAAGGCGTTGTTACTCTCGCCGTTGTCTTTGCTTGATTTTTTTGCCACTAGATGCTAGCTGCATGAGTGCTGTGGTTTCTTGAGCCACTACATCATAGAAGGGGCAATATGCTAAATTAGTCATTGTAGATGTTATTCAAACTTCAAAGGAATTCGAAATCGAATAACGCACTAGCCCTCAGCTGGGAAGGATTGCTTCCTAAAATTAAATGTTTAATCAAATTAAAAACTTAAGAAAATTACAATTTTTTATTATAATATTAATTATCCCAATTAATATTTTAATTATGGTCAAACATATTTCTATTTTGCAAAATATTCTATAGAAATAAGATTTTTTCAAAATTTTCTATAGAAATAAGATTGTGACAAAATTTTCTATAGCAATAAGATTTTGACTAATTTTTCTGTAGAAATAAATTTTTGACAAAATTTTCTATAGAAATAAAATTTTGACAAAATTTTCTATAGAAATAAAATTTGTACAAAAATTTCTATACAAATAAAATTTTGACAAAATTTTCTATAGAAATAAAATTTTTACAAAATTTTATAAAACTGACAAATTTTCTATAGAAATAAAACTTTGACAAAATTTTGTATAGAAATACAATTTTGACAAAATTTTCTATAGAAATCAAATTTTGAAAAAATTTTCTATAGAAATAAAATTTTGACAAAATTTTCTATAGAAATAAAATTTTGACAAAATTTTCTATAGAAATAAAATTTTGACAAAATTTTCTATAGAAATAAAATTTTGACAAAATTTTCTATAGAAATAAAATTTTGACAAAATTTTCTATAGCAATAAGATATTGACTTATTTTTCTATAGAAATAAAATTTTGACAAAATTTTCTATAGAAATAAAATTTTGACAAAATTTTCTATAGAAATAAAATTTTGACAAAATTTTCTATAGAAATAAAATTTTGACAAAATTTTCTATAGAAATAAAATTTTGACAAAATTTTCTATAGAAATAAAATTTTGAAAAAATTTTCTATAGAAATAAAATTTGTACAAAAATTTCTATACAAATAAAATTTTGACAAAATTTTCTATAGAAATAAAATTTTGACAAAATTTTATAAAACTTTAACAAAATTTTCTATAGAAATAAAACTTTGACAAAATTTTGTATAGAAATACAATTTTGACAAAATTTTCTATAGAAATCAAATTTTGAAAAAATTTTCTATAGAAATAAAATTTTGAAAAAATTTTCTATAGAAATAAAATTTTGACAAAATTTTCTATAAAAATAAAATTTTAAAAAAATTTTCTATAGCAATAAGATTTTGACTAATTTTTCTATAGAAATAAAATTTTGACAAAATTTTCTATAGAAATAAAATTTTGACAAAATTTTCTATAGAAATAAAATTTTGACAAAATTTTCTATAGAAATAAAATTTTGACAAAATTTTCTATAGAAATAAAATTTTGACAAAATTTTCTATAGAAATAAAATTTTGAAAAAATTTTCTATAGAAATACAATTTTGACAAAATTTTCTATAGAAATACAATTTTGACAAAATTTTCTATAGCAATAAGATTTTGACTAATTTTTCTATAGAAATAAAATTTTGACAAAATTTTCTATAGAAATAAAATTTTGACAAAATTTTCTATAGAAATAAAATTTTGCCAAATTTTCTATAGAAATAAAATTTTGAAAAAATTTTCTATAGAAATACAATTTTGACAAAATTTTCTATAGAAATACAATTTTGACAAAATTTTCTATAGAAATACAATTTTGACAAAATTTTCTATAGAAATAAGATTTTCACTAATTATACCCTGCGCCACACTGTGGAACAGGGCTTTATAAGTTAGTGCATATGTTTGTAACACCCAGAAAGAGACGAAATAGACACATGGTGTCTTTGGCAATAATTCTCAGGGTGGGTCCCTGAGTCGATATAACCATGTCCGTCTGTCCGTCCGTCCGTCCGTCTGTCTGTGAACACATTTTTGTGATCAAAGTCTAGGTCGCAATTTAAGTCCAATCGCCTTCAAATTTGGCACATGTCCCTACTTTGGGCCAGAATAGAACCCTATTGATTTTGGAAGAAATCGGTTCAGATTTAGATATAGCTCCCATATATATCGTTCGCCCGATATGGACTTATATGGCCCCAGAAGCCAGATTTTTGGCCGAATTTGGTTGAAATTATGCACTAGGAGTACAATTGGTAGTATAGTCAAGTGTGCAAAATTTGATTTAAATCGGTTCAGATTTAGATATAGCTCCCATATATATCGTTCGCCCGATATGGACTTATATGGCCCCAGAAGCCAGATTTTTGGCCGAATTTGGTTGAAATTATGCACTAGGAGTACAATTGGTAGTATAGTCAAGCGTGCAAAATTTGATTGAAATCGGTTCAGATTTAGATATACCTCCCTTATATATCTTTCGCCCGATATGGACTAATATAGTCCTAAAAGCCAGAGTTTTGGCCCAATTTGGTTGAAATTTTGTACATGGAGTAGATTTAGCATTGTCGCCATGCGTGCCAAATTTTGTTGAAATCGATTCAGATTTAGATATAGCTCCCATATATATCGTTCGCCCGATATGCACTTATATGGACCCAGAAGCCAGAGTTTTATCCCGATTAGCTTGAAATTTTGCACAAGAAGTACAATTAGTAGTATAGTCAAGTTTGCAAAATTTGATTGAAATCGGTTCAGATTTAGATATAGCTCCCATATATAACTTTCGCCCGATATGGACTAATATGGTCCTAAAAGCCAGAGTTTTGGTCCAATTTGGTTGAAATTTTGCACTAGGAGTACAATTAGTAATATAGTCATGTGTGCCAAATTTGATTGAAATCGGTTCAGATTGAGATATACCTTCCATATATATTTTTCGCCCGATATGGACTTATATGGCCCCAGAAGCCAGAGTTTTGGCCCAATTTGGTTGAAATTTTTCACAAGGAGTACAATTAGTAATATAGTCGTGTGTGCCACAGGGAGTAGATTCAGTATTGTTGCATTGCGTGCCAAATTTGATTGAAATCGGTTCAGATTTAGATATAGCTCCCATATATATGTTTTTCTGATTTCGACAAAAATGGTCAAAATACCAACATTTTCCTTGTTAAATCGCCACTGCTTAGTCGAAAAGTTGTAAAAATTACTCAAATTTTCCTAAACTTCTAATACATATATATCGAGCGATAAATCATAAAAAAACTTTTGCGAAGTTTCCTTAAAATTGCTTCAGATTTAAATATTTCCCATATTTTTACTAACATTGTGTTCCACCCTAGTGCATTAGCCGACTTAAATTTTGAGTCTATAGATTTTGTAGAAGTCTATCAAATTCTGTCCAGATCGAGTGATATTTAAATGTATGTATTTGGGACAAACCTTTATATATAGCCCCCAACACATTTGACGGATGTGATATGGTATCGAAAATTTAGATCTACAAAATGGTGCAGGGTATAATATAGTCGGCTCCGCCCGACTTTAGACTTTCCTTACTTGTTTTTATATAGAAATAAAATTTTGACAAATTTTTATATAGAAATAAAATTTTGACAAATTTTTATATAGAAATAAAATTTTAGCAAAATTTTGTGTAGAAATAAAATTTTAACAAAATTTTCTATAGAAATAATATTTTGACAAAATCTTCTATAGAAATGAAATTTTGACAAAATTTTCTATAGAAACAAAATTTTGACAAAATTTTCTATAGAAATAAAATTTTGACAAAATTTTCTATAGAAACAAAAATTATGACAAAATTTTCTATAGAAACACCATTTCGACAAAATTTTCTATAGAAATACAATTTTGACAAAATTTTCTATAGAAATAAAATTTTGACAAAATGTTCTATAGAAATACAATTTTGACAAAATTTTCTATAGATATCCAATTTGACAAAATTTTCTATAGAAATACAATTTTGACGAAATTTTCTATAGAAATACAATTTTGACAAAATTTTCTATAGAAATAAAATTTTGACAAAATTTTCTATAGAAATAAAATTTTGATAAAACTTTCAATAGAAATAAAATTTTGAAAAAAGTTTCCATAGAAACACAATTTTGACAAAATTTTCTATAGAAATAAAATTTTGACAAAATTTTCAATAGAAATAAAATTTTGATAAAACTTTCAATAGAAATAAAATTTTGAAAAAAGTTTCCATAGAAACACAATTTTGACAAAATTTTCAATAGAAATAAAATTTTGACAAAATTTTCTATAGAAATACAATTTTGACAAAATTTTCTATGGAAATACAATTTTGACAAAATTTTCTATGGAAATAAGATTTTGACAAAATTTTCTATAGAAATAAAATTTTGGTAAAGTTTTCTATAGAAATAAAATTTTGGCAAAATTTTTTATGGAAATATAATTTTGGCAAAATTTTCTATAGAAATAAAATTTTGGTAATGTTTTATATGGAAATACAATTTTGACAAAATTTTCTATATAAATACAATTTTGCCAAATTTTCTATAGAAATAAAATTTTGACAAAATTTTCTATAGAAATAAAATTTTGACAAAATTTTCTGTAGAAATAAAATTTTGGTAAAGTTTTCTATAGAAATAAAATTGTGACAAAATTTTCTATAGAAATAAAATTTTGGCAAAATTTTCTATAGAAATAAAATTTTGACAAAATTTTCTATAGAAATAAAATTGTACCAAGTTTCAAGTCAATAGCTTGCTTCGTTCGGAAGTTAGTGTGATTTCAACAGACGGAAATCATCAACTTCAAAGTTTGCTGTATTTCAAAAAATTGCTGTGACTATTTCCAAACCCCTTTTTTTAGTGCAACCTAAATTTCCGTACACCCAATTCGCATACTACAAAATAAAGTCGACTTAAATCGCCGCTATTAATCGTTCCTTAAATGTTACTTGGGTTTTCTTAATGTCGTCTAGCTTACTGGTCGACCGGCTAGCGGACTGACAGCCTGCTATATGGATGTGTTACTTTGCCTGACTATCGACTATTGCTTGTTGGTTGGTGGCTTAGTAGTAGTCACAGCTGTGTCTGTCTCCAGTGGATGTTATACCAGCTAGTTTGAAAATGTAGCAGAGAGTAGTAGTAGTAGATTCCAAACTCATTTGCTTAACATTACCGCAGGCTCAGGCTACATATATTAATGACAAGCAAAATACTTTGTGATGAAGAAGAAATGAAAACAGAAAAAAACACCGATTTTATAATAAAGCTTAACATTCAATAGCAATTATTTGGACCTTAGCATCAAGCCAAGGAAGCTGGAAATTTCCTATATAACATATATATGCATACATATATTGTGTTTATGTGATAATTTCAAATGTTTTTGCTTAGATGTAGACAAAACAAAGAAATCTATGCAAAGTTTCATATGAGTAAAAATAAAATGTCCTAGAAAATGAAAATGAGGTCAAGGACATTGAATGAACTCTTTGAGGAATTTGTAAAGTACAGATTCCCATTTTTAAAATAAATAAACTCAAACAAAAAAACACAACATCATTTGAATGATAAAATAGTACTGATACACTGAAAGTATTGTTATTGCTAATTAAAAGAATTTATTATAGAAATGAATCTTTTTGATTATTTATTTTTCAAATTTACAATTAAAATTTGGTCATATGATTTTGGGGAAACATAAATAAGACCATTATGATTTAAATAACATCAAAAGTCAAATAGATTAATTTAAAGATTAATGCGCTTTAAATAACATCAAAAGTCGAATAGATTAATTTAAAGATTAAAACGTACACCCTTGTTTTCGTTAGGTTAGGTTAGGTGTCAGCCCGATGTATCAGGCTCACTTAGACTATTCAGTCCATTGTGATACCACATTGGTGAACTTCTCTCTTATCACTGAGTGCTGCCCGATTCCATGTTAAGCTCAATGACAAGGGACATCCTTTTTATAGCCGAGTCCGAACGGCGTTCCACATTGCAGTGGAACGTTGTTTTCGTTACAACCAGTGCTGTGGAGTCGGAGTCTTGGAAATTTTGCTCGACTCCTTTCGCACGATTTACACTCCTAAATTTTTAAAATTTGTAAATTTTCTCTCCAATTTACTTGAAATTTTGCACAACGAGAGTTACCATTATAACTATTCATAACAAATTTTGTCAAAATAGGCTCACTCCGAAAATTTTGAAATTGATTCGGATTTAAATATAGCTGTCATATATATCTTTGACACGATATGCACTATATGGACCCAGATCAGGGATGACAAATGATGTTGATGAAAAAGTACTACAAACTTATTAAAAATGTACTTTTCAAAGCCAAAAGGTGCTTAAATTACATAATATCAAATTTAAAGACTATTGTAAAAGTATACATATATTTTAATTTAGACCGATTTCGACAATTTTTTTAGATTTTCTAAAAAATCTAAGTTTGCAAAATTTTATTTCTATAGAACATTTTCTCAAAATTTTATTTTTGCAGAAAATTTTCTCAAAATTTTATTTCTATAGAAAATTTTGTCAAAATATTGTTTCTATAGAAAATTTTGTAAAAATTTTATTTCTGTAGAAAATTTTGTGAAAACTTTATTTCCACAGAAAATTTTGTGAAAATTTTATTTCCACAGAAAACTTTGTGAAAATTTTATTTCCATAGAAATTTTTGTCCAATTTTTATTCTATAGGGAATATTGTCAAAATTTTATTTCTATAGAAAAATTTTATTTTTGCAGAAAATTTTGTAAAAATTTTATTTTTATAGAAAATTTTGTCAAAATATTGTTTATATAGAAAATTTTGTCAAAATTTTATTTCTATAGAAAATTTTGTCAAATCTTTATTTCCATAGAAAATTTTGTGAAAATTTTTTATTCTATAGAAAATTTTGTCCAATTTTTATTCTATAGGAAAATCGTCAAATTTTTATTTCTGTAGAAAATTTTGTCAAATTTTTATTTCCATAGAAAATTTTGTGAAAATTTTTTATTCTATAGAAAATTTTATACAATTTTTATTCTACAGGAAATTTTGTCAAATTTTTATTTCTATAGAAAATTCTGTCAAATTTTTATTTCTATAGAAAATGTTGTGGACATTTTATTTCCATACAAAATATTGTCCAATTTTTATTCTATAGGAAATATTGTCAAAATTTTATTTCTATAGAAAAATTTCTCAAAATTTTATTTTTGCAGAAAATTTTCTTAATATTTAATTTTTGCAGAAAATTTTGTCAAAATTGTATTTCTACAGAAAATTTTTTCAAAATTTTATTTCCATAGACAATTTTGTGAAAATTTTATTTCCGTAGAAAATTTTGTCCAATTTTTATTCTATAGGAAATATTGTCAAAATTTTATTTCTATAGAAAATCTTTTCAAAATTTTATTTCCATAGAAAATTTTGTGAAAATTTTATTTCCGTAGAAAATTTTTTCAAAATTTTATCTTTGCAGAAAATTTTCTCAAAATTTTATATCTATAGAAAATTTTGTCAACCTTTTATTTCTATAGAAAATTTTGTCAACTTTTTATTTCTATAGATTTTTTTTTCAAAATTTTATTTCTTTTTATTTTTTATTTCTATAGAAAATTTTGTCAAAATTTTATTTCTACAGAAAATTTTGTCAAAATTGTATTTCTATAGAAAATTTTGTCAAAATGTTATTTCTATAGAAAATTTTGTCAAAATGTTATTTCTATAGAAAATTTTGTCAAATTTTTATTCTGGAGGAAATATTATCAAAATTTTATTTCTATAGAAAATTTTCTCAAAATTGTATTTTTGCAGAAAATTTTCTCAAAATTTTATTTTTGCAGAAAATTTTCTCAAATTTTTTTTTTGCAGAAAATTTTGTAAAAAATTTATTTTTATTGAAAATTTTGTCAAAATATTGTTTCTATAGAAAGTTTTGTCAAAATTTTATTTCTACAGAATATTTTGTGAAACTTTTATTTCTATAGAAAATTTTGTCAAAATTTTATTTTTATAGAAAATTTTGTCAAATCTTTATTTCCATAGAAAATTTTGTGAAAATTTTTTATTCTATAGAAAATTTTGTCCAATTTTTATTCTATAGGAAATATCGTCAAATTTTTATTTCTGTAGAAAATTCTGTCAAATTTTTATTTCTATAGAAAATTTTGTGAACATTTTATTTCCATAGAAAATATTGTCCAATTTTTATTCTATAGGAAATATTGTCAAAATTTTAGTTCTATAGAAAATTTTTTAACAATTTTATTTTTGCAGAAAATTTTGTCAAAATTTTATTTCTATAGAAAATTTTGTCAACCTTTTATTTCTATAGAAAATTTTGTCAAAATTTTATGTCTATAGATTTTTTTTCAAAATTTTATTTCAATAGAAAATTTTGTCAAAATTTTATTTCTACAGAAAATTTTGTTAAACTTTTATTTCTATAGAAAATTTTGTCAAAATTGTATTTCTATAGAAAATTTTGTCAAAATGTTATTTCTATAGAAAATTTTGTCAAATTTTTATTCTGGAGGAAATATTATCAAAATTTTATTTCTACAGAAAATTTTCTCAAAATTTTATTTTTGCAGAAAATTTTCTCAAAATTTTATTTTTGCAGAAAATTTTGTAAAAAATGTATTTTTATTGAAAAATTTGTCAAAATATTGTTTCTATAGAAAGCTTTGTCAAAATTTTATTTCTACAGAAAATTCTGTCAAACTTTTATTTCTATAGAAAATTTTGTCAAAATTGAATTTCTATAGAAAATTTTGTCAAAATTTTATTTCTATAGAAAATTTTGTCCAATTTTTATTCTGTAGGAAATATTATCAAAATTTTATTTCGATAGAAAATTTTCTCAAAATTTTATTTTTGCAGAAAAATTTCTTAAAATTTTATTTTTGCAGAAAATTTTCCTAGCATTTTATTTTTGCAGAAATTTTGTCAAAATTGTATTTCTGTAGAAAATTTTGTGAAAATTTTATTTCCATAGAAAAGTTTGTCCAATTTTTATTTTATAGGAAATATCGTCAAAATTGTATTTCTATAGAAAATTTTCTCCATTTCTATAGAAAATTTTGCCAAAATTTTATTTCCATAGAAAAAATTATGAGGAATAACTCTATATAGATTAATTGTGATGAAAAAGTACCAAATGGCTCGCGGTCGCGCCACGGTGTTTTTGGTAGTCGAAATTTATGTAAAGCATGAAAGTGTCAACTTTATCAACCCTGACCCAGAGGCCAATATTTCACTCCGATTTACTTGAAATTTTGCACAGAGAGTAGAATTACCATTCTGGCTATGTAACATATGTCAAATTTGGTCAAAATCGGTTCCGAATTCATTATAGCTCTCATATATATCCTTCGCCCGATTTACATTCATATGACCACGGAGACTAAAGTTTCAGACCGAAAATGAAATGAAATTTTGCAAAAAGAGTACAATTAACATTTTGCAATACATACAATAAAAATAAGTTAAATTTAGCGTTAGATTAACTAGGGATCTTTTTTCGGTGCAAGTACTTGTTATTGATTTAGGTCAGATGGTCCATATCAGACCATATATACTATATACCGATACCCACATTGACTTCCATGAAGCTCTTTCGTGGAGGAGCAAATTTCATCCAATCCGGTTAAAGTTCGATGCGTGATATATGCCTTCTAATAACTATGAGAAAACTAGTCCACATCGGTCTATACACTGAAAAAAATATTAATCTAATATGGAAGATTATGCAACTTAAAGTTTAGGACTCTTTGCACAGAGGGTAGAATTGACATTCTACCAAAGCTTGGTAAATTTGATTGAAATCGGTTCAAATTTAGAAATAACTCACATATATATCTTTCGCCCGATTTGGACTTATATGGTCTCAAAAGCCAGAGTTTTTCACTGACTTACTTCAAATTTTGCACAAGCGGTACTTTTAACGATAATAATGTATGTGCCAAATATGGTCAAAACCGATTCAGATTTAGATATAGCTCCCATATATATCTTTCGTCCGAGTTGAACGTTTATGGCCTCAATATCCAGGGTTTTGCCGTGATTTGCTTCAAATTTCGCACAAGGAGTACGTTTAGTAGTATCGGTAATTGTGCCAAATTTTGTTGAAATCGGTTCAGATTTAGATATGGCTCCCATATATATCTTCCGTCCGATTTGCACTAATATGACCAGGGGGCCAAAGTTATACTCCCATTCACGTGAAATTTCGCATAGATAGCAGAATTATTATTCTAACTATACATGTGAAATTTAGTCAAAATCGGTTCAGATTATATATAGCTCCCATATATACGTACAGCAGAGTTGGGGAAATATGGTAGACCTTTACACATTTTCGACCCATTTTCAATGGAAGTTTCCTCCAATTAACTGGATAGCGTTAGCCGATTTAAATTTTAATTCTGGAGATTTTGTAGAAGTAAAAAAATTGTCTCCTTTATATAGCTTCCACCAAATGTGAAGTAGTTGAGATGGTAACACAAATTTTGGCCTACATAGGGGTGAAGGGTATAATATAGTCGGCCCCGCCCGACTTTAGACTTTACTTACTTGTTTTAACTTTTTTGTTTCAAATTAAGCAAAATTAAGCAAAACAGTTTAAGAATTCATAAAATGCTACAAATTATTTAAATTTTATCGAAAAAAATTTCTTAATTCATTCTAGAAAAATTTCGAAATTTTGTAAATATTTGAGGTCAAGAGTTTAATACAAGCGTTAGATTGCATTAAAAATCATAAAAAAATTATAAAAAATATTTATTGGCCAAAATAATTTTTTAATTTACACCCAAAACATTGAATTCGGATCACACCTAAAGAAGTGATGCAAATTCAGTGCACCGGTTCTTGAAATGGTGGACTTTCGTCCTATGACAAGCCCATGTTAAATTCATCGCTTCTGCGTTAATTTATTTATTTTATTTATATTTATTTATTTGCTCAATTTTGTAATTGCACCACTTCCGGATCCAAAAAGAATATTTTCGTTACTTTTTTGCGACGCTTTTTTTGCTGGGCTTAATTTGAGGATTTAGCATCTTTGGTTTAAAGTTTTTCCGGAATTAAGAAAATATTTTTGACTTTGAAATATCCGTTATAATGTGGATTTTTAAACAGGCAGTTGTTTGTACATGAATAGCTTTCATAATATACCGCGAAAAGAGATTAAAAATTCGATATAATAAATCTATATCCTATTAATAATTTTATTGATCATAGATTTAAAGCCACATAGGTCGCTAAAAATGTCTTCATTTTAAAGAAACCGAATTAGTTTGACATTTTGTCTTGTCTGTGCGATTCAAATGTAATTTTTCATTGCGCATTTATGTGAACATTGCATCTCTATTTATCGAAATACAAAAGAAAAAAATACTAATTTTTTCTAGTGTAAAAAAACTAAACAACAAATTAAATAATTCCACTTAAATCGATAATTATCACACTTTGTGTGATGTGAATTTCTGATTATTCTTCTTGTCATACAAAATCCACTGATCGTGGGTTGATGGTCGTTTATGTCTCCTGTAACATGAATGAATGGCTGGGAATGAATGAATAGACAAAATGCGATTTTGTTTTTGCTCAATTCTCTTTTATTGCTACATTGCACCGGAGACATGATGCGAGCTACTTACTAGTATCAAGCTCTAACAATAAATCATAATAATTAAAATTATTAAGAGAAGAAAAACAAAAACACAGCATCACAAAATAGTGCATTTCGAATAGAGTTCTAACCAAAGGCATAGAGGAAAGTGCATAGAGGAATTATATGTCTATGCTGCAGAAAATGCAAACTGTGCAAAAATGTTCCTTATTTGAATTATCCACACTGTATATAGCTTTGTTTTGTTTTTTTGTTGTTTTTTTTTTTCGCACTGATATTTCATATATTCATTGTTCATACTGTTTTTGTTACTTTCCTGGCACTAATAATAAACAATTGCTGGCGAGATAACAAACCGCAGCGACAACAACAGCAAGTGATGCCAATTAAAAATTTAAATTAGTTAGTAAGTTTATTTTTAGAATAGAATTCCAAAAATGAAAAATTATCTAGAACTGATATAGGCGGGGTAATAAATGCATCTGAATTACACGTAACACAAGTAACAAGTGAGAATGAGCTATAAATCAATTGTCCAACAGAGCCGAATATGTGATACACTACACCAAGCCTGGAACTGATGCAGATGTACAGCTGTTATTTGTGATTCCGACATAGATATAATCTGTATCTATGTGGGAATTGATGGTAATTTAATTTCAAGTTTTTAACCATATATATGCCAATAATACACAAAATAAAATCCCAGCAAAAAAAAAGCGTCGCCAAAAAAGTAGTGAAAATATTAATTTTGAATCCGAAAGTCGTGCAAAATTGGCGCAGAAGCGTTGAATTTAACATGGGCTTGTCATAGGACGGATGTCCACCATTTCAACAGCCGTTGCACTGAATATGCATCACTTCTTCAGATGTGATCCGAATTCAGTGTTTTGGATGTGAATTAAATATTTTGTGGTATTTTGACAAATAATTAATTTTTATTATTTTTAATGCAATTTAACGCTTGTCTCAAACCCTTGACCTCACATATTTTCAAAATTACGCAATTTTTCTAGAATGAATAAAGAAATTTTTTTCGACAAATTTAAATAATTTCCATTCCATTTTATTAATCCTTGCCCTGTTTTTAAGATATTTGAAACAAAAAATGTTAAAATTGCCTTTTAAAAGAATGAAACAAGCGAGTTATAAAAAATTGAATTAAAAGAACTTCCTGAGAGTTAAAATAAAGAACATCTCTGGAAGAACATTTTTGGAAGTGCCTTTAGAAGTACTTCCAAACTTTTTTGCTGCGATATTACTAAAATATTTCCAATAAAAACGATTACCTGATACAATTAAAAAAAAAAATTTTAAAAATTATTAAAAGTTTGTAATATTAATTTCCCAATTAACATATTAAGTAGATCGAACAATAAAATAATTATTTTTTATATAGACATACTATACTTTAGTTCATAAAATTTTTATTTACATCAAACGAAAAGACTAAACATAATTATAACTGAAAAACTTGAACTGCATGAACTGTAAAAATTTGCTAGAAAATTATTTAATAAAAAAGTGAAAAAATATATATAAATAAAAATACAATAAATAATTGTATACCTTAATTACAATATAACTTTAATTGATATGAATTAAAGTGATTTCTTAGGGGACTTTCAATTAGAGGTGTGCACGTGAGTAATAGTTTACTCACTCTCACGCACACTCACGACTGAAAAATCATACTCACGCACTATATTTTTTGGTAGGACTCACGCACACTCACGAAAAGAAAATTTGTACTCACGCACGAAAACGTCGTGACTCACGAAAAATATCGTGACTCACAAATAATTTTATGATTAATTTACCTTACCGAAGTGTCTGAAAACATGAGCATTATTAAAATCGAGAGTGTTATTAAATTCTTAACATCCCAGGTGTCACTAAAATTGTAATTGAGTTTAACTCTTAAGCGTTTTATGTTGGTGAGCAGGAAGATTTTCGTGAGTATAATTCGTTACTCACGCACACTCACGAAGATATTATTTTCATGACTCACGCTCACGCAAGACATTTTGATTTGTTAATCACGCTCACGCACGAATCACGAACATTTTCGTGTCACGTGCACACCTCTACTTTCAATTAACAAGGTGTTATAATGTAGTGTGTATGTTTGTAACACCTAGAAGGAAAATTTTCTATAGAAATTAAATTTTGACGAAATATTCTATCCAAGTAAATTTTTGACAAAAATATTCTATGGAAATAAAGTTTTAACAAAATTTTCTATTAATAAAATTATGCAAAAATTTTGTATAGAAATAAAATTTGACAACAATTTTGTATAGAAATAAAATTTTGACAAAATGTTCTATAGAAATTAAATTTTGCAAAAATTTTCTATAGAAATAAAATTTTGACAAAATTTTCTATAGAAATTAAATTTTGACAAAATATTCTATCCAAGTAGAATTTTGACAAAAATTTTCTATGGAAATAAAGTTTTAACAAAATTTTCTATTAATAAAATATTGCAAAAATTTTGTATAGAAATAAAATTTTGACAAAATGTTCTATAGAAATTAAATTTTGGAAAAATTTTCTATAGAAATAAAATTTTGACAAAATTTTCTATAGAAATTAAATTTTGACAAAATATTCTATCCAAGTAAAATTTTGACAAAAATTTTCTATGGAAATAAAGTTTTAACAAAATTTTCTATTACTAACATTTTGCAAAAATTTTGTATAGAAATAAAATTTTGACAAAATTTTCTATAGAAATTAAATTTTGCAAAAATTTTCTATAGAAATAAAATTTTGACAAAATATTCTATCCAAATAAAATTTTGACAAAAATTTTCTATGAAATAAAGTTTTAACAAAATTTTCTTTAAATAAAATTTTGCAAAAATTTTGTATAGAAATAAAATTTTGACAAAATGTTCTATAGAAATAAAATTTTGCAAAAATTGTCTATAGAAATAAAATCTTGACAAAATCTTCTATAGAAAAAAAGTTTGACAAAATTTTATATAGCATTAAAATTTTGACAAAATTTTCTATAGAAATAAAACTTTAACAAAATTTTGTATAGAAATAAAATTTTGACAAAATTTTGTATAGAAATAAAATTTTGACAAAATTTTGTATAGAAATAAAATTTTGACAAAATTTTATATAGAAATAAAATTTTGACAAATTTTTATATAGAAAAATAATTTTGACAAAATTTTCTATAGAAATAAAATTTTGACAAAATTTTTTATAGAAAAAAATTGACAAACTTTTTGTAGAAATAAAATTTTGACAAAATTTTCTACAGAAAAAAATTGACAAAATTTTCTATAGAAAAAAAATTCTATAAATAAAATTTTGCAAAAATTTTGTATTGAAATAAAATTTTGCAAAAATTTTCTATAGAAATAAAATTTTGCAAAAATTGTCTATAGAAATAAACTATTGACAAAATTCTCTATAGAAATAAAATGTTGACAACATTTTCTGTAGAAATGAAATTTTGACAAAATTTTCTATAGAAATAAAATTTTGTAAAATAATATTTTTTGGTTTGGTGATTTCTTAGTAAAATTTTGGTAGATTATTCGTGGCTCGAGTGATAACCGTCATACTATCAAAATCGATTGTGCGTAAGTTTTCCTTTTTGGTAGAAATGGTAACTTTTCCTTGATGATGGCAGTTCAAATCCTTATAATATTTAAATTTCGACACATTTACAATTCAAAGGATATTTATAAACCCAAAAAATTGTCGCTAGTAGAAGTCACAATATATAATAAATAAACTTCTAAAATAATATACTAAACCATTTCTTTCGAAAGAAATATCTTTTCAGAATAACCACACAAATATATTTAAAGCTTTAAAATAAGATTTTTAAATTTGGTAGATTTTTGGTAAAATTTTCTTTAAATTTTGGTAGATTATTTTTGGCACGAGTGGCAACTGTAGTCTGAACTAGAGGTGTTCGCGTGACACGAAACTGTCGTGACACGCGTGAATCACGTGACTCGTGAACAAAATCTGAAGAAACTTTCGTGAATGTGCGTGAATGGAACTAAAAATAATATGTCGTGCGTGAGAAATAAAATCGGTTCGTGAATGTGCGTGAATAAAATTTCTGCAAAATCACGCTCACGAAAAAAATCAAGATTTAATGCTTTCTGATATGATAACTGAATTCTATTTAGCTGTCCAACCATATCCTATTTATTAATTGTTACCTTTCCTCTTTCCCGGTTGGAAAATGTCGTGAATCTCGTGAATTTGTCTTGAGTCACGTTAATTATGGTGAATCGTGCGTGAGCGTGAGTCTTTAAAAGGAGTTCGTGCGTGAGCGTGCGTGAGTACGGGTTTATATTTCGTGAACGTGCGTATGGCTACCAAACATATGAGTGTGAATGGCTACCAAACATATCGTGCGTGATTTGCTTCGTGAATGTGCGTAAGTGTGAATGAAATTTCACTCACGCGCACACCTCTAGTCTGAATCCGTACGTCCGTTTGTCTATGAACACAGTTCTTTTATCAATGTCTAGGTCGTAGTTTTAACCCAACCGGCTTCAAATTTAGCTCAAGTATGTGTTTTGGGTCATAATCTAAACCCTAGTGATTTTTAAAGAAATCAGTTCAGAATTAGATATAACCCCCATATATATTCATGTAACTCCCATATATAAAACTTCAATCAAATATTTTTCTGTATAAATTTTACTGATGCTCTATATCAGCGTTGCCAATTTAGCTTTTTTCCCGCTAGATTTGGCTTTTTTTGAAGACGTTTAGCGGGAAAAAATGCATTTAGCTTTTAGCTTTTTTTCTGGCTTTTTTTCATGACCCTCGTAGCTATTTTTGGCTTTTTTTATTTTCGGCATGTTCCTATTGAAATGTGGATAAAACTTTGTTTTTATCTAATTTCTACTTAAAGTCGAGTCTGAATTTGAAAATTTAAGTTTTCGTTAGCACGTTTTTAAAGCACTGTGATAGCTCATGAAGAAAAAGCTGAGAAAACGAATAAATTCAAATTTGACTCGGAATCAATACAAAAATCATTAGTGTACAAAATCTTTGGAACCGAACATAGAAATAATTAAGGAAATAAAGTTTTTAATGTGGTATTATTTTTTTTAACACCAAAAAATGCAATAAAAAATTCGTAGTGATAGGATCAAAACAAATCTGCTATTTATTAATGGGATGGATTTACATTTACGAAAATTGGACAACAGTAGGTTTGGGAAATTTTCGAATAAAAGTTATTCATTATAAACTTGCAAGACAGTTATAATGGGTTTTATTCTCTTGGGTAAAATTAGGAGAAGTGTACACGTTCACGAATTTATCATTAATTCAGTTAAAACGAAATATATAGATATTTTCTAATGCAGTTCTATGTGACATGATTAACCAACTGACAATTGCAAGTTCACTGAGAAAAATGTTTTTACAAGGAAATATAAACGAAGGACTTCCAGTAAAAATTTGTGATAATAATCAAAATGTATCGAGTACGCTAACAGAGCTAATATGACTTAGATTTTCTTACAGTCTCACAGAAATGGAATTAAATTGAATACAATTAAAATATTATGCTTTTTAAGTGAAATAAAGCCTTTAAGTTTGTTAAATTTTAATTCAAAAATGTGACTTTTGATACAAAAAAAATTAGCTTTTTTTTCTGGCTATTTTTTTTAATTTTTTTAGCTTTTTTTGGCTAGTTTTTTGGACAAATCTAGCGGTTTTTGGTGAAACAATTCTGGCAACGCTGCTCTATATCGAAAAATACAAATGATTTATTCAAAGTATATTCGTGATTTTTTTATCATTTTCCAATTTTTATTTTATTTAATTTTTTTTGCATATAATTCTTTAAAAAGAAATAATATAAATAAATAAAGAAAATATTATTGGGTTTAGTTTGATTAAAGAGTTTTTACTAATTCCGAAAATTGCACGCGAATTCTTTTTCTTTCATTTTTGGCATAATTTTGTACGTTGGCATAACCTTTCGATATATCGATGAAACGTCAAAATCCTTGACCCTCTATTCTCCAGGCCTGACCCATGTACGAAATATCAACCATAACATACATCTTTCATTCGAATGTTATCGGCATTTTAAAATGTAGACAGACATCGCCATGTTGCTCAAAATTTTTTAAAACAACAACGAAGAATTACTTATAATGGTCCGGGGTCCAATCGTTACTAACAACATGGCTATTCTGGTATACCGCCATGATATGTAGAGTACAAAAAAACCTAAAGCATTTTCAATGGCATCTCAATGCATATTAAACAATCTAAACGAGATGGGGAACGCCCTATAGAATTTAAATACAATTTTTTTCAACATTTTTGTTTAACTCATATATAACAGAAACATTAGGGTGTGGATAAAGGGCTTGTAAAAAATAACAAATGAATTAATAACAAAAAAATATTTCATTAATATTAGGAATTGGCAAATATTTTTGTCAGTTATTTATTAATAGTAAGTCCAGCCAATGTTAGTTCTTTGTATTTTACATATGGTCCCATGTTGATTTAATAAATAATTCAAATCGCTTGTCATAGATTTCGATTTTTTTCCGATTGATCTTATTATTGATTCTGCCCACCCCTAGTGATGTAGTAGTTTCTCTTCGCTGTAATTATTGTTATTTTGTTTTTATTAATATTTATTCCGATAAATTGTTCGCTAATATAGTGTTTGTTCATTGAGAATTCTTTCCGAGTTCTCCTCATACAAAAGGCAATTTTCAATTCTATTTTTATAACAAAAAAACATATTGAATATGATATTATTATTTATTACTATTATGGTCATTGAGCGAACCGAGAACAATTTTGTTTGAAAGTTCATTTTTAGCTTGCCATTATGGAATATATCTGGTTGGGTTTGTTTGGTGTTGTGTTTTGAAAAAATAAAAAAAATAAAAAAGGTGAAAATCGATTAATTAAAAGTTGTTTGTTTTCACAGACACACATGTAAATATTGGACCATAAACAAACCTATCTCGGAATGTTTAAAGAATTCTATATGAAACTCAATTATTAAAGAATTTTTAATGTAATTTATTGTTTCATTTTGTTATCACGACATTGATTATTTTGTTTAAATCAATTGAAGAAATAGTCACGGAATTGTGACGTTAACCCGTTTGTGCCTTTTTTGAATTATTCAATTCCATTGAATAGAAATGTACAGTCAGAGTAAAGTATTTACTATTATTCCCATTTCCAATATTCTATTGATTTTAAAATATTCCAAAGTTTCCATTATGACGAACACTGATTTTTTGTTTTTGAAAACTTTGGGTCTTCGTTCATCATAATTAAAATCCTTAGCCCAAATTTTTGCCCAAAATCAACTTGAAGAACAACGATGCGTATGATTAATTTAAATAGAAGTTCAATGTGGCGTATGATTCTTATCTTATAAAGGGTGATTTGTTAAGAGCTTGATAACTTTTTTTTTAAAAAAAACGCATAAAATTTGCAAACTCTCATCGGTTCTTTATTTGAAACGTTAGAATGGTCCATGACATTTACTTTTTGAAGATAATTTCATTTAAATGTTGACCGCGGCTGCGTCTTAGGTGGTCCATTCGGAAAGTCCAATTTTGGGCAACTTTTTCGAGCATTTCGGCCGGAATAGCCCGAATTTCTTCGGAAATGTTGTCTTCCAAAGCTGGAATAGTTGCTGGCTTATTTCTGTAGACTTTAGACTTGACGTAGCCCCACAAAAAATAGTCTAAAGGCGTCAAATCGCATGATCTTGGTGGCCAACTTACCGGTCCATTTCTTGAGATGAATTGTTCTCCGAAGTTTTCCCTCAAAATGGCCATAGAATCGCGAGCTGTGTGGCATGTAGCGCCATCTTGTTGAAACCACATGTCAACCTAGTTCAGTTCTTCCATTTTTGGCAACAAAAAGTTTGTTAGCATCGAACGATAGCGATCGCCATTCACCGTAACGTTGCGTCCAACAGCATCTTTGAAAAAATACGGTCCAATGATTCCACCAGCGTACAAACCACACCAAACAGTGCATTTTTCGGGATGCATGGGCAGTTCTTGAACGGCTTCTGGTTGCTCTTCACTCCAAATGCGGCAATTTTGCTTATTTACGTAGCCATTCAACCAGAAATGAGCCTCATCGCTGAACAAAATTTGTCGATAAAAAAGCGGATTTTCTGCCAACTTTTCTAGGGCCCATTCACTGAAAATTCGACGTTGTGGCTCGTTAGTAAGTCTATTCATGATGAAATGTCAAAGCATACTGAGCATCTTTCTCTTTGACACCATGTCTGAAATCCCACGTGATCTGTCAAATACTAATGCATGAAAATCCTAACCTCAAAAGAATCACCCTTTATAATATGTTACGTATTCGCATCTTTCAACCCTCTATTGCTCTAGAATATGTTTATAAATTCAAAGAATAGACAAATTAGGCTTAAAGGTCTAAGAAAAGTCAAGTATCGAGTCGTAATAAGAGAGAGAGAGAGAGAGCGAGAGTGATATAGCGGTTGAGTGAAACCCACGTTTTCAAGCACGAGGCGGTGCCATATGGGAAATTTAGTCGAGACAAGTAGTAAGACTAACACTTGATACTGGGAGCCACTGTGGTGCAATGGTTAGCATGCCCGCCTTGCATACACGGTCCTGCTACGACCGAACACCAAAAAGTTTTCAGCGGTGGATTATCCCATCTCAGTAATGCCGGTGATATTTCTGAGAGTTTCAAAGCTTCTCTAAGTGGTTTCACTGGAATGTGGAACGCCGTTCGGACTCGGCTATAAAAAGGAGGTCCCTTGTCATTGAGCTTAACATGGAATCGGGCAGCACTCAGTGATAAGAGAGAAGTTCGCCACTGTGGTATCACAATGGACTAAGGAGTCTGATACATCGGGCTGCCACATAACCTAACCTAACATAACACTTGATACTGCAGGTAATTATGACAGATGTTACATACCAGGTAAGGTTAGCTTAGGTATGGTGGCATCCCTATATTTCAAGCTCACTTAGACTATTCAGTCCATTGTGAAGGAAGGATATTCGAATGTCATATAGGAGCAATAGCAAAAGATACTTCAGAAAACCGAACTCTAACGGAATTCAAAAGAACGACCATACTCTGGGTACGATAGGATTCGTATCCACAGAACGGAATAACAGAAATAGTTGATAAGCTTTACTGGAGGATATTACCTTACACTGTAAAAAAAACTGAAATCTTAATTAAAATAAATGTCATAATCTTCCCTCTAATTTTTGTTATTATATTTAGGACACGAATCTTTGAAATTTGCGTCCCTCCGTTACAGTCGTATATATTTGAGGTGCACTGAAAAAAATATTTACGTGAAATTAAAGATTACGCAACCTAAATTTTAGGATGCGAAATGTACGACATATTAAGGACAAATTTAATTAAAATAATGAAATTTTAATTAAAATAAAGTTTATGATTTTTGCTTCCAAAAAAAATTTTTTTTATTAAATTTAGGACACAAGTTTTGCAAATTCGCGTCCCTCCGTTAAAGTCACATGTCTTTGAACTAAGGAAAATTTCCCTTAAAATAAAGAAACACATTTTTGATTTAAAGAAATCTCTCCTTAAATTAACTGAAATATTGAAACTTTAGAATTAAGATAAAAACGCTTCAAATATAGGCTAAGACTTATTTTGAGGATTAAGCGTCTTTGGTTAAACTTTTTTGGAATTAAGAAAACCTTGTTTTACTTTTTTTACTGGCATTTGTCTGTACGTGAGTACTTTTATTAATAAACTGCAAAAAATTAATGAAAATTTGATATATGAAATCTGTATCCTAATTTTCTTTATTTTAAAGAAGCCGCATCTTTGGCTCGGAATCAATACCAAAATCATTAAGGGAAGGTCAAAATCTTTAGATCCAAGTAAACTTTTTTTGAGTATGGGGTAAATTTTCCTTAGAGTAGATAAAATCATTTTCGAGTTAAAGCAATAGTCTTTATTTATGTAAACTTGAATGTTGAATCTTTGTATTAATAACGATAAGTTTAAAATATATTCTATTTTGAGGAATTTGCATATTTGTATTTTTTTATAAGAAAACATTTTTTTAAGTATATGTTATAATTTTGATTTTCAAACTGGCAATTATTTGTAGTTGATGAGATTTATTAATAAATTAAAAACTTCGATAAATGAGATCGGTAACCTAATTTTAATTTTATGGAGCCTACATTTAAAGCTCTTTTTGGCCAAATTGCCGATTTTGGGAGGAGAATAACTTATATACTAATTGACCAAAATGGCCAATAAAAGCTTAAAAGGTATCCTTATTTGGTCTTCTATAAGAAAAAAAGATTGGGAGAAATCTATAAAAAAAAATGTTACGACAGCAAGAATTTGTCTGCCTTTTTCAAAAAAAAAAATGGTCAAAATTCGGTGTTTTTTGAAATTCTAATTAATCTAAAACACATAGATAGAAATGTTTTCTAGAAATTATTACAATATTTATGCGAGCTTATTGGACAGGAAGATTAAGGGAATTGACATCATTAAGTTACTGAAAAGAAAATGCCATATACCCATCTCGCGTATCTCGTATCTGGCATTTTCTTTTCAGTAACTTAATGATGTCAAGTCCTGTCCAATAAGCTCGAATAAATATTGTAATAATTTCTAGTTTAAATGATTTGGACATTGAACCAGCCTGCATTGATATCAGGCTAACATAAAAATAGTAGAAATATTTTCTTCTAAAATTTGGTGGGGAATGCAGTTAAGAGAAATTACGGATCCACTCAAAAACGGAACTTCTAGGTTAAAAATACTGAATACAAAATTTTGCAAAAAAAAAATAAATTGTGGTGCCCATATCTTCCGAATGGCAAAAGATAATCGCACACTTTTTTGTAGAACTTTACAAGTTCTATCCAGACAATCGAAATCAGTACAAAATTGCGGAGTTGATAGCATACCCCTGAGGTGACCAATTTTCAACGTCTACAGGTCAGCCCGAGAACCCACTATGCAAACTTAGAGGAAAACACCTCAGCTTTCACATAAAATTATGCCAAAAAAAAGCGATTTGGAACCACTGTGTAGCGTTTCAAGAATTGTTTCACCGAAAACCTATTTTCCCCAAAACAACCAAAAAACCTAAAAAAAATGCTAAATAGTTTTTATAATAAATGTCACGGCGGCAATAATTGTTAATGTGTGGGTGGATTGACCTTTGAAATAAGTGGAAGACAATGGTTATATAAAACGCATTTTTGTCCATGAATTTTTTTCCCGCTATTTTTTTAAGAACCTAGATCATGCGAGAAAAAACCTAGTTTAAATTAAAGCGTGTCAGTTTTCTAATATGCTAATGATTCATACTGAAAACAAGATTTCTATTATTCAAAATATATATGACTTTTCTTTAGCCTACTACAACTTTATGGGCAACATTGCGTATGATTTACTTAAATAAAAGTTCAATGAGGCGAATGATATATATATCTTTGAAATTGCAATGTGTTAGGTATACGCACCTTTGTACTCTTAAGAGAGGTAAACAAATTATGTAATTTCAATATTATATTTTATGAATTTCTTCACAAAAAAAAAAAAATTACCTATAGATACCACAAAAATCTTAGGGAAAATTCTATAGAAATTCTATAGAAAACGTTGTCACAATTTTATTTCTATAGAAAATTTTGTCACAATTTTATTTCTACAGATTTTTTTTTCATTTTTTTTTCTACAGAAATATTTGTCAAAATTTTATTTCTATAGAAAATTTTGACAATATTTTATTTCTATAGAAAATTTTGTCAACATTTTATTTCTATCGAAAATTTTTAAAAATTTTATTTCTATAGAAAATTTTGTCAAAATTGTATTTCCATAGAAATTTTGTCACAATTTGATTTCTGTAGAAAATTTTGTCACAATTTTATTTCTATAGAAAATTTTGTCATTTTTTTTCTACAGAAAATTTTGTCAAAATTTTATTTCTATAGACAATTTTGACAACATTTTATTTCTATAGACAATTTTGACAACATTTTATTTCTATAGAAAATTTTGCCAAAATTTTATTTCTATAGAAAAGTTTATCAAAATTTTATTTCTATAGAAAATTTTGACAACATTTTATTTGTATAGAAATTTTGTCACATTTTCATTTCTATAGAAAATTTTGTGACAATTTTATTTCTATAGAAAATTTTATCAAAATTTTTTTCTGTAGAAAATTCAAAATTTTATTTCTATAGAGAATTTTGACAAAATTTTATTTCTAAAGAAAAGTTTACCAACATTTTATTTCTATAGAAAATTTTGTCACAATTTTATTTCTATAGAAAATTTTGTTATTTTTTTTTTTCTACAGAAAATTTTGTCAAAATTTTATTTCTATAGAAAATTTTGTCATTTCTTTTTCTACAGAAAATTTTGTCAAAATTTTATTTCTATAGACAATTTTGACAACATTTTATTTCTATAGAAAATATTGACAACATTTTATTTGTATAGAAATTTTGTCACATTTTCATTTCTATAGAAGATTTTGTGACAATTTTATTTCTATAGAAAATTTTGTCACAGTTTTATTTCTATAGAAAATTTCATCAAAATGTTTTTCTATAGAAAATTCAAAATGTTATTTCTATAGAGAATTTTGACAACATTTTATTTCTAAAGAAAAGTTTACCAACATTTTATTTCTATAGAAAATTTTATCAAAATTTTATTTCTATAGAAAATGTTGTCACAATTTTATTTCTATAGAAAAATTTTTTCAACATTTTATTTCTATAGAAAATTTTGTTAAAATTTCATTCCATTATAATACAATATTTATCAAAATAGCATATTCTCCTATTCATCTACTCAATTTTAATATAACTTTTTAATCATTTACACTATTTTGTAATTCCTTGGAAATCAAACAATATCCAACCATCAAAATTATTTGCATTGCATGCTAAGTTCAATGGAACATGTGACTATGTCCGAATGAACAGATAAATTGTTGTTCATTGATCATTCTTTCCGAGCTCAATTTTCATTTTTCTATTTTTATAACAAAAATGCATTTAATAAGATATTGTTTATTAAGTACTATGATAGTCATAGACAGAACAAAACAAATAGTTTGAATTTAATTTTTAGCTGTTTCATTCTAATTCTATCTAGTCTGATTGTTTACAAACCTAGAAAGTAATGTATAAAAATTATTTGCTTTGTTAGATACACGTGTTCATGGCCAACTCGTAATTGTAACAAACAGTCCATGTAAATAAAGCTCAACTATTAAAGAATTTCATTTAATTCCAAAATTATCACGACTTTGATGGTTGATGACATGACATATGTAATTATTTTATTACGACGAATGATTAATTTATAATTCCAGGAACTTTTCTTTTGTTTTGAATGGTAGACTAAACAGTCAAAGAGAGAAATTTAAATTATGAAAAATTATTTTATGTAGACATTTAATAAATTATTTATATATTTTAAATAAAATTATTATCAGTGTCTAACAGTGTCTAACAATAAACTGGTAAACAATTTCGAAAAATTCTCTACAATGTGTTTGGAATACTTTTTGGAAAGCAACCTGAAGTTTTAAAATCTCTTCAAGTTTTAAAATCTCTTCAATTCAAGAACTAGCTTACGTATGATTGATTTAATTTGAAGTACAAGATGTCGAATGATATTTATCTCATATGCTATATGTATACGCTCCATTACACTCATAGTCGGTTTCTCCTTATACAGTTTGTACTATACAATTATGATTTAATTGAATCTATCAGAAAAAAATTGTTCACGTTAGATCGCACACAATCGCTCATACTGGCTGTATTTAGCACAAAATATACATGGATGAAATCCTTCAATTATTTCAAATAAAAGCGCAGTTATAGATGGCACAGTTACAACCCTTGCCAAAAATAATCTACCACAATTTGAAGAAAATTTTACCTAAAATCTACCAAGCAATCTTTTTTAATTTTTGTCAAAATTTTATTTCGATAGAAAAATTTTGTGAACATTTTATTTCTATAGAAAAATTTGTCAAAATTTTATATCTGTAGAAAATTTTCTCAAAATTTTATTTATATAGAATTTTTTTGCAAAATTTTATTTCTATAGAAATTTTCTCAAAATTTTAATTCTATAGAAAATTTTTGCAAAATTTTATTTCTACAGAAATTTTCTCAAAATATTATTTCTATACAAAATTTTGCAAAATTGGATTTCTTATTATTCATGTTAGCCTGATACTGAAACAGACGATTAACGTCTAAATGCATTATATCTTAATTTACAATTAATTATTATTCGAGCTATATGGACAAATTAGATTAAGGAACTTGATTAATAGAACCATTGAAAAGAAAATGCCAGATACAAATCTACACGGACGAAAAAGACTGTTTTTCGTATGTTTGGGTGTAAAAATTATATGTTTGGAACTCAAATTTTTTTAACACACTAGTTTTAAGTGCAAGTATATAATGTTCATAAACTAGCATAACATATTTGGGACATATATGTTAATATATTACAACATATTATGTTTGGGACATAAAATGCTTGTAAACATAAAATGCTTGGATGCAAACATATATTTATTTAGAAATAGCCTATAAACAGATATGTGTTTAGAAAGAGAGACCTACAGAGTATGCTGCAAGTAACATAATGGAAGTAACCAATTGGCGCCTTAAAAATATAACCACCCAAAAAAATTCATTAAAATATTTTGTTTGCACCAATCCTGAAAATATATATGCTTGAAGCAAAATGTGTTTGGGGTATATGTTACAGAAGCGATTTTTTTAGCATGTACACATGCCTAGACTCTAGATAGATAGTATAGATCTGGCTGGGATAGATAACTCAATTTTGGGCCCTTTATGCTAACTCCTTATGGATTTCGATAGAAAATGTGGTGCAAATTTTATTTCTATAGAAAATTGTGTCAAAATTTTATTTCTATAGAAAATTTTGTCAAAATTTTATTTCTATAGACATTTTATCAAAATTTTATTTCTATAGAAATTTTTTGCAAAATTTTATTTCTACAGAAAATTTTGTCAAAATGTTATTTTTCTAGACAATTTTGTCAAAATTTCATTTCTATAGAAAATTTTGTCAAAATTTTATTTCTATAGAAAATTTTGTCAAAATTTTATTTCTATAGAAATTTTATGCAAAATTTTATTTCTATAGAAAATTTTGTCAAAATTTTATTTATATACACAATTTTGTCAAAATTTTATTTCTATAGAAAAAATTGATATGTTATTTCTAAAAAAATATTTTGTCAAATTTTGTTTTCTATTTTGTTCTTATAGAAAAAGATGTAAAAATTTTATTTCTATAGATTTTTGCTTTTAATTTTATTTCTTTAAAATGTTTTGTCAAGATTTTATTTCTATAGAAATTTTTGTCAAAATTTTATTTCTATACAAAGTGTGGCAAAATTTTATTTCTATAGAAAAATTTGACATCATTTTATTTCTATAGAAAATTTTGTCAAATTTTGTTTTCTATAGAAAATTTTGTCAAAATTTTATTTCTATAGAAAATTTTATCAAAATTTTACTTCTATAGAAAATTTTTCCAAAATGTTGTTCTTATAGGAAAAGATGTCAAAATTTTATTTCTATAGAAAATGTTGTCAAATTGTTATTTCCATTAAAATTTTGCCAAAAAATTATTTCTATAGAAATTTTCTCAACATTTTATTTCTATAGAAAATTTTGTCAAAATTTTATTTCTATAGAAAATTTTGTCAAAATTTTATTTCTATAAAAAATTTTGTCAAAATTTTATTTCTATAGAAAATTTTTTAAAAATGTTACTTCTAAAGAAAATTTTGTCAAAATGTTATTTCTATAGAAAATTTTGTCGAAATTTTATTTCTATAGAAAATTTTGTCAAAATGTTATTTGTATAGAAAATTTTGTCAAAATTTTATTTCAATAGAAAATTTTGTCAACATTTTACTTCTATAGAACATTTTTGTCGAAATTTTATTAATTTTGTCACAATTTTGTTCTTATAGGAAAAAATGTCAAAAGTTTATTTCTATAGAAAATTTTATTTTTATAGATTTTTGTTTTTAATTTTATTTCTTTAGAAGATTTTCTCAACATTTTATTTCTATAGAAATTTTTGTCAAAATTTTATTTCTGTAAAAAATTTTGTCAAAATGTTATTTCTATAGAAAATTTTGTCAAAATTTTATTTCTATAGAAAATTGTGTCAAAATTTTATTTCTATAGAAAATTTTGTCAAAATTTTATTTCTATAGAAAATTTTGTCAAAATTTTATTTCTATAGAAAATTTTGTCAAAATTTTATTTCTATAGAAATTTTTTGCAAAATTTTATTTCTATAGAAGTTTTCTCAAGATTTTATTTCTATAAAAAATTTTTCCAAAATTTTATTTCTATAGATATTTTCTCAAAATTTTATTTCTATAGAAAATTTTGTGAAAATTGTATTTCTATAGAAAATTTTGTCAAAATTTTATTTCTATAGAAAATGTTGTCAAAATTTTATTTCTATAGAAAATTTTGTCAAAATTTTATTTCAATAGAAAATTTTGTGAAATTTTTTTTTCTATAGCAAATTTGGTCAACATTTTATTTCTATAGAAAATTTTGTCAACATTTTATTACTATAGAAAATTTTGTCAACATTTTATTTCTATATAAAAGTTGGTCAAAACTTTATTTCTAAAGAAATTTTTTGCAAAATTTTATTTCTATAGAAAATTTTCTCAAATTTTGTTTTCTATAGAAAATTTCGTCAAAATTTTATTTCTATAGAAAATTTTGTCAAAATTTTACTTCTATAGAAAATTTTTACAAAATTTTGTTGTTATAGAAAAAGATGTCCAAATTTTATTTCTATAGAAAATTTTGTAAAAATTTTATTTCTATAGAAAGTTTTTGCAAAATTTTATTTCTATAGAAAATTTTGTCAAAATTTTATTTCTATAGAAAAGTTTATCAAAATGTTATTTCTATAGAAAATTTTGTCAAAATTTTATTTCTATAGAAAATGTTGTCAAAATTTTATTTCTATAGAAATTTTTTTCAAACATATTATTTCTATAGAAAATCTACTCAACATTTTATTTCTATAGAAAATTTTGCCAAAAGTTTATTTCTATAGAAAATTTTCTTAAAATTTTGCCACCGAACGTTTGGCAGTGAAATATGAGGCATTTCTCCCCCACAATAATATATTTGTCTATTTTGGATTAATTCAAAACACAAAGTTACTAGCATCGACCTCAATATCTGGTCGATTCTAGTAGCATCAAAAGTCAATGATATAAGCAATACGAATTCTGGATCCTTCCTACTTCACCAATCTATACTTGTGTTAAACTAAAATAAAAATACGATTTAATGTTGTGGAATTTTTGTGGCGGGAGACTTGTTGGTGCCATTGACCGATCAGCCCATGATTGTCTGACAATCGAATAGATGGACCAACAATAAACAAAAACAAAACAAAAAAAAAATCGCTTCTAGCCAAAAGCGACAAACGACCGTATGAATACTTTAACAATTGTCTCCCCATTGAATGTGAACTGCTTTCGCGCAGTGATTATTGTACCATCCGCAACAAATGGTGGAAATGGATGAAATCAGTGAGGACGGGAAAACACAAGACACAGCATTAACTAGAATTCCTGCTGTTTGGAAAAAAATGTTTAGATCATTTAACAGCAGATGTTGTTTTCATAGTTGAAGCTAGAGCAATAGTTGTAGATGTTGTTATTGCTCCTTCAGCCTGGCTAGCTGATGGGGCATGCCATTGGCGCTGTCGCTATGTTGTTGCATTAATGCATTTGAGTTTAACAACAAAAATGTAGGAGAGAAGGAGAGAGAAAAAAAGCAACAAAGACTTACAATCACTTGACCAACATTCTTTCTTTGCCAGTATGATCTGAAGCAGCAGCAACGACAAACAAACAAATCAACTGGCATATCCGACAATATGATCAAATAACGAGGTAGAAGTCTAGTGAGTGAATTTGCCAAAGAGAAACAAAAAATTATAAATTAAGAAAAACAAAATTATTTTATTAACATTTAGGGATCAATTGAAATTTCATTATAGTATGTTAATTAATTTAAGAAATTTGTGCTGAAAGTAGAGGTCATACCTCATTTCATAAAGAAGCTGATGGTCTTAAAGAATGTTTCTTGAATCGAAGTATTTTTGGGCATCTTCTGTCTAATATCTTCGGAGTTGGCGGAATCTTATCCGTCCTTCCGTTGTTCTTGCAAAATCATTCGTGAATCAGGCCAGTTTAGAGGAACCTTCCTCTTCACGCTGAGAAGAAATATTCCAGAGCAAAATGTTATTTTTAGATGGGGAGAATATAAAATTTTGGCCACACAAATATTCTCTTCACGTCAAACATAAATTTGTTGTCGAAATCAGATACATGATATCCGACAAAATAACATGGTTGCGACAAACATGTTACATATTCATCGTCCAAAAATAAAATTTTGCTGTAGGAGGTGATTATATTCCTTCTGTGGGTGTATTCTTTTACATCCTAGCCTTGCGGTGTTCCGCTTTTGCGTGAACCACCAAGGCCTGAACTACGTGGTACCTTCACGAAGTTTGCTTGATATTGACATTGTTTTGTGTTCTCATCGATTTCGTGTTGCGCTTTTGGTTATTCAGCTTGTATCCAAATCGTGAAACTCTGCGACTGAGGCGAGTAGGTTTGGCTGGGCAAGCGAAAAGGTGACAAGTGAGATGTGGCCCTTGATTACAGATGGGACACACGTCAGCTACGCTGCTTTCCTCCAGTGCTATGGGCGAGAACCAGAATAACCTTTTAGCTTTTCACCGCTTCAGCTACAGTATCCTCATGAATCCTTTTCAGACTTCATTGGTATGCTGTTTCATGATCTCTTTTTTATAACGTTGGATCTCACGCTCCAGAAAATAAAGATCAACTCTTACATTCCTGGATTGTGGATGATGGTTTGGATCATTACTGCGATAACAACCCAGGAGATACTGCTTTGGTCTCCACATAAAGGTGATCCAGATGTGCGCAGCGGTCACAATTCTAAGGGCAGCGTTCCAGCAGGTCTGGATGTTAGTCCACTGCGTATTACTTGTCTGACGTGCCCACACTGGCGCTGCTTAGTTTACCACTGACAGGCCAATAGATTGTCAATAAGGTTTCTTTGTCCGCACCCCAAAGAGCTGCCGGCAAGCGACTTAAAGACCTTGTTTCTACCGCAGAGGTTGTGACAAATTACAGTGGCATGGACAGACGACTTGAAAAGGCGGTCGAATGTGACCCCGGGAATCTTGGGAAAACTTATAGTCGGAATTTTTTCGACTCTGATATTCAACTGCCTGCGTACATCTGCTGTCTATGTAGAGAATAGTGTGACTGAGGATTTGGTGGCAAATATCCTCAAATTTGTAGCAGATGTAATCAACAATAGGCCCGGATGTCAAGATTGTATAGTCGTCTGATATGATGGTGACGTCGTTGATATTCAAGGTGAGGACAATTTGCGCGGGTTGCCTTTTATTTAGCGGGATTGGGCAACGCTAGTGTCAACCTCAACGAACATACGAACTCAGAACGTATTGACATACGAACGCTATTTATATTGGTTACAGCGACTCATCTTGCTCGTAAAATGGAATTAAATCGTGAAGATTTTCGTGTTATTATTATTACAACTTTCGACGATGATTAACTTAACAATAGTGCATCGATGAAGCTCCGTCAAGGAAGGTAATTCAACCGAGGTCGTAATACACTCCAGGACGAATTTCGTGAAAGTCGTGTCGATTAGTCGAAAGAAATGTTCTAAAAATACGATAGTGGTGCTTCGAAGTACGAGTACGAAGCACCGAGTATGAGCCTGAAACAGGGATGGAAAATACAATTTTTAAGAAAGTACAAAAAAAAGTATTTTTTCAACGAAAAAGTACTTTTCACTCAATTTCAACAAAAATTCCATTGGAAGATTATTGTCAAGAGCTCTTTTAGACTGAATTTTAAAGAAAATAAAATTTTGTTTGTCAACTCCTCAATTTTAAATATTTCTTTTATATATCCGCGTACAAAGACTACCGTAGTATTGTAATCACGGTTGCCTCAGTTGTACTTCATAAATTTTCTGAAGAGAAATAAAAATAAATTTTTGACACAATTTTCTTTAGAAATAAACTTTTGACAAAATTGTCTATAAAGACTAAATTTTGATAAAAATTTCTATAGAAATAAAATTTTACCAACATTTTCTATAAAAATAAAATTTTGCCAAAAATTTCTATAAAAAAAAATTTAGCAAAATGTTTCTTTAGAAATACAATTTTGACAAAATTTTCTATAGAAATAAAATTTTGACAAAATATCCTATAGAAATAAAATTTTGACAAAATTTTCTATAGAAATAAAATTTTGAAAAAATTTTCTATAAAAGTAAAATTTTGACAAAATTTTCTATCGAAATAAAATATTGACACAATTTTCTATGGAAATAAAATTTTGGAAAAATTTTCTATAGAAATAAAATGTTGACAAAATGATTTATAGATATAACATTTTAACAACATTTTCTATAGAAATAAAATTCTAACAAAATTTTCTATAGATATAAAATTTTGACAAAATTTTCTATAGATATAAACTTTTGACAAAATTTTCTATAGATATAAAATTTTCACAAAATTTTCTGCAGAAATAAAATTTTCACAAAATTTTCTGCAGAAATAAAATTTTGGCAAAATACCCTATAGAAATAAAATTTTGACAAAATTTTCTATAGAAATAAAATTTTGAAAAAATTTTCTATAAAAGTAAAATTTTGACAAAATTTTCTATAGAAAAAAAATTTTGAAAAAATTTTCTATAAAAGTAAAATTTTGACAAAATTTTCTATCCAAATAAAATATTGACAAAATTTTCTATGGAAAAAAAAATTTTGGAAAAATTTTCTATAGAAATAAAATTTTTTTTTTGAAAAATTTTCTATAGAAATAAATTTTTTTTGAAAAATTTTCTATGGAAATAAAATTTTGGAAAATTTTTCTATAGAAATAAAATGTTGACAAAATATCCTATAGAAATAAAATTTTGACAAAATTTTCTATAGAAATAAAATTTTGAAAAAATTTTCTATAAAAGTAAAATTTTGACAAAATTTTCTATCGAAATAAAATATTGACACAATTTTCTATGGAAATAAAATTTTGGAAAAATTTTCTATGGAAATAAAATTTTAACAAAATTTTCTATAGAAATAAAATGTTGACAAAATGATTTATAGATATAACATTTTAACAACATTTTCTATAGAAATAAAATTCTAACAAAATTTTCTATAGATATAAAATTTTGACAAAATTTTCTATAGATATAAAATTTTGACAAAATTTTCTATAGATATAAAATTTTGACAAAATTTTCTATAGATATAAAATTTTGACAAAATTTTCTATAGATATAAAATTTTCACAAAATTTTCTGCAGAAATAAAATTTTGGCAAAATACCCTATAGAAATAAAATTTTGACAAAATTTTCTATAGAAATAAAATTTTGAAAAAATTTTCTATAAAAGTAAAATTTTGACAAAATTTTCTATCCAAATAAAATATTGACAAAATTTTCTATGGCAAAAAAAAATTGGAAAAATTTTCTATGGAAATAAATTTTTTTTTTTGAAAAAATTTCTATAGAAATAAATTTTTTTGGAAAAATTTTCTATGGAAATAAAATTTTGGGAAATTTTTCTATAGAAATAAAATTTTGACAAAATTTTCTATAGAAATAAAATTTTGACAAAATATTCTATAGAAATAAAAATTTTGAAAAATTTTCTGTAGATATAAAATTTTGACAAAATTTTCTATAGATATAAAATTTTGACAAAATTTTCTATAGAAATAGAAGTTTGACAAAATATTCTATAGAAATAGAAGTTTGACAAAATATTCTATAGAAATAAAATTTTGACAAAATTTTCTACCGAAATAAAATTTTGACAAAATTTTCTTTAGAAATAAAAGTTTGACAAAATATTCTATAGAAATAAAATTTTAGCAAAATTTTCTATAGAAATAAAATTTTGATAAAAATTTCTATAGAAATAAAATGTTAGCAACATTTTCTATAGAAATAAAATTTTGACAAAATTTTCTATGGAAATAAAATTTTGATATAAAATTTTGACAAAAATTTTCTACCGAAATAAAATTTTTACAAAATTTTCTATAGATATACAATTTTGACAAAATTTTCTATAGATATAAAATTTTGACAAAATTTTCTATAGAAATAAAAGTTTGACAAAATATTCTATAGAAATAAAATTTTGACAAAATTTTCTACCGAAATAAAATTTTGACAAAATGTTCTATATATATAACATTTTGACAAAATTTTCTATAGATATACAATTTTGACAAAATTTTCTATAGATATAAAATTTTGACAAAATTTTCTATAGAAATAAAAGTTTGACAAAATATTCTATAGAAATAAAATTTTGACAAAATTTTCTACCGAAATAAAATTTTGACAAAATGTTCTATATATATAACATTTTGACAAAATTTTCTATAAAAATAAAATTTTTAAAAAATTTTCTATAGAAATAAAATTTTGACAAAATTTTCTAAAAAAATAAAATTCCTAATAAAATAAAATTTTGGCAAAATTTTCTATAGAAATAAAATGTTGACAAAATTTTCTGTAGAAATAAAAATGTGTATACAAAATGTACTAAATCATTCGCCGGGGTACTACGGTACTGACCGTATTGAAAAAAGTACTATAGTACTGCATTTTCCATCCCTGGCCTGAAAATATACAGCAGTCGACTGTATGGTTGTTTCAAGATGATCCAAATCCAAAAAAAATTGCTCGGGCACGAAGCACTTCCAAGCAAATAATCGCCTGCTTTTTCAGAAAAACTTGATATGTCGCAATCGTACCACTAGAACAAAACTTGAGATACACAAACATGGCATTCGCTGAACTTTTGCTAAACTTGTTGACTATTGAAACGACATTCGGACTCGGCTGTAACAAGGAGATCCCTTGTCATTGAGCTAAACAAGGTATCGGGCAGCACTCAGCCAGTGATGAGAGAAAAGTTCACCACTGTGGTAACACAAAGTCTAAGGGAGCCTGAAATATCGGGCTGTCACTTTACTTAACCTAACCTTTTCGGTTTAGTCCTCTCTTTTTCCCTGTTGTCTTTTTACACGTACAAAACTACATTTGCTTTTCTCGTCCTTTCTTCAAGATTGTGCTAAAATTCCGACAAAGTTGACAATGCATTTACTATTGATCTCAGATGGGCGTTATTGAATGTCCCTTCCATGTCTGGAAAACCCCCAATTGTGTATTCATTGACCGATAGTGAGAATTCAATAAAGCTGACTAGTTCATGCAATGCGGTGACAGGAAATTCTTTGCAACCAAACGAAAGGATTTTCCCGCTTTAGGAGTGAAAACGACTTTTGTCTTCGACCAACAAGGGATAATTCTGTCAGTCACTGCCTGAAATTCGGCTAGAGTAATTATACCAGGCCCGGGGGATTTAAACCAGCCAAAACTACTTAAAGTTCACTTTATTCCAAATTCCGATACAATTTTCCCAATAAGAAATGACAGTTGAGTCTCTATGATTTTGACAGAAGATGGTTCAGGCATCAGATTTCGATGTTAATACATATATTCTAGTAATGTCACATAGGCAATTTCAAGGGAATTAAATACAAATAAAAGTAAGCATGCAGGATACTCAAAAAGTGAAATCGAAGGACCACACATTATTCTCAGAGGGATACAAAAATTGAAAAACGACTTTTCGACGGATCAACATTCTTCAAAAAATTTCTACTTTTAGTAATTCAATTTCAACTAATCCACTTTAGATTTTTTTAATCTAATCCAATAGAGTTGTTGGCCAAAATTTAACTCTATTATTTTTTCCAAATTGTATGCTGAACTGATTAAACCAAACACCCCTGAAGTGGTTATGAAAGGTACAAAAAAACAAAAACAAAAAAAATAAAACATAACAATGTTGGAATCCTAACATAAATTTATGCGAGAAAAAATATCCAATCACTTGCAATAATAACGAGCGATTATAGCAGCAACTTGTATAATATTCAACAACATACAGCAGCAGAGAGCGGCAACTATACAACAACGACTGACAGACTAACAGCGAGCAAGGTAGACAAGCAATGCAACTTGCCGGATAAATGCTGCGCAAGCGCATTTAAGAGTGGATATGCCAGTTTATGTGTGTGTTTTTTTTTATTTTGCAAATGCTGCTTGGCATGCTCCTTTTAATCTGTTTTTATTTTTTTTTTAATATTTTGTTCATTCAATGATGTTGCAATTATGCAGTGATGTTCATGTTGTTTTTGTTGCTTCCATTATAAAGCTCCTTGTTGCTAGATTTGTTTTGGTCTCTATGGCCAACAGGCCGTAAAGTAACAACGTCAGTAACAAATGGGGTAAAAATAGGCAAAAATTTACATTAAAAAAATGCAAACAAGTGGCCAAAACGAATTATATAAACCCTTCACACAAAAAAAAAATTTTCTGATTCAATCACGAAATTAATTGATCCAATTAATTTTTAATTGAAATGTCTTCAATCACAGAAATGATAGTATCAATTAAAAAATTAATTGAAGGTCAATTAAAAAATTAATTGATCCAATTAAAAAATTAATTGATACTATTAATTTTCGTGATTGATTTTTGTTTCAATTAAAAAATTTGTTGATTCAATTAAATTTTTAATTGAATATTTTTTAAAACTCAATTAAAATTTTAATTGGAAAATTTTTCGAGAATTTTTTTTTCTGTGTTCATAAAGCTTAAGCAAAATCGATTTAATTTAAATTAGTTGAAAGTGTTTGAGGAACCTATAGTCATACTAAATACAAAGATCATTGTAAATCTAAATCTCAACCGGTTTCAACCAACTAAGTAGCTAGAATGTTAATTCTACACAATAATTATTTCTTCTCAAACGAAATTTTACACAAACAAAACGTATTTTCCATTTGCATTTCGTTGTAAGGAAGTTTGTTTGGAAGACAAATATATACTTTTTGTGATAAACGTTGATTATTTTATAGGATGTAAAAAAAATTTCATAAAGATTCATATATATTACATCAAAAAAGATCGATCAAAAACGTATGTAATTCAGTTTGACAAAATAGACATAAAATTTTGACAAAATTTTCTATAGAAATAAAATTTTCACAAAATTTTCAATAGAAATAAAAATGTTGACAAAATTATCTATAGAAAAAACATTTTGACAAAAATTTCTACAGAAATAAAATTTTAACAAAATCTTCTATAGAAATAAAATTTTGACAAAATTTTCTATAGAAATAAAATTTTGACAAAATTTTCTATAGAAATAAAAATTTGGTAGATTATTTTTGGCTGGAGTGGCAACCATGATTATAAACCGATATGGACCAATTTTTGTGTGCTTGGAGATCGGCTATATATAACTATAAACCGATATGGACCAATTTTGGTATGTTGTTAGTGGCCATATACTAACACCACGTTCAAAATTTGAACCGGATCGGATGAAGTTTGCTCCTCCAAGAGGCTCCGGATGTCAAATCTGGAGAACGTTTTATATGGGGGCTATATATAATTATGGACCGATATGGACCAATTCTGGCACGGTTGTTAAAGATCATATACTAACACGATGTTCCAAATTACAACCGGATTGGATGAAATTTGCTTCTCTTGGAGACTTCGCAAGCCAAATCTGGGGATTGGTTTATATGGGGGCTATATATAATTATGAACCGCTGTGGACCAATTTTTGCGTGGTTGTTAAAGACGATATACCAACATCATGTACCAAATTTCAGACGGATCGGATGAAATGTGCTTCTGTTAGAGGCTCCACAAGCCAAATTTGAGGGTTCCTTTATATGGGAGCTATACGTAAAAGTGTACCGATATGGCCCATTTGCAATACCATCCGACCTACATCAATAACAACTACTTGTGCCAAGTTTCAAGTCGATAGCTTGTTTCGTTTGGAAGTTAGCGTGATTTCAACAGACGGACGGACATGCTTAGATCGACTCAGAATTTCACCACGACCCAGAATATATATACTTTATGGGGTCTTAGAGCAATATTTCGATGTGTTACAAACGGAATGACAAAGTTAATATACCCCCATCCTATGGTGGAGGGTATAATAAAATTTTCACAAAATTTGCTATAGAATATTGCAAATATTCGCTATAGAAATAAAATATTGTAAAAGATTTTGACAAAAATTTTCTAAAGAAATAGAAATTTTCTATAGAAATAAAATTTTGACAAAATTTTCTAAAGAAATAAAATGTTGACAAAATTTTCTAAAGAAATAAAATTTTGACAAAATTTTCTATGGAAATAAAATTTTGACAACATTTCCTATAGAAAAAAAAATTTAAAAAACATTTTCTATAGAAATAAAATTTTGACAAAATTTTCTATAGAAATGAAATTTTTACAAAATTCTCTAAAGAGATAAAATTTTGACAAAATTTTCTATAGAAATAATATTTTGACAAAATTTTCTGTAGAAATAAAATTTTGACAAAATTTTCTAAAGAAATAAAATTTTGACAAAATTTTCTATAGATATAAAATTTTGACGAAATTTCCTATAGAAATAAAATTTTGAAAAAAAACATTTTCTATAGAAATAAAATTTTGACAAAATTTTCTATAGAAATGAAATTTTGACAAAATCTCTAAAGAGATAAAATTTTGACAAAATTTTCTATAGAAATAATATTTTGACAAAATTTTCTGTATAAATAAAATTTTGACAAAATTTTCTATAGAAATAAAATTTTGACAAAATTTTCTAAAGAAATAAAATTTTGACAAAATTTTCTAGAGAAATAAAATTTTGACAAAATTTTCTATGGAAATAAAATTTTGACAACATTTCCTATAGAAATAATATTCTGACAAAATTTTCTAAAGAAATAAAATTTTGACAAAATTTTCTATAGAAACAAAATATTGACAAAATTCTTCATAGAAATATATAATATTGTAAAAATGTTCTCTATTTTGCAAAAATTTTCATGGAAATAACATTTTGTAAACAAATGTGCACAAATTTTCTATAGAAATAAAAGTTTTACAAATTTTTCTATAGAAATAATATTTTCACAAAATTTTCTGTAGAAAAAAAATTTTGACAAAATTTTCTGTAAAAATACAATTTGAAACAAAATATTGCAAAAATTTTCTATAGAAATAAAATTTTGTAAAAATTTTCTATAGAAATAAAATTTTGCAAAATTTTTTCATAGAACTTTTATCAATTATAAATAAAATATTGACAAAATATCCTATAGAAACAAAATTTTCTAAAAAAATAAAATTTTCACAAAATTTGCTATGGAAATAAAACTTTGACAAAATTCTCTATATAATGAAGTTTTCAAATATTCTCTATAGAAATAAAATATTGCAAAAGATTTCTATATTTTCTAAAAATGTTCTATTGAAATAAACTATTATATATACAAATAAAATTTTGATAAACATTTTCTATAGAAATGAAATTTTGACAAAATGTTCTATAGAAATGAAATTTTGACAAAATTTTCTATATTAAAAAATTTTTGACAAAATTTTCTATACAAATAAAATTTTGATAAAATATTCTAAAAAAATAAAATTTTGGCCAAATGTTCTATAGAAATAAAATTTGACTAAATTTTATATAGAAATAAAATTTCGACAAAATTTTCTATAGAAAACATTTGACAAACATTTTCTATACAAATAAAATTTTGACAAAATTTTCTATAGAAATAAAATTTTAACGAAATTTTCTATAGAAGTAAAATGTTGACAAAATTTTCTATAGAAATAAAATTTTGACAGAAAATTCTATAGAAATAAAATGTTGACAAAATTTTCTAAAGAAATAAAATTTTAACAAAAATTTCTAAAGAAATAAAATTTTGACAAAATTTTCTAAAGAAATACAATTTTGCCAAAAAATTTTATAGAAATAACATTTCGACTAAATTTTCTAAAGAAACAAAATTTAAAAAAAAAATTTTAAAGAAATAACATTTTGACCAACTGTTCTAAAGAAATAAACGTTTGACGAAATTTTCTATAGAAATAAAATTTTACAAAAATTTTCTATTGAAATAAAATTTTGCAAACATTTTCTATAGAAATACAATTTTGCCAACAAATTCTACAGCAATAAAATTTTGACTAACATTTTCTAAAGAAATAAAATTTTGACAAAAATTTCAATAGAAATAATTATTGTAAAAATTTGCTATATTTTGTAAAAATTTTCTATTGAATAAAATTTTGTAAAAATTTTCTATAGAAATAAAAGTTTGACAAAAAATGGATCAAGATTTTTTAATTTGGTAGATTTTTTGTAAAGTTTCCTTCAAATTATAAATTAATGTTTCTTCAAGCTCGAGGTCTTTGTCTTTGGTAGATTATTTTTAGTACACATGACAACCCTGCTCCGTGGTCATTTGAGTCTAAATCGAGCGAAAAATATATATGAGAGCTATATCTAAACCTTGATCGATTTCCACCACTTTTAGCGCACTTGACTATATGACTAATTGTACTCTTTGTGAATTTGAAGCAAATCAAAGCAAAAAAATTGACTTTTCCAAATATTGAAAAAGTAAAAAAAAGAAAATTTCCAAGATGTTGGTCCACTGCGAGACCCTCTGTTTGTTGTCCAAAATATTCATGTTATTTAAACTTTTTAGTTTTCAAACTGATTCCTATTCGAAAATTGTATTTTTAAGAAAATTTGGTGACATCTATCTTTGTTTCTGTTAAAAAACAATACAGAATAAAAGTACATATTTGAAATTTGCGAATAGAATACCAATGACAAAAAGCTACACAAAACGCTAATTAAAAGATTTCAAGCTAAATACAAACAATAAATGCTAAATTTTGCTGCAAGAATGCTAAAATGGTTACACTAGTAAATACGATTAAAATTCTAACCCTAAGTATAGGGTGTAACAGAGCAACTGTAATATATGTATGTGTAAACTAAAGGAGCATATTTTATGCTTTTAATCAAATATCATAGTTACCCTGTGAGAGCGAAAGAGAGAAGAGCGAGAAGCACACGTGCAAAGATTACTGGAAAACCAAATCAAAAGTCAAGTGGTTGTCGCTGGTTTATAGCAACAGCATAGAGCAAACACAAAAAAAGACGTCAACAAGTCTAGCACTTTGCAAATAGCATCTCGACTATGACAACAACAAATGCCGCTCCAGTAGCAAAAACTACAGCATTGACCAAATCAGCATCCGCATGGTGGATAGCAGCAGCAACAAAAAATAGTGCTTCTAAAGGCTCTTTTTTCTGTGTGTTTCTTGACTTGTTTACTAACCTCTATGAGCAGCTGGATGCTGACAAGTGCGTCGATCTGTCTACCTTTTACTCCACCACTGGATACCTATATCGTCTAACTAACAGAAGCAGTTATGGATTTTATAAAGCAACAATAAATGTAAAAAACGAAAAACAAAACCCCTCATTGACGGAAAGGCACTGAATGGTTAGTTAATGCTGTTTAATGTTTAAAAGATGATGTGATCGGTCATAAGTCATTCCTCTTAAAATTATATGAAGAAGATTCATCTCTTTCGCCACATGCACATACCCATCTACAGGCACACTAGTGTCTATGCTCATATATACGCGCAATCTTGTGATTGCCCATCGTACTTGTATAGGAAGAGATAATGATATATGATCAGTGGCACTAACCCGAGTGTATGGCACAGATGGGCATCATCTTACCCAACTGGAATAGCTGGAATAGCTTTAATTAGGCACGCCAAGATTTAGGAAGTGTGAATTTTACGTGGACACCCTGAGAAGGCATGTGATCACCTCAAACATGTATAAAGAGCATAATGTTACATTTTGCAGGGAACATGCAACAAGTTTATCGACACTATGCGATTTTCTCGGAACCTATGAATTCGATTTCGGCATGTATGTATATGTTTGGCTAGAAGACAATTTGTTTGCGAGTTAGTTGTATGCATGGGTTTTGATAAGACGGCTCCAACTTATCGACCAGCGATTGTCATCTAAATGTTGCGTGGATACACTCTCCTTTTGCTGTTGGTCTGTGCGTGGATGGCGGAAAACCCTAAGGTATCGGTCTACAAGAGGCAAATGGACCACCGTTTGGTTTCGGTAAATGGTAATCATAGTATGGAATGGCTGCACTTTCGGAACTGATCTGGCTTAACATCGCTGCAAAGGTATAATCAAACTGATTATGGGACAGTGTTGTGCTCAGATGTGTTGCGACTAAGAGGGTGCGTGTAGCACTAAAGTTAATTCTCTTCATAGGATTGACCTTATGGCTTGAATCTATCGATTGCTATCTAAGTGTTTCGTAGAAGCTTTCTCCTTTTGCTGTTTGTCCGAGCGTGGATGAAGGAAACCCCCAATGTATCCATCAACCTGGGCAAATGCACCACAATGGCAGTGTTGTATTGCGCTATTGGTACATCAAGTTGCGTCCAGCTCGAGGAACACTACGCTGTTATCAAACACTCATAAATGGGAATTGAGGCGGTTGCACTTGCCTAATCTTAATTGGGCAAAAACTACCGTGGGAGGTAACTTTAATCCGGTGCTATGGGCGGTGGTCGGACTCGCGGAACGGGATTAACCTTTAACTGGGTACGTGGTGGTAAAAGTTACCACCTCGAACACTCGTTTACATATATTTTAAAAAAGACGTGTGAAATAAAGTATATGTTAATCATTGAAAGAACATATAATATTTCGAAATATTGTTTTATTTTCGTTAAATACAATGTTTACTAATCAACAAATATAATAATGATACAAAAAAACCATTTTTTTACAGAAAAAATATTAATGTAAAAGAGGGGGTAAAATTTACCACACGTCGCAAATTACGCAAAAAAATTTCACCTCACCGGTTAAAGGTTAACCTTGTACCTTTTCACTGCTTCAACTACAGTATCCTTATGACTATTATTCAGCATTTCCTGATATGCTGCCTCATCTAGAGAATCTCTTTTTTAACTTTGGATATCGCGCTCTAGAATATGAAGATCAACCCTTACAACCTGAGTGCCCGCTTTGCATACACAGGGTCTTGGGTTCAAACCCAGTTTCGACCAAATCACCCTCAGTAATGTTGGTGACATTTGTGAGTGTTTCAAAGCTTCTCTAAGCGGTTTCAAAAGGAGGTTATAAAAAGGAGGTCCCTTGTCATTGAGCTTAACATAGAATCGGGCAGCACTCAGTGATAAGAGAGAATTCACCACAACGGACTGAATAGTCTAAGTGAGCCTGAAATATCGGGCTTCCACTATACCTAACCTAACCTAACCCATGGTAGGATGCATTCAGAGTGATCTAAAGGTGAGTCACATAGGAGAGGTGGCGCGTGTCAGGTGGCCCTTGATTACAGTCTGCTGCTAGCAGTCTCTGATAAAGGAACCAAATCCACTCTGGAGGTCTCTTTCCTCCGGCGTTATAGGCAGTAATCGGACTCCGAGAACAGGATTAACCTTGTAGCTTCTCATCGCTTCAGATACAGTGCCCTCATGGACTCTATTCTGACGTCCCTCGTATGCGTCCTGATTTAGGGAATCTCTTTTGTAACTTTGGATCTCGCGTGTCTCTTGTCTGAGGTATCCACACTGGCCCTTCATAGTACTACTCAAGCCAGATAAAAATTCGTGCAAGGTTAAACCGATCTCTCGCAAGAAACTCGAAAAGACACTTGGAGGCTTAACTCTGTCCTGCGTTGGGGAGAATTTTCCATCTGCCAACTACCAGCATGGATTCCGTAATTTGCATTCCAGTGCAGCATACATAAACAGCGGTCTTGACCAACCCAAGCCGTGTGACAGGATGGATGTCGTGGCCCTTGTCTTCTCGAAGGCATTCGACATGGTCAGCTATGTCACACTGTTCGAGGACTCGAAAATACATTCCTGCCGGCAGGAACCAAACTATGGGTTCTTAATTACCTATGCGGTCGCAAATCATATGGAGAATTTTGAGACACAATATCGGATCCCTGTACAGACACAGGGAATGATTTCTCTGGCGCTATTTAACCTCTTATTGATGGCATCTGTGAACGGTTAAACATCTACCATGGACAGCAGAATTACGCAGGGTGTTGAATGCAACAGTCAATTGCGTAACAAATCCGAGATAGTAGCTGTACAGAGTGGTTAATTTGTACCAGTTGTGGAAGGTGATACAGTTTAGTAGGATCGTTTTTCAACCTCTACCTATTTTCTATTCCATCCCCTCCTGTCGGCGTGGAGATTGTATCATATGTTTGACATCTGCGATTTAACAAAGAGATAGAATATCGGATCGGATATCTATCGGATAGATATCGGATCAGTGAAACAGGAATTCCTCTACCTATTTTCTATGTCATCGCCTCCTGTCGGCGTTGAGATTGTATCATATGCCTGACATCTGGGATCGGTTAAACATCTACCTTGCTGACTTTACCAGTTATTTCACTACTAAAAATTTGGAGGAACAATTTCCTCAAGATGCCCCAAGTCTATCAAACCTACAAAAATCCTCAAACAAAAATGAATGGGATGAATATCTTAAAAAATGACCCACTTTGTAACATAGCATTGACATCCCGGCATCTAACATAGAGAGTTGGGGAAGGAGGTTTTTTAATGGCACATGTTTAATGTTTCCTAACTGGCAATATGTCAAAGCTTTTTATGATCGGAGATCAGTGAATTATTTCAACAGAAACATTTTTGCAAAATGTGCTTTCTTCAGTGGTGGACTTGAAAGCAAAACAAAAACCCAGAGTGACAAACACTTGGGGTAGGCATGAGGATAATTAATTTTACCACTTACCAAGTAAATACTTAATCATTGGCTACTGCGATAACATACTCCAGCCAGTGTGATGATGCTGGCATACAGGGAAAGACGAAGATCTTTTTTTCTTTTATAATTAATAAATCAACGCGACACTTAGTATTTCTTCGACAATGGATGTATGAATGAATGAGCAGCAACACGTACAATACCATAAGTCTTTCGGAAAGAAAACGCATTTGGTTCATAATCTTTTTTCTTCCAAGTCCCCTATGGGAAAACATACAAGGGGAAGTAAATTTATATATGCCAAAAGCGGGTATTTGGAGACATCGACTAAGGCTTTCTTGTATATGAGAATCATCAAATAAAATTTTTGAATTAATATTATATTAGTTATCCTGGAAATCATTTAAGGTGAAACGAGTATGATATTTTCATATGATATGCATTGGATGGTTATATTATGAGATCTTAAGATGTGATGTCATGTGCTATGAAACGAGGAGCAACGAGGATAACCTAGAAAAAAAAACATAAATATGGAGTTTTGAAGAATACACTGTTCGAGGTCTCCGTTGTAGCGAGGCCAATAGATTATAGATTGCTTAGATGATCAGTTTTTCTCCGAGAAAATAAATGTGTCTGCTGCAAACATTAATTTTCTGACGTTTTCCAAGTTTACAGTTTGGTCCAATACTTGTGACTGACATGTAACGCAACCTAGCTTGGGTTGTAATAATATCTAAGCCGCACGTCAGAATTGATCCGAAAAGTTAAAACCATCGAATCACAATTCACGCTGCAGTGATTGAAGAAAGTGCAATAGCTCACCGGTGAACAAAAAATGTTATACTGGAAAGAGCCAAGGAGTTGTTTCCCCTGCACGAAAGTAGCCAGTTGCCGAATTTGTTTTTCTCCAATCAGATGGAATTCCAAGTTGAGCAGTTTGTGAATACACAATATGACACCTTAGGTTAACAGGTTGGCTGATAAGTCCCCGGTCTGACACATAGATGGCGTCGCTAGTATTAAAGGCATATTATTTTTATATAGTACCAACCTTCAAATGATTCGTGTCAAAATTTGACGTCTGTAAGTCAATTAGTTTGTGAGAAAGAGCGTCTTTTGTGAAGCAACTTTTGTTATTGTGAAAAAATGGAAAAAAAAGGAATTTCGTGTTTTGATAAAATACTGTTTTCTACTGTTGTCTGTGGTGAAATGAGCACGGAGGACGGTGAACGCAGTGAACGCGCGAAAGAGATGGTTACCGACGAAAACATCAAAAAATCCACAAAATGGTCATATCATTCATCAATATTTGGATATGCGGAAGCTCTGTGCAAAATGGGTGCCGCGCGAGCTCACAACGTGTTGATGATTCTGACAACAACGTGTTGATGAAACAACAACGTGTTGATGATTCTGAGCGGTGTTTGCAGCTGTTAACTCGTAATACACCCGAATTTTTCCGTCGATATGTGACAATGGATGAAACATGGCTCCATCACTACACTTCTGAGTCCAATCGAATGTCGGCTGAGTGGACAGCGACCGGTGAACCGTCTCCGAAGCGTGGAAAGACTCAAAAGTCCGCTGGCAAAGTAATGGCCTCTGTTTTTTGGGATGCGCATGGAATAAATTTTATCGATTACCTTGAGAAGGGAAAAACCATCAACAGTGACTATTATATGGCGTTATTGGAGCGTTTGAAGGTCGAAATCGCGGCAAAACGGCCCCATATGAAGAAGAAAAAAGTGTTGTTCCACCAAGACAACGCACCGTGCCACAAGTCATTGAGAACGATGGCAAAAATTCATGAATTGGGCTTCGAATTGCTTCCCCATCCAGATCTGGCCCCCAGCGACTTTTTCTTGTTCTCAGACCTCAAAAGGATGCTCGCAGGGAAAAAATTTGGCTGCAATGAAGAGGTGATCACCGAAATTGAGGCCTATTTTGAGGCAAAACCGAAGGAGTACTACCAAAATGGTATCAAAAAATTGGAAGGTCGTTATAATCATTGTATCGCTCTTGAATGTTGAATAATAAAAACGAATTTTGACAAACAAAATGTATTTTTCTTTGTTAGACCGGGGACTTATCAGCCAACCTGTTATCTTTTGTCTGTGTTGCCAATGAGCACTTTGAACACTTAGAAATATTGGACTTTTTAGAAATTGGTCCCAAACATAAATTCATTTCAAAGCAATTCTGCTACAATTACAAAACACATAAATTATATTTTATGAAACTAAACTAAATTCAGATATTTTAGTACATTCGTTTTTATCAAATTAGTCAAAAAATTAAGTTTAAAAAAAATTTAAATTCTAATAAAAATAAATTTAATAAACATTTAATTGTACTAGTAATTATAAATTAAATATCATTGAATTACTAAATTTTGTAAAATATTCAGTGCCCAATATGTGCAGCTTTAAGTTATCTTGCCAAACTCATTCATATCACTCTCAACATTAGAGTTTCGTCAACATCTATGTTATAATCGCCAACATTTCTTTTCCATCTATTTGACGGCAAGAAATATGAAATAGTGGCAGACAAATTGACGCTCATCTGGTCTATAAGCTGCAGCTGATGAAGGAAGTTTTTTATTTTGGTTTTGTTTTTTTAGTGCAAATTTCTCAAGTGGATGAATGGACTTTTTCCTACGTTACATTGTCTTCAAAAAGCCCGTTAATTTTGCCCCATCTCTTTAAATACTCCATTCACATGACATTCTTCAGATCATTCGGTTTTTTTTTTTTTGTTGTTACAGTGCTATTTGTAGTTGCATTCACATTTTCTTTAAATATAGATCATGCTCTTAGGCTTTGTTCATGTTCATGCCGAAGTGTTTTGTCATAAAACTAAGCACCACTCTCTACTAGATCACCACAACATCGAGGGCAATGCTGATCGGGCTTACAATGTTGACTGATGATTATGCCGGCGTTGTTGTTATTCATTTAGCATGATTTTTTTCAATCAAACATGAATTCATTAAAATGTTGTGGCACAAATAACTACGTAATAACCCAGCAAACAGTGTTAGCAAGAAAATGAATGCATTTTAATATGGGCCAGAAATTAACCCTTGGTGATATTTGCCTATCCGCAAGATGAGATTTGCAAGCACGGATGCCACTCGAGCTAAAAATATTCTAAAAAAAATTGGAGAACATTTTACCAAAAAAAATCTTATTTTGCAAAATTTTATTTCTATAGAAAATTTTGTCAACATTTTATTTCAATAGAAAATTTTGTCAAAATATTATTTCTACAGAAAATTTTCTCAAAATTTTATTTCTATAGAAAATTTTACAAAATTTTATTTCTATAGAAAATTTTACAAAATTTGTTCTATAGAAAATTTTACAAAATTTTATTTCTATAGAAAATTTTGTAAAAATTTTATTTTTATAAAAAATTTTCTCAAAATTTTATTTCTATCTAAAATTTTGGCAAAATTTTATTCCGATAGAAAATTGTTTCAAAATTTTATTTCTATAGAAAATTTTGTAAAAAATTTATTTCTATCGAAAATTTTGTCAAAATTTTATTTCTATAGAAAATTTTGTCAATTTTTGTTCTATAGAAAATTTTGTCAATTTTTGTTCTATAAAAAATTTTGTCTAAATTTTATTTATATAGAAAATTCTGTCAAAATTTTATTTCTACAGAAAATTTTGTCAAAATTTTATTCCGATAGAAAATTTTGTAAAAATGTTATTTCTATTGAAAATTTTGTCAAAATTTTATTTCTATAGAAAATTTTGTCACAATTTTATTTCTATAGAAAATTTTGTCCAAATTTTATTTCTATAGAAAATTTTGTCGAAATTTTATTTCTATAGAAAATTTTGTCAAAATTTTATTTCTATAGAAAATTTTGTCAAAATTTTATTTCTATAGAAAATTTTGTCAAAATTTTATTTTGTCCAAATTGTATTTCTATAGAAAATTTTGTCAATATTTTTCTACAGAAAATTTTGTGAAAATTTTATTTCTATAGAAAATATAGTGAAAATTTTATTTCTATAGAAAATTTTGTCAAAATTTTATTTCTATAAAACTTTTGTCAAAATGTTATTTCTATAGAAAATTTTGTCAAAATTTTATTTCTATAGAAAATTTTGTCAAAATTTTATTTCTATAGAAAATTTTGTCAATATTTTTCTATAGAAAATTTTGTGAAAATTTTATTTCTATAGAAAATATTGTGAAAATTTTATTTCTATAGAAAATTTTGTCAAAATTTTATTTCTATAGAAAATTTTGTGAAAATTTTATTTCTATAGAAAATTTTGTGAAAATTTTATTTCTATAGAAAATTTTGTCAAAACTTTAATTCTATAGAAAATTTTGTCAAAATTTTATTTCTATAGAAAATTTTGTCAAAATTTTATTTCTATAGTAAATTTTGTCAAAATTTTATTTCTATAGAAAATTTTGTCAAAATTTTATTCCGATAGAAAATTTTGTCAAAATTTTATTTCTATAGAAAATTTTGTCAAAATGTTATTTTGTCAAAATTTTATTTCTATAGAAAATTTTTGTCAATTTTATTCTATAGAAAATGTTGTCAATTTTTTATTTCTATAGAAAATTTTGTCAAAAATTTGTTTCAATAGAAAATTTTATTTCTATAGAAAATTTTGTCAAAATTTTATTTCTATAGAAAATTTTGTCAAAATTTTATTTCTATAGAAAATTTTGTCAAAATTTTATTTCTATAGAAAATTTTGTCAATTTTATTCTATAGAAAATTTTGTGAAAATTTTATTTCTATCGAAAATTTTGTGAAAATTTTATTTCTTTGTTGTTGTTTTTTATTGCAGCTTAAAACCATGGATGGTTGGATCCAACCATCTTGCAGTCTATAGGGCTTTGCCCAAATAAATTTGACAAACATTCTTTTCCTCTGTTGGTTAAACTACACTTGTAGTTTAGTCAATGTATGGTTTTAAGCTGCAATAAAAAACAACAACAAAGCTTAAAGAACAAAACCAACAATAACAAAACAAAAAAAATTTATTTCTTTAGAAATTTTTGTCAAAATTATATTTCTTTAGAAAATTTTGTCAAAATTTTATTTCTATTGAACATTTTTTCAAAATTTTTTTTCTATAGAAAATTTTGTAAAAATTTTATTTCTATAGAACATTTTGTCAAAATTTTATTTCTATAGAAAATTTTGTCAAAATTTTATTCCGATAGAAAATTTTGTCAAAATTTTATTCATATAGAAAATTTTGTCAAAAATTTGTTTCAATAGAAAATTTTATTTCTATAGAAAATTTTGTCAAAATTTTTTTTTTCTACAGAAAATTTTGTAAAAATTTTATTTCTATAGAAAATTTTGTCAAAATGTTATTTTGTCCAACTTTTATTTCTATAGAAAATTTTGTCAAAATTTTATTCCGATAGAAAATTTTGTCAAAATTTTATTTCTATAGAAAATTTTGTCAAAATGTTATTTTGTCAAAATTTTATTTCTATAGAAAATTTTTGTCAATTTTATTCTCTAGAAAATGTTGTCAATTTTTTATTTCTATAGAAAATTTTGTCAAAAATTTGTTTCAATAGAAAATTTTATTTCTATAGAAAATTTTGTCAAAATTTTATTTCTATAGAAAATTTTGTCAAAATTTTATTTCTATAGAAAATTTTGTCAAAATGTTATTTCTATAGAAAATTTTGTCAAAATTTTATTTGTTATTGTTGTTTTTTTTTTTTTTTTTTTGATCTCAGCTTAAAGCCATGCATTGACTAAACTACAAGTGTAGCTTAACCAACAGAGGAAAAGTATGCTTGTCAAATTTATTTGGGCAAAGCCCTATAGACTGCAAGATGGTTGGATGTACAGCTGTTTCGGAATTACCACATTCCTCATCAGCATCCTCTACTTGCAGCAAAACTATCAACCAATTATCAGAATAAATTCGGGTAATTCACTCAACCCAACGTGAACTACACTTGAACCTCCCGAAAAAGGGTTTGATAGTCGGCTACTGCCTAAACAAATTTGCCAGCATATCTCTTTTCCTTTGCCAAACTCAAATCATCGATTTGTATGTATTTGGCTGGGTTTGTTTTTGAGCGTGCTTCCTCTATCTTCATTCGTTTTGTTTGTTATTGTTGGCTTCTCTTCAATCGTTATTGTTGTTTTTTTTTTTTGATCTCAGCTTAAAGCCATGCATTGACTAAACTACAAGTGTAGCTTAACCAACAGAGGAAAAGTATGCTTGTCAAATTTATTTGGGCAAAGCCCTATAGACTGCAAGATGGTTGGATGTACAGCTGTTTCGGAATTACCACATTCCTCATCAGCATCCTCTACTTGCAGCAAAACTATCAACCAATTATCAGAATAAATTCGGGTAATTCACTCAACCCAACGTGAACTACACTTGAACCTCCCGAAAAAGGGTTTGATAGTCGGCTACTGCCTAAACAAATTTGCCAGCATATCTCTTTTCCTTTGCCAAACTCAAATCATCGATTTGTATGTATTTGGCTGGGTTTGTTTTTGAGCGTGCTTCCTCTATCTTCATTAGAAAATATTGTCAAAATTTTATTTCTATAGAAAATTTTGTCAAAATTTTATTTCTATAGAAAATTTTGTCAAAATGTTATTTTGTCAAAATTTTATTTCTATAGAAAATTTTGTCAATTTTATTCTATAGAAAATTTTGTGAAATTTTTATTTCTATAGAAAATTTTGTCAAAATTTTATTACTTTAGAAATTTTTGTCAAAATTTTATTTCTTTAGAAAATTTTGTCAAATTTTTATTTCTATAGAAAATTTTGTCAACATTTTATTTCTCTAGAAATTTTTGTCAAAATTTTATTTCTTTAGAAAATTTTGTCACAATTTTATTTCTATAGAAAATTTTGTTCCAATAGAAAATTTTATTTCTATAGAAAATTTTGCAAAATTTTATTTCTATAGAAAATTTTATCAAAGTTTTATTTAGATGATCGATATCCATGTCGCAGTAGTAGAAAATTTTCTCGTGAGCTGAACATATCGTCAAAAAGTACAAGAGCTCCGAATTTGGAGAATCCATTCCGAATTGAGTAGTTTGTGAACAAACAAAATAATCGGATCTACTTGCTAATAAAGGGAGTTTAATATTTACACCTTCGTTTGGCGACCAGAACTCAAGCGCCACCGATAGTAACGGTGGGAGCCACCGTGGTGCAATGGTTAGCATGCCCGCCTTGCATACACAAGATCGTGGGTTCGATTCCTGCTTCGACCGAACACCAAAAGGCTTTTCAGCGGTGGATTATCCCACCTCAGTAATGCTGGTGACATTTCTGGGTGTTTCATAGCTTCTCTAAGTGGTTTCAAAGCAATGTGGAACGCCGTTCGGACTCGGTTATAAAAAGGAGGTCCATTGTCATTGAGCTTAACATGAAATCGGGACGCACTCAGTGATAAGGCAGATGTTCACCAATGTGGTATCACAATGGACTGAATAGTCTATGTGAGCCTGATACATCGGGCTGCCACTTAACCTAACGGTGTGTGGGTTCCTCGCTTCGCAAAATGGCCACAAAAATCTCCGCGTATCAATCTGTTGTATTTTTGCGCATGGGCTCTAGAAAACACCAAAGTGTCGATCATCTCAAGACGGTGCTTCTCCGGGAATAGGCCAAAACACCATAGAGCCGCAATCGTGCAGCATGTGATGGCTTTGTCGGCCATAATTTGAAGATCATAATTCGTGGCAAAGGTAGCCAATTTGAACAAATCTACACTGATTTTAAAATCTGATAATAACTGCAATGTTTTTCCCTTTTGAAGAATAACACCCTGTATGGCCAAACATTTCAAAACATATATCGACAAGAAGTCCAAATCCAAGTATTTTTTTTTGCGTGAGTCACCCTGATGCCATGGTTAGCACACCTGCCTTGCATACAAGGGCCATTGAACCCATGACTAACAATCAAAAAAAGTTTACTTGGATCCAAAGATTTTGACCTTCCCTTAAGGATTTTGGTATTGATTACGAGCCAAAGAAGCGACTTCTTTAAAATAAAGATATTATTAGTGACTTATATGGCTGTACGTGTAGGATGAATAAAATTGAAATTAGGATACCGATCTCATTTATCGAATTTTCATTACTTTTTCGAGGTGCGAGTTTAAAAATCCAAATTATAACAAATACTTCGAAGTAAAAAAGATGCTAAATCCTCAAAGTAAGTCTTAGCCTATATTTCAAACGTTATTATCTTAAATCTAAAGATTCCATATTTCAGTTCATTTAAGGACGATATCCTTAAATCAAAAATGTGTTTATTTACTTTAAAGAAATTTTGCCTTAGTTCAAAGACATACGACATTGACGGAGGGACGCAAAGTTCCAAAATTTGTGTGGTAAATTTAATAAAAAATTTTTTTGAATCAATACTTTTTATTTTTATTAAAATTTTATTATTTTAAAGAAATTAAATAAATTTAAATTTAATATTTTGTAAATTGCGCATCCTAAAATTTAGGTTGCGTAATCTTTAATATCATGTAAATATTTTTTGCAGTTTCGACCAATTTCAGCGGTGGATTATCCCCACTCATTTATGCTGGTGAAATTTCTGTATGTTTCAAATATTCTCTAAATTGTTTCACGGCTATGTGCAACGTCACAGAGGACAAATAGTCTAACAATCTGTTTCTGTATGTCGAACGAGCTTTATCGAAACAGATGATTTTTGGTTATAAATTCAGTTGTTTGTCTCCATTTCAGTCGGTCGATAGAGCTCGTTCGAGATACAGAAACAGACTGTAAGTGAGTCTGAAATAGTGGAGTGGAGAATCTATGCTGGGATATCTTCCATGGCATCATTAACGCATCAAAGCCAAAGACAATGGATTGCAAAGTGCTTTGACGACAAAATGACATCAAATGATATGAAATCGTCACTCATTTCGTCATTAAACAACAAAAATACTTTAGACAGCAAGTTAATTATACATCACAAGTCCATCAGAAGATATTTTAGAAATATTATTGCCAAGCCGTCTACCTCGATGATAATCTGCAAAAATATGATATAACTGAAGTGAGTAAAAAAAGAGAGGTCCTCATCGTAAAAATCCCTTTGGATTTTTTCCCATTTAAATTTGCGGAAACGGAAACGGATATGCCTTGGAATTTTTATGATACTATCAAGCATATGTGATGCGAGAGGAAAATATATACTTTTTTTACATTCATCATAATGACACATGATAGAAAAAACTGAAGTCATTAAGATCAAGATAAATTTGTATCCTTGTCTTTAAAACCTAAATGTATAATATTTGGTGGAAAAAGACAAGCACTTTCTATTACAATGTTCAGAATACAAAGCGCAAATACTGAACATCTGTTATTCTCAACTGATCTTGAATGAAGTAATTTAGAGCTGCTGCATCTGGCACATGTTTCCCAATATTAATGTGGTCCGTTTAAGCTTATGTTTAAAGATCGTAAAATTCAGCATTATTAAAATTATGCTATAAAAATAAATTAAAACATTTTTTTGTTTTTTTGTTGTTTTTTTTATTATTATCAGTATCACATGAATAGAATAGAACAACCATTGCACACGTTTTGGCTACTTTGAAATAGTTTGCAACTCGCCTTGCTTTAATCAAATTTTACGACTCAGAAGCTTAGTTTGATAATTCTTTCTGATGTTAATGTTGAAAACTAACAACATTGACATATGACATGATGCGAATTCCTCATGAAATTATATCATTAAATCTCTCAAGATTTGATTGACTCATGAATTTGATAAGTTTACGGAAATGGTAATTTGTCCAAGATTTTTTTTTATGAAATACAATCTCATATATATTATTTGATAAAAGTTGCAGAGATTATGGAAAGTCGATAATGAAGCCGACCCATTTGTTGTTGGTGCTTTCTCCCAGAGCTGTGGAGCCGGAGCCGGAGTCGGAGTCTTGGAGTCGGAGTCTGAAGATTTTGCTGGAGTCGGAGTCGTAAAAATTTTGCTCGACTCCGGCTAAACCAAATTTTTTAAAACACTTCACATTTTTGTAACTAAGCAAGTTTTTACGCAAATTAGTTTCCATTGCGTTATTCATTCGATCAATGTACAGCATGATTGTAAATGAAAATCAACTACCAATTACGGCTATCTTTTGATGTTTCCTAGAATGTTAGACTAGCAGCTGGATGGGCTGGATCCATCCATTTTAATATCCGAAATTATTATTATTTTTTTAATTTTATTTTAAGGCCATATACATATGTGGAATATTGACAGAAAATTTTTTCAAAGTTGCTTTTTATAGAAAATTTTGTCAAAATGTTATTTCTATAAAAAGTTTTGTCAAAATTTCATTTCTATAGCAAATTTTGTCAAAATTTTATTTCTATAAAAAATTGATTCAAAATTTTTTTTACTATAGAAATATTTTTTTTCTATAGAAAATTTAGTCAAAATTTTATTTCTATAGAAAATTGAGTCAAAATTGTTGTTTCTATAGAATATTTTGCAAAATTTTATTTCTATAGAAAATTTTGCAAAAGTTTGTTTGTTACACAATTTTTTTTTTTAATTTTATTTCTATTGATATTTTATTTCTATAAAAATTTAAGTCAAAATTTTATTTCTATAGAAAAGTTTGCCAAAATTTTATAGTAATAGATTGTTTATTAGAAAATTTGGTCAAAATTTTATTTCTATAGAAAATTTTGCCAAAATTTTATAGTAATAAATTTTTTTATTAGAAAATTTTGTCAAAATTTAATTTCTATAGAAAATTTAGTCAAAATTTTGTTTCTGTAGAATATTTTGCAGAATTTTATTTACTACATAAAAATTTTTCTAAAATTCTATTTTTATTGATAATTTTTTCAAAATTTTATTTCTATAAGAAAAAATTGTCAAATTTTATTTCTATAGCAAATTTTCTCAAAATTTTTTTTCTTACTGATGCTCACTGCTATAGAAAATGTATTCGAAATTTTATTACTATAGAAATATACTTTTCTATATAAAATTTAGTCAAAATTTTATTTCTATAGGAAATTTAGTCAAAATTTTGTTTCTATAGAATATGTTATTTTATTTTAAAATTTGAAATTTTATTTGCTACACATTTTTTTATACCCTTCACCACTACTGTGGTACAGGGTATAATAAGTTTGTGCATTTGTATGTAACGCCAAGAAGGAAAAGTCTGAGACCCATCGTTTAGTATACCGATCGTCTTAGAATTAAATTCTGAGTCGATTTAGCGATGTCCGTCTGTCTGTCTGTCCGTCTGTCTGTCCGTCTGTCTGTTGATGTATTTTTGTGTGCAAAATACAGCTCGCAGTTTTAGTCCGATTGTCCTAAAATTTGGTATGGGGTCCTGTTTCGGCTCAAAGACGACCCCTATTGATTTTGGAAAAAATCGGTTCAGATTTAGATTTAGCTGCCATATATATTTTTCACCGATCTGGTCATAATTGGCGTGTATATCAACCGATCTTCCTCAAATTCTGTACATCCCAATATTTTATGGGTCTCGAAAAACTTGCAAAATATCATCCAAATCGGTTCAGATTTAGATATAGCTCCCATATATAGCTTTCGCCCGATTTACACTCCTTTGTCCACAGAGGCCAATTTTTTGCTCCGATTTAGTTGAAATTTTGCACAGGGAGTAGAATTAGCATTATAGCTATGCGTGTCAAATTTGGTGGAAATCGGTTCAGATTTAGATATAGCTCCCATATATAGCTTTCGCCCGATTTACACTCATATAACCACAGAGGCCAATCTTTTACTCCGATTTAATTGAAATTTTGCACAGGGAGTAGAATGAGCATGGTAGCTATGCGTGCCAAATTTGGTTGAAATCGGTTCAGATTTAGATATAGCTCCCATATATAGCTTTCGCCCGATTTACACTCATATGACCACAGAGGCTAATTTTTTGCTCCGATTTAGTTGAAATTTTGCACAGGGAGTAGAATTAGCATTGTTGCTATGCGTGCCAAATTTGGTTGAAATCGGTTCAGATTTAGATATAGCTCCCATATATATGTTTTTCTGATTTCGACAAAAATGATCAAAATAGCAACATTTTCCTTGTAAAATCGCCACTGCTTAGTCGAATAGTTGAAAAAAATGACTCTAATTTTCTTCAACTTCTAATACATATATATCGAGCGATAAATCATAAATAAACTTTTGTGAAGTTTCCTTAAGATTGCTTCAGATTTAAATGTTTCCATATTTTTTTACTAACATTGTCCATTAGCCTAGTCCATTAGCCGACTTAGCCTAGTCCATTAGCCGACTTAAATTTTGAGTCTATAGATTTTGTAAAAGTCTATCAAATTCTGTCCAAATCGAGTGATATTTAAATGTATGTATTTGGGACAAACCTTTATAAAGGGTGATTCTTTTGAGGTTAGGATTTTCATGCATTAGTATTTGACAGATCACGTGGGATTTCAGACATGGTGTCAAAGAGAAAGATGCTCAGTATGCTTTGACATTTCATCATGAATAGACTTACTAACGAGCAACGCTTGCAAATCATTGAATTTTATTACCAAAATCAGTGTTCGGTTCGAAATGTGTTTCGCGCTTTACGTCCGATTTATGGTCTACATAATCGACCAAGTGAGCAAACAATTAATGCGATTGTGACCAAGTTTCGCACTCAGTTTACTTTATTGGACATTAAACCAACCACACGAATGCGTACAGTGCGTACAGAAGAGAATATTGCGTCTGTTTCTGAGAGTGTTGCTGAAGACCGTGAAATGTCGATTCGTCGCCGTTCGCAGCAATTGGGTTTGTGTTATTCGACCACATGGAAGATTTTACGCAAAGATCTTGGTGTAAAACCGTATAAAATACAGCTCGTGCAAGAACTGAAGCCGAACGATCTGCCACAACGTCGAATTTTCAGTGAATGGGCCCTAGAAAAGTTGGCAGAAAATCCGCTTTTTTATCGACAAATTTTGTTCAGCGATGAGGCTCATTTCTGGTTGAATGGCTACGTAAATAAGCAAAATTGCCGCATTTGGAGTGAAGAGCAACCAGAAGCCGTTCAAGAACTGCCCATGCATCCCGAAAAATGCACTGTTTGGTGTGGTTTGTACGCTGGTGGAATCATTGGACCGTATTTTTTCAAAGATGCTGTTGGACGCAACGTTACGGTGAATGGCGATCGCTATCGTTCGATGCTAACAAACTTTTTGTTGCCAACAATGGAAGAACTGAACTTGGTTGACATGTGGTTTCAACAAGATGGCGCTACATGCCACACAGCTCGCGATTCTATGGCCATTTTGAGGGAAAACTTCGGAGAACAATTCATCTCAAGAAATGGACCGGTAAGTTGGCCACCAAGATCATGCGATTTGACGCCTTTAGACTATTTTTTGTGGGGCTACGTCAAGTCTAAAGTCTACAGAAATAAGCCAGCAACTATTCCAGCTTTGGAAGACAACATTTCCGAAGAAATTCGGGCTATTCCGGCCGAAATGCTCGAAAAAGTTGCCCAAAATTGGACTTTCCGAATGGACCACCTAAGACGCAGCCGCGGTCAACATTTAAATGAAATTATCTTCAAAAAGTAAATGTCATGGACCAATCTAACGTTTCAAATAAAGAACCGATGAGATTTTGCAAATTTTATGCGTTTTTTTTTAAAAAAAAGTTATCAAGCTCTTAACAAATCACCCTTTATATAGCACCCAACACAGTTGACAGATGTGATATGGTATCGAAAATTTAGATCTATAAAGTGGTGCAGGGTATAATATAGTCGGCCCCGCCCGACTTTAGACTTTCCTTACTTGTTTTAAATTGTATTTCTATTGGTAACTTTTTCAAACTTTTATTTCTATACAAATTTTTGCCAAATTTTATTTCTATAAAAATTTTATTCAAAATTTTATTTCTATATATTTGGTCAAAATTTGATTTCTATAAAAATTTTTGCCAACATTTTATATCTATAGAAAATTTAATCAAAATTTTGTTTCTGTAGAAAATTTTGCAAAATTTTATTTATTAACAAAAATTTTTCCAAAATTGTATGCTCACTGCTAAGTCGTAAACTTGTAGAAATGACTTAAATTTTCAAATTTTTCAATGAATGAATCATAAATGCATTTTTGCGAAATTGTCTAAACAATTATAAATATTTCCCAAATATTGCCCGAGATTTTGTAGAAGTCTGATTTGAGATTTTATAAAAATGTAGATCTAAATACAAAGTTGTGCAGAGTATATTATAATCGGCCCGCCCGACTTTAGACTTTCATTGCATTTAAAATTGTGTTACGTCGCATAACGTTAGATTTAAATTTAAAGTACATAGATTTTGTAGAAGTATATACAATTTTGTCTAAATCGATTCAGATTCAAATTCATGATTATGGGAATATAAACCTTTATATAGCTCGCAACAAATTTAAAGAATTTGAGATAGTATCAATAATTTTGGTCCACAAATACATATACTGGTATCTTCTCATATTAAGATGGGTATTTGCATTATTTTATTTATTAAACATTGCCCTAAATTTGAAATATAGAGTTTAATTGGCATCTAATGTGAAATTAAGACCTTTTTTTTGCACACATAAATAAATACGATACTTTATATCGATCCACTTACGGTACCCCCACAATAGAACTACAAATTAGTGGTATTAAAATGAGATTTAGTTATATTACCCGGAGTCGACTCCGGAGTCGGAGTCGAGCTGATGAAAAATGCTGGAGTCGTAGTCGGAGTCGAGCAAAATTGGCTCGACTCCACAGCCATGCTTTCTCCGTTTGCTGTTGGTCCGAGCCGGGATAGAGGAGAACCCCGGACCATGGTTTTGTTCAGTCTGCCGAAACCTGATCCACCACCGTTCGGTTTCGGTCAGGTGTAACCGGTGCTTGGAGTGGGTGCATTACCGGAACTGCTCCGGCTTAACATCGCTGCGGAGTATAGTCATACTGACTACGTGGCAGGATGCTGTGCCAGCGATAGCAGCAGTGGATCGTCTGACTGTGCGACCCCGTCGACATCTCCCGTACAACAATATACTCCGCCGTAGCATCTTACACCCAATATTGTTGTTCCAGTTCCGGATAGTACATCGTTTTTGCAATCTAATTGTAACGGGCACCGAGGTAAGATTAGCGAAATCGTGGACTTTATGAATCGGAAAAGGATAAGGGTCGCGGCGATCCAGGAGACTAAGCTGAATTCCACCTGCTCCCTACGCCATTGTGATGGATACAATGTGCTTCGAAAGGATCGCACAAGAAGTGGAGGTGGTGGCCTGGCTTTCATAATACACCGTTCCGTGCAGTATATAACTATCCCGTTTGTGCCAGACACTAGTGACCGGTATATGGAATGTATGGGGGTAGCATTCAAGTCTGGGGCTGCCGAGATAGAGCTATACAATGTGTATATAACGCCGGTTGGTAGCTGTGCTCCAGGTTATAGCCCAAACATTGAGTGGCTGTTGTGCGGGCATAACCGATTGATTCTAGGAGACTTTAATGCCCACCATGAACTTTGGCATTCACTCCTAGCTAATGACCAGAGAGGCATAGCTTTGGCAGAGCAGATAGATGACTCCATATTTTGCACGGTGAACGAAGAGGCCCCCACGAGAATTATGGGTGACTGCAGCAGTTCGCCTGGTCTGATAAATGACGTTTCCTGGCAACCAGTCATTTCATTGGGATCGGACCACCTCCCCATAATTCTCACCATTAACCGACCCTCCGATTTCATAACCTCTGAACGCCGGACGTTTATCAATCAATAGAAAGCCAAGTGGGAAGGCTTCAGAGAATACACTGATCGCCGCTTCAGTGAGCTCCCGTCCCCCTCTCATGTTCATGTTGCCCAGAGGGCGTTCCGGGACATCATCAACGCAGCAGCCGCTCGCTTCATACCCGCCGGTCGAATTGCCCAAGTGAGGCCCAACTTCCCAGCCGAAGCGATGGGACTCGCAGACGAGCGTGATGAACGCCGTCGTGCTAACCCTGCTGATCCTAGAATCAGAGAACTAAATCTAGAGATTCGTAAGATAGTCTTTTTGCCAAATTAAGATTTTCCTCACATTTCAAAGCTCAATTACCTGCGTGTCTTTTGGAAACAAATATTTAATTTTTTACTTTGGCTTTTATTTTAGAAAATCTAGCAGTTTTTGGTGAAAAAAAATCAGGCAATGATTCACACTTTGATATTTTTAGTGCCAAACTAATCTCCTAAGGGGAAAAGTCCAACGGATTGAGAATCAGAAATTTTAATGAGTATTTAATGTGCGGTAGAAATTAAGCGAGAAACCTCCTTTTTAAGTCATTCTAAGTTGACGCGTACTTAGTGCGATGGTGCTGAGTCTTGTTGGAATGCCCATGACCTGCGAACGAAATGATTCGCTGCCCAGGACTTCATTACTCTCTTTAGTACATTTTCTCAATAATATTCGGCATTTATGTTGACCCCACGGTCGATGAATACGAACAGAGAGCGACAATTGGCATTTAAAGGGTGATACGGTCAAAATTTGGTCAATATAAACTTGACGTATTTCTTTCAATTTTGCATTTAAAAAACCTGAACACCCCTCATTTTGAAGGTGTGTGTGTGTAGAATGTTGCTCCTATTTTGATTTTGGAATTCACTCTTCAGTTGTCAAAATGCCGTCCAAGCAAGAAGAGCAGCGTAACAAAATTTTGCTCGCGCATCGCGAAAATCCGAGCTACTCGCACGCAAAGCTGGCAAAATCGCCAAAAGTTGCCAAATCAACCGTTACAAATGTAATTAAAGTGTTTGGGGAACGTTTGTCGACAGCCAGGAAGTCTGGATCTGGGGGAAATCGAAAACCGGAAGCCGCTGGGACGACAAAGAGAGTTGCCGGTAGTTTCAAGCGAAACCCTAACCTCTCTCTCCGAGATGCCGCAAATAAGCGTCTACAACCGTGCATCGAACCAAAAAACGAGCCGGACTATCGACTTACAAGAAGGTAGTGACTCCAAATCGCGATGATAAACAATATACGACGGCCAAAGCGCGATCCCGGAGGCTGTACACGACGATGCTGACGAAGTTTGATTGCGTGGTAATGGACGACGAAACCTACGTCAAAGCCGACTACAATCAGCTTCCGGGACAGGAGTTTTATACGGCAAAAGGAAGGGGAAATGTAGCAGATATTTTCAAGCACATAAAACTGTCAAAGTTCGCAAAGAAATATCTGGTTTGGCAAGCCATCTGTACCTGTGGCTTGAAAAGCAGCATTTTCATAGCTTCCGGGACTGTCAACCAAGAAATTTACGTGAAAGAGTGTTTGAATAAACGTCTGCCGCCTTTCCTGGAGAAACAAGGTTGATCCGTACTGTTTTGGCCGCATTTGGCATCTTGCCATTACGGTAAAAAGGCCATGGAGTGGTACGCCGCCAACAACGTGCAGGTGGAGGACAAGAACCCTCCCAACATGCCAGAGCTCCGCCCAATTGAGAAATACTGGGCTATTGTCAAGCGGAACCTAAAGAAGACCAAAAAACTGCTAAGGACGAGGAGCAGTTCAAGGCAAACTGGCTTTCTGCGGCGAAGAAGGTGGACAAGGTGGCTGTACAAAATCTGATGGCAGGCGTCAAGCGTGAGGCCCGGCAATTCGGATTTGGAAAAGCGAAAGCCTAACTGAATATTTTTCCTGAATTTTATACTAATTCAACTTGAAAAAGAAATTTAATTTGATTTTTTAAATAAACGATTTCACCGATTTACACGCGTTTTCCCTTGACCAAATTTTGACCGTATCACCCTTTAGGGCGGTCCACAACATTAACATCGACGGCTTGGAGTTCTGCCAGCATATCAATGGTGTACATTTTCTACTAAGCTCTCCGGCAAGTAAAACCAAGCATTTTTCTTGTCCACAAAATGACATGTTTGCGACATATATGTTAATATGTTAGAACATATTATGTTTGGAACATAACATTTTTGTATATACATAGTATGTTTGGATGCAAACATATATTAATTTAGAAATAGTCTATAAACATATATGTGTTTAGAAAGAGAGCCCTAGAGAGTATGCTGCAAGTAAAATATTTAATGGACGTAACCAATTGGCGCCCAAAAATATATCCACACAAAGAAAATTTCATTACAATTTTTTTCTACCAGTGTATGCTCTAAGGTGAAACATAATATATTTGAACAATACAAACAATATTTTGTTTGGACCAATAATATATGCTTGAAGCAAAATGTGTGTTGGGGTATATGTTACAGAAGCGATTTTTTTTTGAGGGTGTATAATCTTTAAATTAACTGAGAAATTAAATCTATGGATTACAGATAAAACAGTCATAAGATTTGTTTTGAGGATTTTTGCATCTTTGGTTTGGAGTCTTTTTGAATATATATTTTTTTACTTTCAACACAGAAAAAAATTTTTTCAATTCAATTTTTAATTTAATTTTAATAATTTAAATTGAGATTTAAAGCTACACAGCTCCCTTAACAATGCTTTTATTTGAAAGAAGTAGCATCTTTGGCTCCTAATCAAAATCCTTAAGGAAAGGTCTCTGTGGATCCCAAGTAAACTTTTTGGATTGTACTTTATTATTTTTTTTAAATATATCATTACAAAATCAACTTTGAGTCATTGTGGAATTAAAAAAGAAATCTACCATTTCATTGTTACACAATTAAAATTCCACGAAAATAAATAAAAAAAAAAACATATAATACACAAATTATTTAATTATCAATTCTTCAAAAGTTCATGGTTCATTGAATTAAACCAAGGCATTGATGGTCAGCACGTGCTCTCATTTGCAAATCCAGATTATTTTCAAAGAAAGAGGTTTCATTCCTCCAAAAACAAGAAAGACACAAAAATTAATTTAATTACAAAACATTTCAAACTCTTTCATTCATATTTGTGATTCATAATTTATGCGTAAGAAAAAGTAATGAGACACTACATATCATCACCATTCGAATCTTAAATTGTGATCATAAAATGTATTCTGTCACCCAAATGTTAGGAATTTTTCCTTGGAATATCCACATCAAAGTTCAATTGAAATTTTATTTTATTCAATTTGTCTTTCGTATACGCTTCGTAATATTTCAATTCGATTCGATTTCAATTTCATTTTCCAGCTACATAAAATTGTGCTAGACTCGATTTCTCAAGTCTGGTTGTTAGGGGCACTAATTGTTAGAGAGAGAATTATTTCAGTGGTGCGTAGCAAAGGATGGGTGAGGTCATTGAGAGGGCCTTGTTTGCAGCGTACAAGGAAAATTGTTTTATAATTTATTTTATATTTCATTCCGGTGGAGATTAATATTTTTTCAATAATAAGTTCTACACGCAAAGAAAAAAAAACGTTTGGAAAACGTGTACCGAAAACGTTTTTCTTTTGTTAGAGTTTTTTGAATTGCTTCGAAAATTTTAAACTTTTATCACCAAAAAAATTCGTTTGTTACAAATTTTTTATTTTTTACAATAAAAAAATTTATTTTTGAAACAACAACACAGTCCATTTCGTTTATATCAAACACTGTTCTTTTCGGACTTTAGGTCTTTATAGATACATTTTACAGTTCAAAATTTAATATAGTACAATATAATGTTGAACATATTTTCGGAATCTTCCGAACATATCTGGAAAATATGTAAAAAAAAACAAAAAAAAAACTTTGGTCGAAGCAGGGATCGAACCCACGACCCTTGGCATGCAAGTCGGACGTAGCAACCACTGCTCCACGGTGCCAAACTAAATGTTTGTTTCTGTTAAATAAACTTTGTTTATTCGGTTCGTGGGCGCCGCAAGCTATGCTATATAAATATAACTTATATGGATAATTATCTATTGATGACCATAACAGGTACATAGCTCAGTGGTTAGTGTGTTGACTTACAAAGTGCGTGGTTCGATTCTCCGTCCAGGCGAAAGGTAAAAAAAAATTAAAAATTTATAAAATCGTATAATTTCTTCTACATTGTTGGTATTACAGGAAAAGGTGTTAAAACATCGTGGATGTGAGAAAGATGTGAGGGAAAATGCAATTAGCAAGAAAACAATGTTTTTTTTGAGTTAGTCTTTATGAAATTGTTTTTACATCCTGGAAAAGAATAAACGTTTATCACAAAAAGTATATACTTTCCTTCCACACGGATGAAAAAGACTGTTTTTCATATGTTTGGCTATAAACATTATATGTTTGGAACACAAATTTTTAAACACAATATTTTTGAGTGCAAACATATAATGTTCATAAACTAGCATAACATGTTTGGGACATATATGTTAATATGTTACAACATATTATGTTTGGGACATAAAATGTTTGTAAATATAAAATGTTTGGATGCAAACATATATTAATTTAGAAATAGCCTATAAACATATATGTGTTTAGTAGCTTGGAGCGCTATTTAACAGGGAGCGATATTGAATTAAGTTGGTGGTTGTTGCTTGTTATTACAAAATTAACATTTTATTTTTCCTTGAGCAATTGATCGGCTACTTCTTTGATCCTTACAAACTGTGTGGTCCGCTGTTCGAATCCCCGTCCGGCAAAAGGTAAAATTAAAATAAAAAAATCATACAATTGAATAATTTCTTCTACAATGTTTGTATTACAGAAAAAGGTGCTAAGAACTAAAAAATCTCGTGGAAGTGAGAAAGATGTTGGGGAATATACAATTGGGCAGAAACAAAATTTTGAGCATTCAGGTCGAAAACCTATGTTGTTAGCACCTATATTACCTGTTTATTTTCATAATTCATTATGATTGTAAATATATAAATAAATAAATAAAATTTTGAGCACAATATTGTTTGGGAGAATTTTTTTAAGCATATAATATTTTTGGGTGCAAAATGCTTCCAAACATATTATATACATAATAACATATTGTTTTTTGGAAGACAACATTATTGAATTTGGATGCAAAAATACAAAATGTTTGAAACTTAGACTACCCAAACATATATTGTTTAGACTAATATGCTTTCAAACATATTATATATTGGAAGAGATCAAACATATAAATGTTTGGGCAATACCCAAAAATGTATATGCTTGAAGCAAAATATGTTTGGGAGTATATGTTACAGAAGCGATTTTTTGTGAGCGTGCAAATACACTTCCTTACAGCGAAAAGCAAATGAGAAACGAACTTTGTTTGTCTAAAATTTCGTTTGGGAGGAAAGAATTATTTTTTTGCGTGTATAATTTATGAAGAACAAGTAAGGTAGATGAGAAATATCCGTATTTGAAATTTGCCACATTTGCACGTAACTTATAGTGAGAACCTGGCTTGCAAATAGAGGAATCTTTTCAAGTTCGCAACTCTGAACTTATAGATAAATTATGTGTGAGAAAGAGGACAAAATACTTAAGCTCTAACTTACACAAACGTATCCTCTGACAAAGCTATGTCGAAAGGTCTCTTTTTGCTTATCATCGGAAACCGAATTCAAATCCATGCCCAGCTTAGGCCAGCAGTGAGCGCAGAACCAGTCATTCGAATTAATTTGTGGGTAGGATAGTGTATTTTAAAGAGAAAATGTTAAGTAATAACATCAATTTGTCGGGAGTTTTCAAGATATCGAGCTTGTAAAATTAGTATTTTATTTTGGCTGATTATTTCAGTAAAATTAAGGAATTTTTGTGCTTTTTAAAACAAACATTGGCTGAAGATCGAGATTTTTTCCTATAGGCAGGGTAGGCTATCGTGAAGCCAAATATGCGTTACCTGCCTTCGCCGGGTTGTCAGACTATTTTCTATGGACAGAATCCAAAGTGAAGGGCGTGGAGAGCCACAGTCGAGTTTTGTCTGCTATGGCTATGGTTCAAAGAGGACTAACGCGAACGAAAATAAAATAGCGTCGATTTTTTGCGAACAAAATTAGAGCTTTACACAAGAGCCTTTGTTTGTTAATTTTTTGTCGAATTCACAATCTACTTATTAGCTTTATTGTGAGTACAATAATCCTTATATGAAGTTCCCTAGAGCTCTGCGGGTCCACGGGTATAAGGATTTTTATTTCAATTCAAAATGTAGTCTTCATTACTAGGGTGTCCAAATAACCGGGGTGTTTTTATACCCTCCACCATAGGATGGGGGTATATTAACTTTGTCATTCCGTTTGTAACACATCGAAATATTGCTCTAAGACCCCATAAAGTATATATATTCTGGGTCGTGGTGAAATTCTGAGTCAATCTGAGCATGTCCGTCCGTCCGTCCGTCCGTCCGTCTGTTGAAATCACGCTAACGTCCGAACGAAACAAGCTATCGACTTGAAACTTGGTACAAGTAGTTGTTATTGATGTAGGTCGGATGGTATTGCAAATGGGCCATATCGGTCCACTTTTACGTATAGCCCCCATATAAACGGACCCCCAAATTTGGCTTGCGATTGCTCTAAGAGAAGCAAATTTCATCCGATCCAGCTGAAATTTGGTACATAGTGTTAGTATGTGGTCTCTAACAACCATGCGAAAATTGGTCCACATCGGTCCATAATTATATATAGCCCCCCATATAAACCGATCCCCAGATTTGGCTTGCGGAGAATCTAGGAGAAGCAAATTTCATCCGATCCGGCTGAAATTTGGTACATGGTGTTAGTATATGGTCTCTAACAACCATGCAAAAATCGGTCCACATCGGTCAATAATTATATATAGCCCCCATATAAACCGATCCCCCGATATGGCTTGCGGAGCCTCTAGGAGAAGCAAATTTCCCGAGTTTTGGTTTTGGAGCCTCTTGGAGGAGCAAATTTCATCCGAGTAAATTGAAATTTGGTACATTGTGCTATTATATGGCCGTTAACAACCATGCCTAACTAGGTCCATACCGCAGATAAATCGATCCCCAATCACACAGAAATTGGTCCATATCAAGTTCATAATTGTATATATCCCCCATATAAGCGACCCCCCATATTTCAATTCTGGCTCTCTACCACGTATGGACTAACTCACAATTTAGAAAACGATGTTAAGAAGTTTTAAGATACCACAACCCAAGTAATTCGATTGTGGATGACAGTCTTTCGTAGAAGTTTCTACGCAATCCATGGTGGAGGGTACATAAGATTCGGACGAACTTACGGCCGTATATACTAGTTTTTTTTTTTGTTTTTTTTTTTTTTTTTGAGAAGTGGCTTTTCGTTTTATTCGAAATCCCATTTTTGTTTTTTTTTTTATTTTGTTCAAAACCGCTTCTGAGAATTTTTCTTTCACCTATAAAAAATTACAATAAAGCGGAATTTCGTTTAACTAACATTTCGTTCCGGAGGAAAATATTTTTTCTTTGGGTGCAAGACACAATCTTATCTGTTTAGTTAATGTATGGTTTTAAGCTGCAATAAAAACAACAACAAAATTTTGTTTCTATAGAAAAATTTTCCAAAATTTTATTTCCATAGAAAATTTTTCCAAAAAAAAAATGTATTTCTAAAATTTTCCAAAATTTTATTTCTATAGAAAATTTTTCCAAAATTTTATTTCCATAGAAAATTGTGTCAATATTTTATTTGGATAGCAAATTTTATCAAAATTTTATTTCTATAGAAATTTTTGTCAAAATTTTATTTCTATAGAAAATTTTGTCAAAATGTTATATCTATAGATCATTTTGTCAACATTTTATTTCTGTAGAATATTTTGTCAAAATACTATTTCCATAGAAAATTTTATCAAAATTTTATTTCTATAGAAAATTTTGTCAAAATATTATTTCTATAGAAAATATTGCAAATTTTTACTTCTATAGAAAATTTTGTCAAAATTTTATTTCTACAGAAAATTTTATCAAAATTTTATTTCTATAGAAAATTTTATCAAAATTTTATTTCTATAGAAAATTTTGTCGAAATATTATTTCTATAGAAAATTTTGCCAAAATTTTATTTCAAAAAAAAAATATTGTCAAAATTTTATTTCTTTAGAAAATTTTGTCAAAATTTTATTTCCATAGAAAATTTTGTCAAAATTTTATATCTATAGAAAATTTGGAAAATCGAAAAATATATGCCCTGGCTAAAAATTGGACCAATCAGGCACCTTTTACTAAAGTACATTTAAGCGACTTTCGTCTCCTACTCGTCAGCCAAATGTCAAGAGACTTAACTCTCAAAATAGAAGAACCAAACTCAATTTTCTTTCGTTTGAACAACGAATGTAAACTTTCGCATAATATAGAGAAACAGGGTCGACATTTTCTTAAAATTAAGGCCTCCTATAAATATCGTTTTACTCTTCTCTCTATCTCTGGACAGATTCTGGGCAGACGGACAGACGACACATTTTCAGTTAGAGATACCAAGCATATTGGTCATGCAAATTAAAATTGAACCCAATTTGTTTACGAGTGTATGGCTATGTCGTTGCGACAGCTGTTGCTGCCTCTGCTGATGATGGCTATACTTCTGGTGACAAACGACACAGATAAGAATAATTCATATTTTTTTTTTTGTCTGAGGCAGAGTAGACTTCACACTTTGGGCGTTTGCTTCCATGGTTGGCTAGTTGCCTGGTTTGCTGGCTGGTCGATTGCCTTCACACTAAGATGGATGACACAATAACAAAAGCCTCACTCAAAGTTCAATACTATTTTAATTGGAGCATTTTTATTGAAGCATGATTTAGTCAAAGTTATGAGTGACCTTTGGATAATGAAGAATGTTGTAGGGGGATAGAATGAGGGATTTGTTTAACTTGGCCCATCAAATAAAATTTCTAATAGAAGGGGACCCTTTTAGTATTACTAGCAATGTTCGAAAGAAAATGCTCAGCTCATCACCTCCATGCTAGAATATAATGAAAGCATTCGTATTTTTGCTTTTCTCGCGTATGCGATCACGTTATTTTCACTAAGTGTCCTGAATATGATTCCAATCGGCTCCAATTAAAATGTAACTCCAACAGGAATAGACTTCGGAGGTTAGTTTATTCCAATTTGATTCAAATTGATTATTGAATGATTTCAAGATATGGGATCCATAAAGAAGATTCAACCAATTTAGAAGATTTCTTGAGTTTTTGACTACAGTGCCTAAACGTAGGGTACGGTTACACTAGGCAATTATTTGACCACAATGAGTGTCAAACTTTTTTCAGACCATTTTCGAAATATCAGGATACCATTAGTGAAAAATACTTCTATTGGGACGTTATACATTCAATATGAGCTAAAAATGTTTGATGATTTTACTATGGCGATTACAGTTTTTTTATTGGAAAATATTTCATAATTATTAGATTTCCTTAATGATAATAGCTCTTCATTTTTCACTTTCGAAAGGATAACATTAATATACGAATTGCAGGAAAAAAGCTGTAACTAGATCTAATGAGAGTGTGGGAAGTTAAATGATTTCCTTATCCGGCTTGCACCAAAGTTAAAATTTTATATAGAAATAAAATTTTGACAAAATTTTCTACAGAAATAAAATTTTGACAAAATTTTTTATAGAAATAAGATTCCGAGAAATGTTTCTATAGAAATGGAAATAAAATTTTGACAAACTTTTCTATAGAAATAAAATTTTAACAAACTTTTCTATCGAAATAAAATTTTGATAAAAATTTTGACACAATTTCTATAGAAATAAAATTTTGACCAAATTTTCTGTGTAGCATTTTGAATTGGTTTCTATAGAAATAAAATTTTGACAAAATTTTCTATAGAAATAAAATTTTGATAAAAATTTCTATAGAAATAAAATTTTAACAAAATTTTCTATAGAAATAAAAATTTGCAAAAATTTCTATAAATAAAAATTTGCAAAACTTTCTATAGAACTAAAATTTTTCAAAAATTTTCTATAGAAATAAAATTTTGACAAAATTTTCCATAGAAATAAAATTTTGACATAATTTTCTATATAAATAAAATTTTGACCTAATTTTCTATTGAAATAAAATATTGACAAAATTTTCTATAGAAATAAAATGTTGACATAATTTTCTATAGAAATGAAATTTTGACATAATTTTCTATAGAAATAAAATTTTGACAAAATTTTCTATAGAAATATAATGTTTACAAAATTTTCTATACAAATAAAATTTTGATAAAAATTTCTATAGAGATAAAATTTTGACAAAATTTTTTATAGATATAAAATTTTGACAAAATTTTCTATAGAAATAAAATTTTGACTAAATTTTCCACAGAAATATAATTTTGACAATAGTTTCTATAGAAATAAAATTTTGACAAAATTTTCTATAGAAATAAAATTTTTACAAAATTTTCCACAGAAATATAATTTTGACAATAGTTTCTATAGAAATACAATTTTGATAAAATTTCCTATAGAAATAAAATTTTGACAAAATTTTCTATAGAAATAAAATTTTGATAAAAATTTCTATAGAAATAAAATTTTAACAAAATTTTCTATAGAAATATCAATTTGACAAAAATTTCTATAGAAATAAAAATTTGCAAAAATTTCTATAGAAATAAAATTTTGCAAAAATTTTCTATAGAGATAAAATTTTGACAAATTTTTTTATAGAAATAAAATTTTGAAACACTTTCTATAGAAATAAAATTTTGACAAAATTTTCTATAGAAATACAATTTTGACAATAGTTTCTATAGAAATACAATTTTGACAAAATTTTTTGTAGAAATAAAATTTTGACATAATTTTCTATAGAAATAAAATTTTGACAAAATTTTCTATAGAAATAAAATTTTGATAAAAATTTCTATAGAAATAAAATTTTAACAAAATTTTTGATAGAAATAAAGTTTTGACATAAAAATTCAAAATTAACAAATAAAATTTCTAATGGAAGGGGACCCTTCTGGTATTACTAAGTACCTATAGAAATAAAATTTTGCAAAAATTTTCTATAGAAATACAATTTTGACATTTCCTATAGAAAAAAATTTACAAAATTTTTTATAGAAATAAAATTATGACGAAATTTTCTACATCATTTTGACATCATTTTATATAGAAATAAAATTTTGACAAAATTTTCTATAGAAATAAAATTTTAACAACATTTTCTATAGAAATAAAGAAATAAAATGTTGACAAAATTTTATATAGAAATAAAGGTTTGATAAAATTTATATAGAAATAAAATTTTGACAAAATTTTCTATAAAAATAAAATTATGAAAATATTTTCTATAGAAATAAAATTTTGACACTATTGTCTATAGAAATAAAATGTTGACAAAATTTTATATAGAAATAAATGTTTGATAAAATTTATATAGAAATAAAATTTTGACAAAATTTTATATAGAAATAAATGTTTGATAAAATTTATATAGAAATAAAATTTTGACAAAATTTTCTATAAAAATAAAATTATGAAAAGATTTTCTATAGAAATAAAATTTTGACACTATTGTCTATAGAAATAAAATTTTGACAAAATTTTATATAGAAATAAAAGTTTGACAAAATATATATAGAAATAAAATTTTGACAAAATTTTCTATAGAAATAAAATTATGACAAGATTTTCTAAAAAATAAAATTTTAACAAAATTGTTTATTGAAATAACTTTTTGACAACATTTTCTATAGAAATAAAATTTTGGCAAAATTTTTGATAGAAATAAAGTTTTGACATAAAAATTCAAAATTAACAAATAAAATTTCTAATGGAAGGGACCCTTCTGGTATTACTAAGTACCTATAGAAATAAAATTTTGCAAAAATTTTGACATTTCCTATAGAAAAAAATTGACAAAATTTTTTATAGAAATAAAATTATGACGAAATTTTCTACATCATTTTGACATCATTTTCTATAGAAATAAAATTTTGACAAAATTTTCTATAGAAATAAAATTTTAACAAAATTTTCTATAGAAATAAAATTTTGACAAAATTTTCTATAGAAATAAAATTTTGACAAAAATTTCTATAGAAATAAAGAAATAACATTTTGACAAAAATTTCTATAGAAATAAAGAAATAAAATTTTGACAACATTTTCTATACAAATAAAATTTTAACAAAATTTTATATAGAAATAAATGTTTGGTAAAATTTATATAGAAATAAAATTTTGACAAAATTTTCTAAAAAATAAAATTATGAAAAGATTTTCTATAGAAATAAAATGTTGAAAAAAAAAAGAAATTTTTTACATTTGATAGATTTGTGGTAAAAATTTCTTCACACTTTGGTAGATTATTGTTGGCACAAGTGGCAGCCGTTGTCATGGGATGTGAGTAAAGATAATTTGTACATTTAGCTAACCGAGACACAAACCAGGTAGTTTTTTTCCAGCCCACCTAATGAGTTAATTACAATATGGGAAGATAAAATATTTAATAAAAATCAGCACCGAGCTCTACACCTGCGCAATATTTTTTGATATCATACGAAAGGTCTTGAAGAGTGCTACAAATTCAACTAGTTTTCATTCTCCACTCCATTCTCCGCCCACTGTGCAATACCTGCCCTATATTTTTTTGTGTATCAGAAGTAAGGTCTTGACGAGTACTACAAATTCAAGTTAGAATTATTTTCGAAACTATCCCAAAAATATTGATTTCAATCAAAACTAAAATTAGTTTGCGCGAATTTCAGCTATTTCATATCTGTGTAGCATTTTGAAGTGGTTTCTGTGATAGCATTCTCACTTATATTCTGTTAGGGACATCCATAGATATATTGGGTTGTTTTCAATTTGTTGATGAATTGTTAATTTGATTGTATTTCTTAAGACATTGTTTGCCATATGACCCTTTAATAAATTCAACTCTATTTTCCTTACCTCGAATTGACATTTGCAATTTACATTTCTCTTTCGCCAATACACACGATTTTATTACAGCTTCAATTTGTATAGATTTCTCCATTAAAAGAACGGATATTGGATTGATGGTATCTTTAAGTACATGCAATTGAAATGCCTTATCGAAGAGCGTGACACAATTTTCATTAGCATCATGAAGTACACCTATAGTCCAATTGGTATAATCAAAATCTTCATATGGGGTTATCCCTTTTAAAGATCTCCAAATAGCATTACTATGGGCGCCTATTCAAAATTTTGGTTTATCCAAATCTGCAAAAACATCAAACGCCTTACATTAAACTGAAATGCCTTATCCCTTTGAAAGATCTCCAAATAGCATTGCTATGGGCGCCTATTCAAAATCTTGATTCATCCAAATCTGCAAAAACATCAAACGCCTGTATCAATTAGGTAAATAGAGAGGGCCTTTTACTTAATTTATCAAATCAAGCTACTAAATGAAATCTATTGTTGAAAAATTAATTTGAACTAAATCATCCACGATTTATTTAAAAAATAATTTAGTTCATATCATCTATAGTTTTTAAAAGTTAATAGTGCCGAAGGAAAGAGTAATAGAGAAAATAATGGCGAAATCAAGCTATTCTACCGATGAAATCATTCGCACAGTAGTCGGGCCTATATGCAATCATGGCACCCGGGCTCCTTATTAATGACATTTGCTTGTTACTAATTCGCCTACTGCACAGGAGGAACGTAACCTCGCTAGGCAGAGTACTTTACCTAACTAAGATCCAGGGTTGCACTGCAGAGACAACCTGTCGCAGTTCCAAAGACAACGTTCTGACAGGTCTGTATATTATTCCACTGCGTGTCGCTTGTTTAAGGTGTCCACACTGGCGCTGCATAGGTTTCTTTGTCCGCAACCCAAATGCAGCAGGTAAGCGAATTGAGGACCTTGTTGCTAACGGGGAGCTTACCACAAATTGCAGTGGCAAGGGCAAACAACTTGAAAATGTTGTCGTATATAACCCCGACAATCTTGAGGTAGTTTATAGTCAGTATTATCTCGCTGTCGAATCTGGCATTCAACTGCCTTCGTACTTTTGCCATACATGTAATAAAAAGTGTGGCTGAGGATTTTCTCAAATTTCTAGCACTGAAATAACTGGTAAGGTGGGCAAGGTAGAAGTTTAATCGATCACATATCTTAGGAAAAATGGGTCCGGATCACGGTTGCCACAGTTGGTAGAATTCTAACATAAGTTGAAGATTTTTTACTGTTTAGTAGATTGGTAGAATTCTTGATGGTTTGGGAGATTTTGCAAAAATTTTGCAGGAAGTTCAACTAAAATTTTCGATAGAAATAAAATTTTTCAAAAATTTTCTATAAAAAAAAATTTTCTACAGAAAAAACTTTTTCAAAAAATTTCTCTAGAAATAAAATTTTCAAAAATTCTGTATAGAAATAAATTTTTTCAAACATTTTCTATAGAAATAAATTTTTCAAACATTTTGTATAGAAATAAAATTTTTCTAAAATTTTCTTTTGAAAGAAAAATTTTCAAACATTTTCTATAAAAATAAAATTTTTCAAAAATTTTCTAAAGAAATAACATTTTTCAAAACTTTTCTATAGAAATAAAATTTGTCAAAAATTTTCTAAAGAAATAAAATTTTTCTAAAATTTTCTATTGAAAGAAAATTTTTTCAAAAATTTTCTGTAGAAATAAAATTTTTCAAAAATTTTCCGTAGAAATAAAATTTTTCAAAAATTTTCTTTAGAAATAAAATTTTTCAAAAATTGTATATAAAAAAATTTACAAAATTTTCTATAAAACCAACATTTTTCAAAATAATTGTTTGGAATCACCGTATATGACACAATCTCAACGCCGTCCGGAGGGAGTGGAGTAGAGGATATGTAGAGGTTGAATAGTGCTGGAGATATCACCCCACCTTGGGGAACTCTCTGTTTCACTCTACGACTTTCTATCCCTATATACTACATACGACTTGCACCTGCATAATTAAGAGCCCAACGTTTGGTTCCTGTCGGTAGGGACGTATTTTTGATCGAATGCCATCGATAGGTCAAATGCCATGAGGACCGTAGCTTGGACTGATTGAGATCCAGCGTTACCAAATAGAGCCACTAGGTCAGGCGGCATACAAAACAGGTCTGAACAGGATTCATGAGGATACTGTAGATGAAGCGGTGAAAAGCTACAAGGATAATCCTGATCTCGGAGCTCGACCACCACCGACCATAACACCGGAGGAAAAAGACCTCCCGCGACAGACCAGGGTAGTTTTGGCCCAACTAAGATCAGGCAAGTGCAGCCGCCTCAATCAGTGATTGATAGCAGCGTAGATGACGTGTGTCCCATCCATACTAAAGGGCCACATGATAGTCGTCACGCTTGCCCAGCTAAGCTTACCCGACTCGCCACCAGATCACTCTAAACACATTCCATCCTTATCGCATAGTTCCAGCATACGTAGAACCAAAATGGATAAAATCACATAAAAACTGTTATCAGGCCTCACTGCATTTGGAGTATGTTTATTTGCTGAAATACCCGAAAATACAAACAATCTCAAAGATCTACAAAAACAACAATCTAACTAAGATCTCATCTACTTTGCATATCGTACTTAAATCAGCAACAAGTTCTACATAAATTTTTACTTAGTTACATACCTGGTTAGCGCACTAATAATGCTAAAGAAAACACAACGAACTATTGCCCTGGGTTTGGAAAAACCACCTCAAGTCTATTGGTGGCATCTGTTATTATTATGTTCTCCCTGGAATCACTTTTCCTCAGATTGTTCAACGCTAAGCGTTTCTTTTTCTTTCAGGCTTCCCAAATTTTTATTGTATAAATAAAAATAAATGTATGTCCATTACATTTGTTCCCGTATGACCAGTGATTACATGATAATCTCCCTGTTTCAAGTTTTTGTAAAAATTATACGAATCATTATTGTCTAACATTCTTTGCAAAACATGAAAATCATTGGATGGAGTTTTCAAAAAATCCTTTATAACATCAGAGCATGCCAAAGCCCCTGCAGCTGTTGTAGGACCATCTATACCATCAGTACCAGCACTAAGGAAACATACATTTTTTAAGCGTTGATCTTGATAGAGCTTCAGGGCCATGCGTAAAGCCATTTCCTGATTCCGACCTCCAACACCATTCCCACATACCTAAAAAACGCCAGAAATTCATGAATATTTCACACTTATGTTTATGCTTTTTTATATACCTTTATAGTGGGCTCTCCAGCTGTGATCAGTAATAAGGGTTTCTGGGTCCTTTGGCACATTAGCAAGGTTTTCACGAAATGTTGGAAAACTCTTGAATCAAATGGGAATTTCTGGCTTAATTTATATTCTCCTATTAAACCATCTAGAAACTCAGAAATGGCTTTTAGGAAACAATCATAGATTTTCACCAAAGATGAGACATCGCCTTGTATACTGGTCGAGGCTATAAATGGAATATAGCCATACTGCATAGCTTCGTTTACAGCCATTGAAGTTGCCACACGATTATCTCCTACCACATAAATGGAGTTATTATGTAGCTGGAATGCTTGATTATTATTATTGTCTTCGAGAAGAGTTTTAATATGATCCGATATACCATTCCATAAATTATATTTTTCCAATATCTCTCTGGGTGTAGTCTGTCTTTGGGTGCGAGAAACCCATGTAGGTCCACTGGCAATAAGATCAACAGGATCACCAACTATATCACTTATTACAAAAGATATTACCGCTGATGCTTGAGATGCTGTCGCGGCCAATTGACCTCCCTTAATGGATGAAAGAGCAATACGTACTTGATTCATTTCTTGTATGGAAGCCCCTTGGTTTGATAAATCTTTAATAAGTTTCATTTTTTCTTGTAATTTTAAATTTGCTTTTGGTAAAGGCAATAGGGCTGAACCACCTCCGGAAATCAAAACAAACAGAATGTCATTTTCATTTAGGTTTTTGGCTAATTCTTTGATTTCCTTAGCCGCTTGTAAGGCAATATCATCTGGATGATTATTTTCAGCACCTTCATATACCCTGAAAATAGTGTCATCCTTAAGGCACATGTGTTTAAGGTTTTGAAATTGCTGACGACTTCCCTGTAAAAAAAATTAATAAGATGGTTATTTAAGTTTTCGAGCGGATCAATTCGGAATTAAGAATATATGTATGCGTTTGGAGTAATAACCCGACCAACTCGACGAACCCTAACATGGAGCATAGAAAATCATCACTAATGAAAGATGAAATTTTAGTTATACAGTTTTTGGAAATGATTGACGAATTTTGGCAGAAATATAAACTTTGCAGAATTGCAATCCTCGCTCACCCACCACCATGAATCAAATTCAGGGGGATTTGATGACAAATACTTTCCCAAGCAGATCAGTTCAATCAGTCCCGAAGATAAATCTAAAGATTTTACCTTTGAAGACTAGAGTTTTAGAGGAATCATAAACATCTCTTGTAAGAGCGCAAGAAAATGATGAAGTAACGCCTTGATTTGATATCTAAAATCTGTAGATTTTTACCCAAAATTATTTAAATGATTACGAGGAGAAAATATGGAAATTTTACATTCAGTTTCAAGCAGTTTTCATGATCAGTACGCCTTATATACCCTCAAGAAGTGAAATCGGCTTATATGGAGGCCTTACCAATAAAAACTAAATCCTATATTAAAATAGGGACCGATACTCACCGTTGTCGGCACACCTCTTTATGGTTCTAAAATACCTCTAGATTCCCAATTTCAGGCAAATTGGATAAAAACTACGGATTCTAGAAGTCCAAGAAGTAAAATCTGGAGATCGGTCTATATGGGGGCTATACCAAAACATGGACCGATACTCACCATTTTCGGCACACCTCTTTGTGGTCCTAAAATACTTCTAGATTTCTAATTTCAGGCAAATTGGATAGAAACTACGGTTTCTATAAGCCCAGGACCTCAAATCGGGAGGTCGGCTTATATGGGGACTATATCAAAACCTGGACCGATATAACCCATCTTCGAACTTGACCTGTCTGCAGACAAAAGACGAGTTTATGCAAAATTTCAGCATGATTGCTCATTATTGAAGACTGTAGAATGATTACAACAGACAGACAGCCAGACATATAGCCAGACAGGCAGACGGACATGGCTATATCGTCTTAGAATTTATTGCTGATCAAGAATATATGTTCTTTATATAGTCGGAAATCGATATTTCGATGTGTTACAAACGGAATGACAAACTTATTATACCCCCTTCACCATTCTATGGTGGTGGGTATAAAACGTCATATTAGGTTCATATCACAAACATTTGAATATACGTTTTTTGGCTGAGTGTGATAAGGCCTTCTGTTCTGGTACCAACAGATCTAGGTGCAACCCCCGATAGAAGCAAAACAGCTTTTTCAAATTGTAGAAATTGGATAATAAGAAAATAAATGTATGTATAAAAAAAATATTGTTAAAATTAACAAGTAAGGAAAGTCTAAAGTCGGGCGGGGCCGACTATATTATACCCTGCACCACTTTGTAGATCTAAATTTTCGATACCATATCACATCCGTCAAATGTGTTGGGGGCTATATATAAAGGTTTGCCCAAATACATACATTTAAATATCACTCAATCTGGACAGAATTTGATAGACTTCTACAAAATCTATAGACTTAAAACTTAAGTCGGCTAATGCACTTGGGTGGAACACAATGTTAGTAAAAAAATATGGGAAACATTTAAATCGGAAGCAATTTTAAGGAAACTTCGCAACAGTTTATTTATGATTTATCGCTCGATATATATGTATTAAAAGTTTAGGAAAATTAGAGTCATTTTTACAACTTTTCGACTAAGCAGTGGCGATTTTACAAGGAAAATGTTGGTATTTTGACCATTTTTGTCGAAATCGGAAAAACATATATATGGGAGCTATATCTAAATCTTAGCCGATTTCAACCAAATTTGGCATGCATAGCTACAATGCTAATTCTACTCCCTGTGCAAAATTTCAACTAAATCGGAGCTAAAAATTGGTCTCTGTGGTCATATGAGTGTAAATCGGGCGAAAGCTATAGGTGTGAGTTTATCTAAATCTGAACCAATTTCAACCAAATTTGGCACGCATAGCTACAATGCTAATTCTACTCCCTGTGCAAAACTTCAACTAAATCGGAGTTAAAAATTGGTCTCTGTGGTCATATGAGTGTAAATCGAGCGAAAGCTATACATGGGAGATATATCTAAATCTGAACCGATTTCAACCAAATTTGGCACACACAGCTACAATGCTAATTCTACTCCCTGTGCAAAATTTCAACTAAATAGGAGCACAAAATTGGCCTCTGTGGTCATATGAATGTAAATCGGGCGAAAGCTATATATGAGAGCTATATCTAAATCTGAACCGATTTCAACCAAATTTGGCACGCATAGCTACAATGCTAATTCTACTCCCTGTGCAAAATTTCAACTAAATCGAACCAAAAAATTGGCCTCTGTGGTCATATGAGTGTAAATCGGGCGAAATCTATATATGGGAGCTATATCTAAATCTGAACCGATTTCAACCAAATTTGGCACCCATAGCGGAGCATCTGCAGTTTATGGGCCCCTCACCGATTTGCTTGAAATTAATATATGTTATGTAACTTAGTATGCTGATTCTAACAAGGTAAAATTTTTGTCCCGGAAATACCCGGGTCTTGAGATATATATGAGATATCTCCTTTGTTGTTGGTCCTATCTAAACAAACTTGGTGTCATATGAAAGCTTATTTTATGCACTTTTATACGAAAAAAAGTCTTAAACCCCGGCCGAAGGCCGGCTACTTTTCCCCCCTTGGGATTGCGTTAGCCCACTTTGGACTCGGCCGGAGTTTAAGACTTTCTCCTATGGATAGAGTCCAAAGTGGGCTCGAAGACTTTTTGAGATATAACGAAAATAACAAAAAACAAGTATATAAAGCAGTAAGTTCGGCCGGGCCGAATCTTAAATACCCACCACCAAGAATCAAATATTATAGTTCCCTGTGAAAATTCAGGGGGATTTGGTGACAAGCAGATCAGTTCAACCAGCACACTTCCCGAAGATAAATTCAAAGATTTTACCTATGAAGACTAGATCAGATTCTGGATTTTTAAGAACCATATTTGTTTGAGTTTTAGAGGAATCATTAACATCGTGTGCAAGTGTGCAAGACAATGAAAATGAAATAACGCCTTGATTTAAAATCTAATATCTGTAGATTTTTACCCCCATTATTTAAATGATTACCTGAAGTAAAATCTGGAAACTATAATTCAGTTTCAAGCAATTTTCATTATCAGTGCACATGGACCGATATTCACCATTTTCGGCACTCCTCTTTCTGTTCCTAAAATACTTTCTGTTCCTAAAATACTTCTAGATTGCATGCAAATTTGATAAAAACTATGGTTTTAGAAACCATAGTCAATGCCCAATGTCCAAGGAGTACAATCGGGAGATCGGTCTGTTTGGGAGATAAACCGAAACATGGACCAATACAAGCCATTTTCGGCTCTCATATTTAAGGTCCTAAAATACCTTTAGATTTCTCCTTTCAGGCAAATTGGATAAAAACTACGGATTCTAGAAGCCTAAAAAATAAAATCATTTCTTGCACACCTATTTTTATTCCAAAAAAACTCCAGATTTTCGATTTCAGGCAATGTGGACAACAATTACGGTTTCTAGAAGCCCAAAAAGTAATATCGGGAGATCGGTCTATCTGATGGCTATATAAAACATGGACCTATACTCACCATTTTCGGCATACCTTTTTATGGTCCTAAAATACCTCTAGATTTCCAATTTGAAGCAAGTTGGATAAAAACTGCGGTTTCTATAAACCCAAGAATAAAATCTGGAGACCGGTCTATATGGGGGCTATATAAAAACATGGTCCGATACTCACCATTTTCAGCACACCTCTTTATTGTTCTAAAATACCTATAGATTTCAAATTTCAGGCAAATTGCATAAAAACTACGGATTCCATAAGCCCAAGACCCCAAATCGGGAGATCGGTCTATATGGGGGATATACCAAAACCTGGACCGATACTCACCATTTTTAGCACACCTCTTTATGGTCCTAAAATACCCTTATATTTCAAATTTCAACCAAATTGGATAAAAACTATCGATTCTAGAAGCCCAAGAAATAAAATCGGGAAATCGGTCTATATGGGGGCTAAACCTAAACATCAACCGATAGTCACCATTTTTGGCACACCTCTTTATGGTGCTAAAATACCTCTAGATTTCTAGAATCCCTAGAAATATAATCGGGAGATCGGTCTATATGGGGGCTATATCAAAACATTGACCGATAATCACCATTTCTGGCACACCTTCCTGTGGTCATAAAATACCTCTAGATTTCCAATTTCAGGCAAATTGGATAGAAACTAAGGTTTTTATAAGACCCCAAATCTGGAGGTCGGTTTATATAGGGACTATATCAAAACCTGGACCGATATAGCCCATCTTCGAACTTGACCTGCCTGCAGACAAAAGACGAGTTTGTGCGAAATTTCAGCACGATTGCGTTGTTATTGAATACTGTAGCGTGATTACAACAGACAGACAGACAGACAGACGGACATGGCTATATCGTCTTAGAATTTCTCCCTGATCAAGAATATATATACTTTATATAGTCGGAAATCAATATTTCGATGTGTTACAAACGGAATGACAAACTTATTATACCCCCGTCACCATTCTATGGTGGTGGGTATAATTAGGGTAAAAATGTCTTATTTTTATTTATATCTCCCAAACTAAATTAAATATTTAAAAAATATATTTTGCGTATAAAAGTGCATAAAATAAGCTTTCATATGACACCAAGTTTGTTTAGATTGGACCAAAAACAAAGGAGATATATCTAGTTTTTATTGACCCTTTGGAGGGCTATATCTCAAGACCCGGGTATTTCCGGGACAAAAATTTTACCTTGTTAGAATCAGCATACTAAGTTACATAACATATATTAATTTCAAGCAAATCGGTGAGGGGCCCACAAACTGCAGTTTAGCCCAAAACACATACTTGGGACAAATTTGAAGTCGATTGGACTAAAACTGCGACCTAGACTTTGATTACAAAAATGTGTTCACGGACAGACGGACATGGCTATATCGACTCAGGAGCCCACCCTGAGCATTTTTGCCAAAGACACCATGTGTCTATCTTGTCTCCTTCTGGGTGTTGCAAACATATGCACTAACTTATAATACCCTGCTCCACAGTGTGGCGCAGGGTATAAAAAGTGAAATTGGTGAAACAAGTTTTTGTTTTTACTTTATTTTTACTTTTTTCAAATGAACTAAAACCATGCAAAAGATCCAAAAATGGAGTGCTTCCATCGTATGACAAGCCTATGAAAAATTGGAAGTGATCCGAGTTTGCACTACTTCCGGATCACAAATTTGAGATCCAAGCTACTTTTTGGAAGTTCTTTTTGTTTGCTGAAAACTTAACTGCAGGCGTTTTTCCAGCTAAAGCTGGAATTTACTTTCTGTTAACTTACAGTTAACGCCTAGCAGAGCTACTTGAAAATCGCAGTAAATCTGCTATAATGAGAAACTGCAATATCATAATATTTGATACATACGAAATTAATCCACAATAGTCCACAAAGAATCAATTTATTTGACTAACTGTGAGAAATGAAGAAATTATGAAATGGCACAACTTAAAGTAATAAAAATCTAAAAAATATTGTATTGTATACTATTGAATACTAAAAAATATAAATTTGAGATGGTGTGTCATGAACAAAACTTACATGCAAATAATTAGAGTATATAGTTAAAAAAATATAGTCCTAAGATAGATATGTTGGAAAAACGAAACTTTTCATCTTACGATTATATTAACGTCGTACTACAAATTCTTATAAACATCAAATCCTCTTGAATAGTTGAACTCAAGATTTAACTCTGGTTCCGGGACAACATGTGTCAAGGGTTCCATTGGCAGTATGTAATCCCTAAGATCTGGTTGTAAAGTAGTATCAACATTCTTATGAACTTTAGTAGTGGGTCGCATTACATTTTGTGATGGTAAAATCGAGTCGTTCACATTGAGAGGTAGTAGATTTTTAAAAATGTTATAGGTTACACCAAAGTTGAGCTTCTTGGTGGTTTCAGATGGTAAAACATCATCGCTGGTGACTCCTGGCGGTTTTTGATTTCTAATCTTTTCTCCCTGACGTAACTGACGGAGAGTGGTGTAAAGTCTAGGCTTTTCCATATTGTTGTCTTTTTATGATCATTAGAGGATTTTTGTATTTAAATAAGCTAAAAAAAATTGGCGGTAGCCACCAAAAAAAATCTAAAACAATAAACAACGAACAGTAATGCCTACTAAGTCTTGGGCTAAAAAGCGCCAGATCAATAAAAGCGCCGTTCATTGAATGTTTTTATTTGGACGACTTTTTGAAGAGTATGTAGAGTACGATATAGTACGATTAACGTACTCTACTAATAAATAAAATACATCGATGACGAAAATCATGATATAATTATGATTTTCACAATTTAGTATCTTTTTTAGAGGCCAGTACAAAGATCGTGTTGCACTAGTGGGGATCAAAGAAATTGTCATATTCTTCTTCAGGTGATATTAATTAGATTTAATCATTCATTTCTTCAGGCTTCCTAGTCAATGTACTAAAAATATGTACTAAAGCAGTTACGGTTTGCTAAAATAGCAAAATATAGTATGTTATTGTAAACTCGGTTTCACTTTGTCGGTTTCATTTTGTCTAAAACAAATAAAAATATCATTAGCGGCTATCGTAACACTATAAAATATGAATGTATGTGTACCCTGGATCCGCACATTTTAGTATTTGTTTAGTACAGCCAACTTTTAGAGCGGTATAACTTTCAGAGAATATAAAAGTTCCAATTTCTTTAAATTGGGAAACTTAAATTGGGTCACACTAGGAAATTCTTTCACACAAATCAAAAAAGGATTCGTCGCCGGAGTCGAACCTAAAATATTTTTAGCTTATTCTGGATATGTAAGATCAAAAAATGCTCCTGGAAAAAATATTTGACATTCAGTTTTGTCAAATATTAGTGTTACGACATCCGTAGATTGGCTATTTTTATACCCTTCACCATAACTGTGGTACAGGGTATAATAAATTTGTGCATTTGTATGTAACGCCAACAAATAGTGGTCATAGACCCATCTTTTAGTGTACCGATCGGCTTAGAATTAAATTCTGAGTCGATTTAGCGATGTCCGTCTGTCTGTCTTTCTGTCCGTCCGTCTGTCTGTATATGTAATTTTGTGCACAAAGTACAGCTCGCAATTTAAGTCCGATCGTCCTCAAATTTGGCATAGGGTCGTTTCTTGGGACAGAGAAAATCGCTATTGGTTTTGGACAAAATCGGTTAAGATTTAGATATAGCCGCCATATATATTTGTCCCCGATTTGGTCATAGTTAGCGTGTTTATCAACCGATTTTCTTGAAATACCGTACATCCAAATATCTTATGAATCTCGAAAATCTTGCAAAATATCAGCCAAATCGGTTCAGATTTAGATATAGCTCCCATATATATCTTTTGTCCGATTTAGACTCATATGACCAGAGAGGCCAAAGTTTACTACCGATATTTGTGAAATTTTGCACAGAGGGTAGAATACATTCTACCAATGCTTGGTAAATTTGATTGAAATCGGTTCAAATTTAGATATAGCTCACATATATACCTTTCGTCCGATTTGAACTTATATGGCCACAAAAGCCAGATTTGCTTGTAATTTTGCACAAGGGGTAGGTTAGGTTAGGTTAGGTGGCAGCCCGATGTATCAGGCTCACTTAGACTATTCAGTCCATTGTGATACCACATTGGTGAACTTCTCTCTTATCACAGAGTGCTGCCCGATTCCATGTTAAACTCAATGACAAGGGACCTCCTTTTTATAGCCGGATCCGAACGGCGTTCCATATTGCAGTGAAACCACTTAGAGAAGTTTTGAAACCCTCAGAAATGTCACCAGCATTACTGAGATAATCCAATCGAACCCACGACCTTGTGTATGCAAGGCGGGCATGCTAACCATTGCACCACGGTGGCTCCGGTGGAGTTTTGCCGTGATTTGCTTCTAATTTTGCACAAGGGGTACGTTTAGTAGTATCGGTAATTGTGCCAAATTTGGTTGAAATCGGTTCAGATTTAGATATGGCTCCCATATATACCTTCCGTCCGATTTGCACTAATATGACCAGGGGGGCCAAAGTTATACTCCCATTTACGTGAAATTTCGCATAGATAGCAGAATTATTATTCCAACTATAACAAGTTGGCTGATAAGTCCCCGGTCTGACACATAGATGGCGTCGCTAGTATTAAATGCATATTATTTTTATATAGTACCAACCAAAAATTTGGCTGCAATGAAGAGGTGATCGCCGAAACTGAGGCCTATTTCGAGGCAAAACCGAAGGAGTACTACCAAAATGGTATCAAAAAATTGGAAGGTCGTTATAATCGTTGTATCGCTCTTGAAGGGAACTTTGTTGAATAATAAAAACGAATTTTGACAAAAAAAAATGTGTTTTTCTTTGTTAGACCGGGGACTTATCAGCCAACCTGTTACATGTCAAATTTAGTCAAAATTGGTTCAGATTATATATAGCTCCCATATATACGTACACCAGAGTTGGGGAAATATGGTAGACTGTTACACATTTTAGACCCATTTTAAATTTTAATTCTAGAGATTTTGTAGAAGTAAAAATAATGTATCCTTTATATAGCTTCCAGCAAATGTGAAGTAGTTGAGATGGGAACACAAATTTTGGCCTACATAGGAATGAAGGGTATAATAAAGTCGGCCCCGCCCGACTTTAGACTTTACTTACTTGTTTAAGTCGGTCTTTGTTTTTATAGCGGTCCCATTTGTCTAATCTTCTGTTTTTCTACTTAGGCAATCGGAATTTCTGTAGGATTTAAAATGTAAAATAATCAGATGACAATTTAATGGCAGATATATCCACAATTAATTAATACTATAATCTAGTTTTTCCCTTTATCCAGAAACATATGATCATTAAGGTAAATTCATTAAATTGCGTCAAATAGATTAATATCGTCCTCTAACTTATTGAATACCAATCGGTCTATAATTTAAAATCATTTGTTGTCAATTCAAAGGTACATTTTCCATCCACTACATTTAAAATTCCTGGTGAACTTGTACATGTCTCACTAATACGTTTAGATTCTCTTATCTGTACTTTTTTCTCACACACACACAAGTTGTGGTCCTACTTCGACTAACATTCAACAACGAGGTCATTGTAATCCATTCTAGATATTTTCACCATTTAGATATTGCAGAAATTTCGGATTTCACTTCTTACCTTTGGTATGCTAATAATCCCTTGATGCAAAAAGCTACCTAAAGCCTCTTCCAATTGCACTGCCATTCCCAAAACAGCTTTACCGAAACCCACAGCATAACAGCGTTTGCCAGTGAGGTCTACATATTTACCCTGCAGTTGTATGTATTTCTTGTTATCCTTTCCTGGTAAAGAGTGTGGAACTAAATTGTAATTATTTGTGGCTGACAGCAAATTATGAGGCTGCACTGATTCAACAGAACGAAGGAATATATTTCTTAAATTTTGTAAATGTTGCAGGCGATTACTCATGATGACCAGTGTATAAGTTCAAGTCGTAACGTTTAATCTTCATATCATATCTCATTCTTCGTCGTCGATTTATAAAGTAAATAAACACAGCTGTTTTTTGCGACATCAGCTCAGTGTTGCCATGCCATACAGCTGCGATGAATTGGAAACAGTAATGCCAACTAACGCTTTCTTCAAATGTACAAGGTCAATTAAAGCGCATATGCGTTTTGTATAAACCGTTTTCGCGTTGTTACGTTGTTACTTTATTAATACAGAAGAAATGAAATTTTGAGAAAATTTTCCATAAAAATGAATTTTTGAGAAATGTTAGCGGCTTAACTTAATACCAACATACAGAAATGAAATTTTGACAAAATTTTCTATATAAATGTAGGTATGGAAAATTTTCCAATGGAAATTAAATTTTACAAAATATCCTAGAGAATTGAAATTTTTACAAAATTTTCTATACACAAAATTTTGCATAGAAATGAAATTTTGTGAACTTTTCAGAAAATTTTTTCTATAAATAAAATTTTGACAAAATTTCCTAAAAAAATGAAATGTTGAAGAAATTTCCTATAGAAATGAAATTTTGAGAAAATATTCTATTGAAATTAAATTTTCACAAAATTTTCTATAGAAATGAAAATTTAAAATAAAGTCCTATCGAAATGAAATGTGACAAAATTTCCTATAAAAATGAAATTTCAGAAAATTTCCTGTAGAAATGAAATTTTGACAAAATTTCCAATAGAAATGAAATTTTGACAAAATTTTGTATAGAAATGAAAATGACAAAGGAAGAGAGATATGTTTGTACGAATTTATTTTCGGCATAAGCCGGCTATCATGTAAAACCATTTTTCGGAAGGTTCAAGTGTGGTTCACTTTTGGGTTTAGTGAACTGCCTGAATTTATTCTAATAATTGGTTGATAGTTTTGCTGCAACCCTGCCAACATTTTTTGAATTTGGGGACTCTTTTGAGAATCCCCACTACGTCGAAAACAATCATATACGACATCAAAAACTCGTCGGAAAAGCGCCGTCACTATTGAGAAGTTGTACCACGCCAAGTTACTACAAAAATGTTTCGCATGAGTGCAATTATTAGGTGCCTTTATAGATCAATTTAGAACGACGCCAATAAGGGACCCTCCAAACAATCAGAAAAAGTGCATTTTAAGATAGTTGTAAAAGAATCATTGTGGTCGAGTAAAACACGTTTGTTTAGATATTTATTAATTTGATTAAACATTTACAAATTCTTAAAAATATAATATTTATACCACTATCACATTACATTTATCATAATTTTTGGCATTAATGATGATGTTGAGTTACAAGTAGCGAGTTACATGTTGCTGCGTCTATCAACCAGTGTTTTTATTCCATGGAGGCAGCGTGTCTGTAAAATATCTGAAAAACAATCACTTTATTCCATTTGGAAAATCACCAAATTGTTCACCAATATACCTTTCACAATTTTAAGCTTATAATCTATGTTTTCAGAACTTTATTTTCGTTTTTATTTAATTAAAATATAACAAGCTGGTTGCGCTTGGCGTTTCACAAAAAAATGGCTTTTTTAACAGTAGGGATGGCAAATTACTTGCATGTACTTTTTGATGTACCTTTTCATGATGGTTGAAGTGACATTTACGAGTCTGTGGTAACGATGAGGTTGAAATGGAACTTTGAAATGCTGGCAGGGAAGTAGAAGATGCTGATGAGGAATGTGGTAATTCCGAAACGTGAGTCCATCCAACCATGGTGCAATGGTTAGCATGCACCGTGGTGCAATGATTAGCATGCCCGCCTTGCATACACAAGGTTGTGGGTTCGATTCCTGCTTCGACCGAACACCAAAAAGTTTTTCAACGGTGGATTATCCCACCTCAGCAATGCTGGTGACATTTCTGAGGGTTTCAAAGCTTCTCTAAGTGGTTTCAATGCAATTTGGAACGCCGTTCGGACTCGGCTATAAAGAGGAGGTCCCTTGTCATTGAGCTTAACATGGAATCGGGCAGCACTCAGTGATAAGAGAGAAGTTCACCAATGTGGTATCACAATGGACTAAATAGTCTAAGTGAGCCTGATACATCGGGCTGCCTAACCTAACCTATCCAACCATCTTGCAGTCTATAGGGCTTTGCCCAAAACAAATTTGACAAACATTATTTTCCTCTATTGGTTAAGCTACACTTGTAGTTTAGTCAATGCATGGTTTTAAGCTGAAATCAAAAATAACAACAGAAATGAACAATTTTAAAAATTTCTTATGGAAATAAAATTTGACAACATTTTCTATAGAAATGATATGAAAGTTCCTATAAAAAGAAATTTTTAGAAAATTTCCTATAGTTATAAAATTTTCAGAAAATTTTTTATAGAAATGAAATTTTGACAAAATTTCCTATAAAAATGAAATTTTTACAAAATTTCCTGTAAAACTGAAATATTGACAAAAGTTCCTATAAAAATGAAATTTTGACATATGTTCCTATAAAAATGAAAATTTGATAAAATTTCCTATAAAAATGAAATTTTGACATAATTTCCTAAAAAAATGAAATTTTGACAAAATTTCCTATAAATATGAAATTTTGACAAAATTTCCTATAAAATTGAAATTTTGACAAAACTTCCTATAGAAATGAAATTTTGACAAAATTTCCTATAAAAATTAAATTTTGACAAAATTTCCTAGAGAAATTAAATTTTGTGGAAATTTTCCGTAGAAATGAAATTTTGACAAAATTTTCTATAGAAATTAAAATTTTTTAAAAATTTCTTATTGAAATGAAATTTAACAAAATTTTCTATAGTAATTAAATGTTGACAAATTTCCTATAGATAATATGAATTTTGACAAAATTTCCTAGAAAAATGAAATTTTGAGGAAATTGTCCAAATAAATGAAATTCTGATAAAATTTCCTATGGTGCAACGACGGATTTTCCTACTATTGGCTGGGGTAAAGTTTTCGGTGGCCAGGGTACGTCACAGAAAATATTTATTTTTGGACAGGGGAAAGAAGAAAACGGGGTTTATGTTTCAGTGGAGTTACCTTTATTGTGCAGTTTAGAGAAGTTTAGCTTATTACTAGTTTGATATGGTAGAGGCAGTGATGTATCGGCGGCGTGCGCCGAGACTCGTCGGTCTTCGGTGTTGGCTCCCAGAATGCTGGCTGAGAGGGTTTGGCTGGGAAAGGACTGTAGCGGAGTGTTAGTAGATAACGTAGTCACGTGTTCCTACTTCTCCATTCTCCTTTTATACCCCATAGCTAGAGGTGTGCGACTAGGGATGCCAGACGTGCTCTTTTAAAGAGCACATGTGCTCTTTTTTACAAAATGTGCTCTTAAAACAAGACAGGCCAAAAGAGCACGCAAAAGTGCTCTTTTTTTGCATCACAACAAATATTAATCAAGAGCGATTCAATAAATGGTAAAAGTAACTGAAAATACGTAAATGTCGCACTAATAGATTTTCCTAGCCGTTATTTTCTAATTAAATAGTGTTTTACTTTATATATCAGAGTCGCAGAAGATGTTGCTTCTTCACTTTGTACTCTGTTCTAAATGTAAACAAACTTCTTCAATAACGTTATTCACAAAAACACCAAAAAATGACTTAAAGAGTATTGTAAGAAAATTAGCTTGAGTTGAAAGTGGGTTATTTTATGTTTATGGTATGAACCATTTTGCTATGATTAAATGAATTATATTTCAATAAATTATTTGAAAAAGTGTGCTCTATTCTTTTCGTATGTGCTCTTTTTATAAGCTGAATGTGCTCTTTTTTCCTCTTCAAAATCTGGCATCCCTATGTGCGACCTCTCTAGCCACGTCTTCCCCTTTTTCTTTCATCCTCCCCTTCCCCTCAGCAAATCCAGCCCGTGTACCCCTAACTACCCAAAGTCCTGCCCAGTTCCCGACTAGAGGTGTGCATGATCACTCTAGCCCACTGTACCTCATCTACTAACACTCTGCAACGCCGCCAGCCACATGGTTCTCCAACCAACAGTCCTTTCCCAGCCAAACCCTCTCAGCCAGCATTCTGGGAGCCGCCTTCTCAACACCGAGAACCCGACGAGTCTCGACGCACGCCGCCGATACATCACTGCCTCTACCATACCAAATTAGTATTAAGCTAAACTTCTCTAAACTGCACAATAAAGGTAACTCCACTGAAACATAAACCCCGTCTTCTTCTTTCCCCTGTCCAAAAATAAATATTTTCTGTGACGTACCTTGGTCACCGAGAGCTTTACCCCAACCAATAGTAGGAAAATCCGTTGTTAGAATGGCAATGAAATTTTGTGCAAATTTCCTGTCCATCGCAAAACGCGTTAAGGGCACCTTATACGGGCGGATAAACCCTGCGACACAACACGTTGCGGCGACAAATCCGATTGTATAAGGTCGTGTTCCGCTGTCGTGGGGACGTGTTGACATAAAATCAAAACAACTGGTTGGGTGGTACAAATCATTGAGTAAGGGGATGTTCGACAAACATTATCAAAGACAAATTTATTTTTACATTAAAAACAGGCATTTCTGTAATGAAATTAATGATGGATCGCCAATTCTGGTTGAAAATTAAAGAAATATATAAATCTAAACAAGTATTGTGGCAAAAATGTGGAAAAATTCCACTTCCAATCAATGGGAAACCAGGCGACAAGTATTTTAAATTCATCAAGTAATTTGTAATATATTAAATGTGGATTACTTCAGGAATCATTGTTTTGACACATATACCAGGATTTTTTTTATTATTTTCTTACAATTTTTCAGTAAAAAATGGTTTCACCCATAAATCTTCGTACAACTTCATTGTTTGTTTATGCTTCTTCTTATTTTTTCATGTTGTCATCACATTTGTTCGTGCAGTGTAAGGGCAAAACTTGAACGAACACACAACGAATAGACGAACCTCTGTCGGAGTGTTTATCCGACCGTCTAAGGTCCGCTTTATTGTAACACTGAATATATTAAACTGTTCCGATAATACGATGTTAATGTTATCGATAATAAGTTTTCGTTTTGATAGTCCCTCTATTGGCAAAATTATGAACTGTTATTTGTGTGAACCGTTACGAAATAAAAGGCAAATGCAAAAGTACACGGCTAGATGTCGCGATAGCAGTAAATGGAAACTGTGTGTAATATAGTTATAATTTGAATCAATTTTGTAGACGCAAAAAGTTTTTTTTTGCATGATAATGAACCGTTTCTATAAAATTTCTTCGATATTGGGTCACCAATCTGAATGTCAGAATAATTTATTTTAAATGGTTCACAATAAAAATTAAGGTTTGTTCTGTCAATGTTTACCTATTGTTATGATTGATAATTTTATTGAACTTAATTGTTAGGTATTAATTTACAAATTGACGTATTATGATTTATAATGTCATTATTTGGATTTCCTGCATTTGATACTTCTAAAGCGATTTGCACCAATGGACCCTTAGCAAATGGAGATGCAGAATTTGTCGTTAGAAAATATGATCCCTTTGCTCTGAAATAAAAACGCATTGAAAATTTGAAATATGTTATAGAGTGAGATACGTGTTAAATAAATCCATACTTATCGCTGACATAATAGCCCATCAATTGCTGATCACAGCCATAGGGTTGACATTGATTAAGAAGGTATGCGATATAATTGCTACAGTGGTAGGACCAAAACCCTAAATGGGTTGTTATCGATTCGGCATAATAAGCAACTGATCGAAAATGATTACAATTTCCTGAAAAGAAAGTAATTTGAACATGGAAAAAAATATCGTTACAACAAAAACATCACGCCAATGTTTTTGAAATTAAAAAATTAATTGAAGTTTTAGAAAAAGTTAATTTAACTATTAATTGATTCTATTAATTTTTTTATGTAATCAATTAATTTTTTAATTGAATGCAAATACAGCTTAAATAATGTTTCAAAATTAGTATTTTGTAATAAATAAAAAAATGATTAAAATTTTTAAATAAAAAATAAATGATTTAATTATTTTTTTATGCATTTAAAAATTGAATCTATTAGTTTTTTATTCAAATAATAAATCAATTTTAGATTCCATCAAGTTTTTTATGCAAACAAATAATGTGTTCATAAAAGTGTTTATTAATATAATTAAAATTTTAATTTGCAAGAAATCAAATTTAACATGAGTTAATTTAATATATTTAAAAATTGATTTATTTTTGTTTTGTACAAATACAAAATTATATCGAATGGATCAAGAAATTTATAATATGATTTAAATATAATTTAAAATATCAATCATCTGCGAATATTTTTTTGTTATTTTATCCCAGCAAAAAAAAATTTAAGTTCTTCTCAAGACACAACTTTAAAAGAACTTCAAAAAATTCCCTCTAAAAGATGTTCTTTATTTTAACTACATAGGAAGTTCATTTGAGTAAATTTTTTTATAACCCGCTTTTTTCATATTTTTAATGGGAAATTTATTTTTTTTTGTTTCAAATAGTTTAAAAACATATTAAGAAATAATAAAATGGTGCAAATTATTTAAAGTTAGCCAAAAAAGATTTTAAATCCTTTCTAGAAAAATTGCTAATTTTTGAAAATATTTGATGACAGACGTTCCAGACAAGCGTTATAATGCATTAAAAAATCATAAAAAAATTTTTAAAATTATTCATTTGCCAAAATATCACAAAAATTCTTAATTCACATCCAAAACACTGAATTCACTTCACACCTTAAGAAGTGATGCCAATTCAGTGCAGCGGCTGTTGAAATGGTAGACATTCGTCCTATGGCAACCCACACAGAAAAATAATTCATGAAAATTTTTCCAATTAAAATATTAATTGAGTTTTAAAAAAATATTCAATTAAAACTTTAATTGAATCAACAATTTTTTTAATTGAAATAAAAATCAATCACACAAATTAATAGTATCAATTAATTTTTTAATTAATTGATACTATAATTTCTCTATCAATTAAAAAAATTAATTGGATCAATTAATTTCGTTATTGAATCAGAAAATTTTTTTGTGAGCATGTTAAATTCATCGCTTTTGCGTCAATTTGGCACCACTTCCGGATCCAAAAAGAACATTTTCACTACTTTTTTGGCGATGCTCTTTTTGCTGGGATATTCAAATAAAAATGTATGGGATAAAATATTAGAAATTAAATTTTTCCTACTTGGTTCTTCTTGAAAACTGCATCCTGGTTGACGGATGGGACCTAAATTAGGATAGAAATCAGCATGACCCATGGGATTGACATCGGAGAAGAGATAAACATCTGTATGTATGATATCCACAAATTCAGCATCGGAAGGATCTAATTTATTTTCAGAACTTGACCAAGTAAAAAACCAACCAGCCGGATCAAGGCCTCAAAAATTAAGCGGTATAATACCAATATAATTTTTTAAATTTTTGTTTTAAATTTTATTTCTTCATCTATTTAAGTACCTGTGATTTTTCCAAGTTTAAAATCTATATAATTTGCTGTTAGTCCTGCAATTTGAGCACCCAAACTAAATCCTATTATATGAATCATATTTGGAGTGTATAGTTCCGTAAGGATTAGAGAATTCAATAGTTGAGCCAAACATTTCGCTACCACTTTAGCATTTTCTACAGCCCAAGGATAATAACATGGCATTGGTGCCAATGATTCATAATCCACACTTATCACATCTACATTTGTGTATTCCAAAAGCAATGGACGTAATTCTTCATTGGGAGATTTATCCTTATTTAAAGTATATCCGTGTATTAGAATTACTAAGGGCTTTCGTGGCTCAAAAAGTTCATTGGATATGTTAAGAGAATCCAATTGATAGGGTTTGTCGGGAAAGTCTCTGTAAGATGAAAGTTACTCATATTCAAATTTAATTTAAGTAATTTAAAATTATTCTAATATTTTATATACACAAAAAATACTCCACCAAAATGTTTACAATGATGTGTAAAACGTAATTAATTAAAGAATTAACTGATTCAATTAACTTTTTAATCAAATAAAAATTATGAATGAAAATGATTGAAAATTTTAACGTTTTTTATTAAAATATTAATTAATTAATTTTTTAATCAAGAATAATTTTTATATCAAATTAGTTTTGTGATTCATACAATAATTATTGTTATTGAAGAATTTCAATTAAAAAATTAATTGGATATATTAATTTTGTAAAATAAAAGCTAAATATCTATGTACTCACTTTTTGTAATACCAAAACTCTATGGCAGCATTTGGGCACTCATCTCTTGCAAAATAACAAGGAAATTCAAAAATTCTTTCCGAACTACAACAGACTTAATAAAAATTAAAATAAATTTCAGTATAATATCTTAAACATATATTTTATAGATATTGGCAAAGAAATATCAAAAATTAAGACATCAATTCTTGTACCTCCTAGAAGTTGTATCATCCATAAATACGATAATAAATGGAAAAAATATTGAAATTAAAGTAATTTTAAGCCACAACCTTTCAAACTGGTTGCATCGAACTGTTGGTCATGCCTAAATTTATATGATCTCAAATTCTCGAATATACAAAATACAGAGTTATGCAATAATAAAAGTAAAAAACTTCCAAAGGGACCTTACTATCCACCGGAGAATTAAAAATGCCGGATTTCCTGGACTACGTTACAACCTCCCGAATTTTTCACATTTTGGTACTACAGGCACGGTTGCCAAAGTTGGTAGAGTTCTACCACAAATGGTAGGGTGGTAGGGAGCAACCGTGGTGCAATGGTTAGCATGCCCGCCTTGCATACACAAGGTCGTGGGTTCGATACCTGCTTCGACCGAACACCAAAAAGTTTTTCAGCTGTGGATTATCCCACCTCAGTAATGCTGGTGACATTTCTGAGGGTTCCAAAGCTCCTCTAAGTGGTTTCACTGCAATGTGGAACGCCGTTCGCACTCGGCTATAAAAGGAGGACCCTTATCATTGAGCTTAACATGGAATTGGGCAGCACTCAGTGATAAGAGAGAAGTTCACCAATATGGTATCACAATGGGCTGAATAGTCTAAGTGAGCCTGATACATCGGGCTGCCACCTAACCTAACCTAACCTAACCTACCACAGATGGTAGATTTTTTACTGTTTGTGAAAATTGTAGAATTCTTGATGTTTTGGTAGATTTTGCAAAACATTCCTCTCCAATTTTCTAAATAAATAAAATGCTTACCAAATTTTCAATATACAATTTTTGACAACATTTTCTATAGGAAGAAAATTTTCAATTGGAATAAACTTTTGACAAAATTTTGTATAGAAATAAAATTTTGAGAAAATTTTCTAACGAAATAAAATTTTGACAAAATTTTCTATAGAAATAAAATTTTGACAAAATTTTCTATACAAATTAAATTTTGCCAAAATTTTCTATAGAAATAAAATTTTGAGAACATTTTCTAAAGAGTTAAAATTTTGACAAAATTTTGCATAGAAATAATATTTTGACAAAATCTTCTGTAGAAATAAACTTTTGACAAAATTCTATATAGAAATAAAATTTTGAGAAAATTTTCTATAGAAATAAAATTTTGACATAATTTTCTATAGGAATAAAATTTTGAGAAAATTCTGTATAGAAATAAAATGTTTACAAAATTCTGTATAGAAATAAAGTTTTGATAATATTTTCTATAGAAATAAAATTTTGATAAAAATTTTCTACAGAAGTAAAATTTTGACCGAATTTTCTGTAGAAATAAAGTTTTGACAAAATTTTCTATAGCAATAAAATTTCGAAAAAATTTTCTATAGAAATAAAATTTTGAGAACATTTTTCGTAGAAATAAAATTTTGAGAACATTTTCTGTAGAAATAAAATTTTGAAAAATGTTTCTATAGAACTAAAATTTTGACAAAATTTTTCTTTAGAAATAAATTTTTGACAAAATTTTCTATAGGAATAAAATTTTGACAATATTTTCTATAGGAATAAAATTTTGACATAATTTTCTATAGAAATAAAATTTTGAAAAAACTTTGTATAGAAATACAATTTTGACAAAATTTTCCAACGAAACAAAATGTTGACAAAATGTTCTACAGAAATAAAATTTTGACCGAATTTTCTATAGAAATAAAGTTTTGACAAAATTTTCTATATAACTAAAATTTTGACAACATTTTCTGTAGAAATAAAATTTTGAAAAATTTTTCTATAGAACTAAAATTTTGACATAATGTTGTATAGGAATAAAATTTTGACAAAATTTTCTATAGGAATAAAATTTTGACAAAACTTTGTAAGAACTACAATTTTGACAAAATTTTCCAAAGAAATAAACTTTTGACAAAATTTTCTACAGAAATAACACTTTGACCGAATTTTCTATAGAAATAAAGTTTTGACAAAATTTTCTATAGCAATAACATTTCGACAAAATTTTCTATAGAAATAAAATTTTGAGAACATTTTCCGTAGAAATAAAATTTTGAGAACATTTTCTGTAGAAATAAAATTTTGAAAAATTTTCTGTAGAACTAAAATTGTGACAAAATTTTCTATAGAAATAAAATTTTGACAAAATTTTCTATAGGAATAAAATTTTGACAAAATTTTCTATAGGAATAAAATTTTGACAAAATTTTTTTGATAGGAATAAAATTGTATAGAAATACAATTTTGACAAAATTTTCCAACGAAATAAAATTTTGACAAAATTTTCTACAGAAATAAAATTTTGACCGAATTTTTTATAGAAATAAAGCTTTGACAAAATTTTCTATAGCAATAAAATTTCGACAAAATGTTCTATAGAAATAAAACTTTGAGAACATTTTCCGTAGAAATAAAATTTTGAGAACATTTTCTGCAGAAATAAAAATTTTCTATAGAAATACAATTTTGACAAAATTTTCCAAAGAAATAAAATTTTGACAACTTTTTCTACGGAAATAAAATTTTGACCTAATTTTCTATAGAAATAAAGTTTTGACAAAATTTTCTATAGCAATAAAATTTCGACAAAATTTTCTATAGAAATAAAATTTTGAGAACATTTTTCGAAAAAATAAAATTTTGAGAACATTTTCTGTAGAAATAAAATTTTGAAAAATTTTTCTATAGAACTAAAATTTTGACAAAATTTTCTATAGAAATAAAATTTTGACAAAATTTTCTATAGGAATAAAATTTTGAGAAAATTTTCTATAGGAATAAAATTTTGACAAAACCTTGAATAGAAATAAAATTTTGACAAAATTTTCCAAAGAAATATAATTTTGACAACATTTTCTACAGAAATAAAATTTTGTCTGAATTTTCTATAGAAATAAAGTTTTGACAAAATTTTCTATAGCAATAACATTTCGACAAAAATTTCTATAGAAATAAAATTTTGAGAACATTTTCCGTAGAAATAAAATTTTGAGAACATTTTCTGTAGAAATAAAATTTTGAAAAATTTTCTGTAGAACTAAAATTGTGACAAAATTTTCTATAAAAATAAAATTTTGACAAAATTTTCTATAGGAATAAAATTTTTACAAAATTTTTTTGATAGGAATAAAATTGTATAGAAATACAATTTTGACAAAATTTTCCAACGAAATAAAATTTTGACAAAATTTTCTACAGAAATAAAATTTTGACCGAATTTTTTATAGAAATAAAGCTTTGACAAAATTTTCTATAGCAATAAAATTTCGACAAAATGTTCTATAGAAATAAAACATTTTCCGTAGAAATAAAATTTTGAGAACATTTTCTGCAGAAATAAAAATTTTCTATAGAAATACAATTTTGACAAAATTTTCTATGGGAATAAAATTTTGAAAAAATTTTTTATAGGAATAAAATTTTCACAAAATTTTCTATAGGAATACAATTTTGACAAAACTTTGTATAGAAATACAATTTTGACAAAATTTTCCAACGAAATAAAATTTTGACAAAATTTTCTACAGAAATAAAATGTTGACCGAAATTTCTATAGAAATAAAATTTTGACAACATTTTCATTAAACCCAACAATGAACCACACTTGAACCTTCCAGCCAACTACACTCAAATCGATGATTTGACAGTGGCATAGGAAAAGAGATATGTTTGTTTCGAATTTATTTCGGCATAAGCCGGCTATCATTCAAAACCTTTTGTCGGAATGTTCAAGTGTGGTTCATTGTTGGGTTTAATGAACTGCCTTAACTTATTCTGATAATTGGTTGAAAGTTTTGCTGCAAGTAGAGGATGCTGATGAGGAATGTGGTAATTCCGAAACGTGCGTCCATCCAACCATCTTGCAGTCTATAGGGCTTTGCCCACATAAATAAGACAAACATTATTTTCCTCTGTTGGTTAAGCTACACTTGTAGTTTAGTCAATGTATGGTTTTAAGCTGGAATCAAAAAATAACAACAAAATTTTATTCCTATAAAAAGTTTTGTCAAAATTTTATTTCTATTGAAAATGTTGTCAAAATTTTATTTCTATAGAAAAAAATTTGAGAAAATTTTTTGTATAAATAGCATTTTGGCAAAATTTTATATACATATAAATTTTTGACAATATTTTCTATAGTAATAAAATTTTGACAATAATTTTTTAGTAATAAAATTTTGACAAAAATTTTTATAGAAATTAAATTTTGACCGAATTTCTATAGAAATAAAGTTTTGACAAAAATTTTTATAGCAATAAAATTTTGACAAAATTTTCTATAGAAATAAAATTCTGAGAAAGCTTTCTATAGAAATAACATTTTTAATAACATTTGACAAAATCTTCTATAGAAATAAAAATTTGAGAAAATTTTCTATAGAAATAAAATTTAAAAAAAAAATCTATGGAAATAAAATGTAGACAAAGTCTCTTATAGAAATAAAATTTTGAGAAAATTTTCTATAGAAATAAAAATTTGATTAAATTTTCTATAGAAATTAAATTTTGATCGAATTTTCTATAGTAATAAAATGTTGACAATTAAATTTTGACCGAATTTCTATAGAAATAAAGTTTTGACAAAAATTTTTATAGCAATAAAATTTTGACAAAATTTTCTATAGAAATAAAATTCTGAGAAAGCTTTCTATAGAAATAACATTTTTAATAACATTTGACAAAATCTTCTATAGAAATAAAAATTTGAGAAAATTTTCTATAGAAATAAAATTTAAAAAAAAAAAATCTATGGAAATAAAATGTAGACAAAGTCTCTTATAGAAATAAAATTTTGAGAAAATTTTCTATAGAAATAAAAATTTGATTAAATTTTCTATAGAAATTAAATTTTGATCGAATTTTCTATAGTAATAAAATGTTGACAAAATCTCCTAGGGAAATAAAATTTTGACACAATTTTTTATAGGAATAAAATTTTGACAAATTTTCTATAGGAATAAAATTTTAACAAAACTTTGTATAGAAATACAATTTGGCAAAATTTTCCAAAGAAATAAAATTGTGACAAAATTTTCTATAGAAATAAAATTTTGACAAAATTTTCTATAGGAATAAAATTTTGACAAAATTTTCTATAGGAATAAAATTTTGACAAAATTTTTTTGATAGGAATAAAATTGTATAGAAATACAATTTTGACAAAATTTTCCAACGAAATAAAATTTTGACAAAATTTTCTACAGAAATAAAATTTTGACCGAATTTTTTATAGAAATAAAGCTTTGACAAAATTTTCTATAGCAATAAAATTTCGACAAAATGTTCTATAGAAATAAAACTTTGAGAACATTTTCCGTAGAAATAAAATTTTGAGAACATTTTCTGCAGAAATAAAAATTTTCTATAGAAATACAATTTTGACAAAATTTTCCAAAGAAATAAAATTTTGACAACTTTTTCTACGGAAATAAAATTTTGACCTAATTTTCTATAGAAATAAAGTTTTGACAAAATTTTCTATAGCAATAAAATTTCGACAAAATTTTCTATAGAAATAAAATTTTGAGAACATTTTTCGAAAAAATAAAATTTTGAGAACATTTTCTGTAGAAATAAAATTTTGAAAAATTTTTCTATAGAACTAAAATTTTGACAAAATTTTCTATAGAAATAAAATTTTGACAAAATTTTCTATAGGAATAAAATTTTGAGAAAATTTTCTATAGGAATAAAATTTTGACAAAACCTTGAATAGAAATAAAATTTTGACAAAATTTTCCAAAGAAATATAATTTTGACAACATTTTCTACAGAAATAAAATTTTGTCTGAATTTTCTATAGAAATAAAGTTTTGACAAAATTTTCTATAGCAATAACATTTCGACAAAAATTTCTATAGAAATAAAATTTTGAGAACATTTTCCGTAGAAATAAAATTTTGAGAACATTTTCTGTAGAAATAAAATTTTGAAAAATTTTCTGTAGAACTAAAATTGTGACAAAATTTTCTATAAAAATAAAATTTTGACAAAATTTTCTATAGGAATAAAATTTTTACAAAATTTTTTTGATAGGAATAAAATTGTATAGAAATACAATTTTGACAAAATTTTCCAACGAAATAAAATTTTGACAAAATTTTCTACAGAAATAAAATTTTGACCGAATTTTTTATAGAAATAAAGCATTGACAAAATTTTCTATAGCAATAAAATTTCGACAAAATGTTCTATAGAAATAAAACTTTGAGAACATTTTCCGTAGAAATAAAATTTTGAGAACATTTTCTGCAGAAATAAAAATTTTCTATAGAAATACAATTTTGACAAAATTTTCTATGGGAATAAAATTTTGAAAAAATTTTTTATAGGAATAAAATTTTCACAAAATTTTCTATAGGAATACAATTTTGACAAAACTTTGTATAGAAATACAATTTTGACAAAATTTTCCAACGAAATAAAATTTTGACAAAATTTTCTACAGAAATAAAATGTTGACCGAAATTTCTATAGAAATAAAATTTTGACAACATTTTCATTAAACCCAACAATGAACCACACTTGAACCTTCCAGCCAACTACACTCAAATCGATGATTTGACAGTGGCATAGGAAAAGAGATATGTTTGTTTCGAATTTATTTCGGCATAAGCCGGCTATCATTCAAAACCTTTTGTCGGAATGTTCAAGTGTGGTTCATTGTTGGGTTTAATGAACTGCCTTAACTTATTCTGATAATTGGTTGAAAGTTTTGCTGCAAGTAGAGGATGCTGATGAGGAATGTGGTAATTCCGAAACGTGCGTCCATCCAACCATCTTGCAGTCTATAGGGCTTTGCCCACATAAATAAGACAAACATTATTTTCCTCTGTTGGTTAAGCTACACTTGTAGTTTAGTCAATGTATGGTTTTAAGCTGGAATCAAAAAATAACAACAAAATTTTATTCCTATAAAAAGTTTTGTCAAAATTTTATTTCTATTGAAAATGTTGTCAAAATTTTATTTCTATAGAAAAAAATTTGAGAAAATTTTTTGTATAAATAGCATTTTGGCAAAATTTTATATAGATATAAATTTTTGACAATATTTTCTATAGTAATAAAATTTTGACAATAATTTTTTAGTAATAAAATTTTGACAAAAATTTTTATAGAAATTAAATTTTGACCGAATTTCTATAGAAATAAAGTTTTGACAAAAATTTTTATAGCAATAAAATTTTGACAAAATTTTCTATAGAAATAAAATTCTGAGAAAGCTTTCTATAGAAATAACATTTTTAATAACATTTGACAAAATCTTCTATAGAAATAAAAATTTGAGAAAATTTTCTATAGAAATAAAATTTAAAAAAAAAATCTATGGAAATAAAATGTAGACAAAGTCTCTTATAGAAATAAAATTTTGAGAAAATTTTCTATAGAAATAAAAATTTGATTAAATTTTCTATAGAAATTAAATTTTGATCGAATTTTCTATAGTAATAAAATGTTGACAATTAAATTTTGACCGAATTTCTATAGAAATAAAGTTTTGACAAAAATTTTTATAGCAATAAAATTTTGACAAAATTTTCTATAGAAATAAAATTCTGAGAAAGCTTTCTATAGAAATAACATTTTTAATAACATTTGACAAAATCTTCTATAGAAATAAAAATTTGAGAAAATTTTCTATAGAAATAAAATTTTAAAAAAAAAAATCTATGGAAATAAAATGTAGACAAAGTCTCTTATAGAAATAAAATTTTGAGAAAATTTTCTATAGAAATAAAAATTTGATTAAATTTTCTATAGAAATTAAATTTTGATCGAATTTTCTATAGTAATAAAATGTTGACAAAATCTCCTAGGGAAATAAAATTTTGACACAATTTTTTATAGGAATAAAATTTTGACAAATTTTCTATAGGAATAAAATTTTAACAAAACTTTGTATAGAAATACAATTTGGCAAAATTTTCCAAAGAAATAAAATTTTGACAAAATTTTCTAAAGAAATTAAATTTTGACCGAATTTTCTACAGCAATAAAGTTTTGACAAAATTTTCCATAGAAATAAAATTTTGACAAAATTTTCTATAGAAACAAAATTCTGAGAAAACTTTCTTTAGAAATAAATTTTTTATAAAATTTTCTACATAAATAAAATTTTGACAAACTCTTCTATAGAAATAAAATTTTGAGAAAATTTTGTATAGAAATAAAATTAAAAAAAAAAAAATTCTATAGAAATAAAATCTAAGCAAAATTGTCTAGAAATAAAATTTTGTTAGAGTGGCAACCGTGTCTATGGTACATGTCGGAAAATCGGCCGAATGAGACATTTCATATAAGACAGGTGTCGGAAGTGAATCCTCTTGGCATCCTCTGGTGGGGTGCTAGAAAAATTGTATGTATAAGGCATTTGCAGTATGAATGCCACCCTTCGCAATTTACGCCCGCAGAGAAAAGCTGATGTTATCCTGTTGTTAGACGTTTAAGAGTTTACTTTTGGTAAGCTCATCAAAGTTCACAAACGCTGTTTTCTTCGGAATTACTTAAAAATTGGCACAAAACTGCAAAAACTATGGTGTTTTGTGGCACAAAATAAAAATTACACTAATGCATCACCCACTGAAATTGGTAATTGGATAACTAACACTGACCAATATGAGAATTGAATTTTACCGCAGGATTTTTAATTTTTTTATTTCCTTCTTTTTACTGATATTCAAATTTACTACTTTTTATACATATTGAAGTTTTTACTCAAACAAATTGAAAAGGACTGAAAAGTGTTGTGGAAAATTATTTTCGGATAATCTGTTCTTTTTTTTCGACAAATTTTTACAAATTATTTTATTGGAAAACGTTTTTAAATAAAATTAAAATGTTCACTTCCAAATATATCCATACTTTCAATGAGTAATAAGATAAAGCAACTGCACAATTTCATTATTTGATGTAACGAAGTTCCAACTAATACTATTCCCAATTTACACAATAAAATAAAAATTCTAAAATTTTGCATTTAAATATTTTTATTATTAAATAACTGATAAATATATGACCTCTAAAATGAATTACAATTATAATAATACTAAACATTTGCATATAGCTATAGCTTATATGGGTTACAATTATACACTCAAAAAGCATTTTCATGGAAATAATTATGTTTTACTTAAAATTATCCAAATATAAGAATTTTTCCTTCACATTAAAAATTGTTTGTTTAATTTAGTTGTAAGTGCTAAAATAAAGAAGAAATAAAATTATATACATTAATGAAGAACAATATTTTACTAAGTTTGAATTTTGAACAAATTAGTCTACAATTTCTTAAAATTTGAAAATTTTACCAAAAATGTGTCCATCTTGAACATTTAACTCCAATTTTTTTCTTCAAAATAGAAAATATTTTTAAACCAGTGAATAATAGGTTAAGTAGTTTAAAGTGGCAGCCCGATTAAGATTTATGTCTAAATTTTTTATACACATTTTTTTGTCTACAATCACGAAATAAATTGATCCATTTAACCCTCTAATGCCCAAACATGCCTTTAGGCGGTCTTCGATAAAACTAGAAACTTTTAGTAAAACACACCTAAAGACAGCAAAAATATGTAAAACAACGACAAAACTTAATCAACACCCTACACGAGAGTTTTCAGCATATACTCGATTTTACCGTACTGGGTTTCCTTCTTCCGTGTTCTTGCATTTGTGTCGTAACCCTGGACTATTTTTTTCAGAGGGTTAATTTTTTTGGGAATTTCTACAATCACCGGAATGATACCATCAACCATCAATGTCTATTAAAATCAATTGATCCATTAAAAAATTAATTAATCCAATATAAAAATCAATCCAATATAATAATTTTTGGGATTGATTTTTGTGTTAATAAAAAAAGGTAGTTCAGTCAATTAAATTTTAAATTAAACATTTTTTAAATTCAGCTTATATTGTAATTGGAAAATTTTCGGTGATATTTTTTTCTGTGTATGTCGGAAAATATTTACTTAGTTTTTTTCATCATATCACCATTTATAATATAGTTTAATTAAAAATTTCAAAAAAAACCCATGTTTTCCTTCCTAGTGAGTTCACAAGCTATTGAGTGTAAATTCATATTTGAAGAGCTATAATGATCCCTTACTATAATTCAGTGTTTGGCCAATGTTTCAGCATGCCTCTCATCGAAATGGGTCATTTTACGAAATTCCAAAAAATCATAATCTGTCCAATCCACAAAAGCCTTTTGTAATTGTGGTTCGAACCCTTCATCATATATGTCATTATAATCATAGAGTGGATGTGAATGATGTGCTTTTTGTGATGACTGAGAAATTTGTTTACCCATAGCAAAGGGTGGTTTTTCATTGGTACGAAGGAAATAAGATCCAGAGGCACTGTAGAGAAATTAAGAATTTCAAATAATTAGGAATATAGGTAATTAAAAAAAAATTTAAAAAAAAACTTATTTTGAATTAAAATAGATATAAATTATATTAAATCACAAACAACAAAATAACTCATTTCTTAGAAACAAAATTTTGAACAAACGAAGAAATCTCTTTTTTCAGTATAGTTTAAGTACATTTTTGACTCTGAAGTGCTTGCTTTTATTGTTTTCACCACCACCTTGCTTCCACCACGTGCAATGCCTTACCTGCGTTTTACTCTATGACCCATTATTTCATCATTTGAATAGGGATTACATAACCCAAAAATATTGTGTAACCAACTAGGACAAGAATAGGACCAGAAACCTTCGGGATTTCTAATGGACTCAGCATAATATTGGGGAGCACGATCATGATTACAACTGCCAGGATCTGAAATTGTACAAAATATCGTACAGTATTTTCATAAAACAAAATTTTACAACCCTCATTTACCATCCATATTATCATCACGACAGCCTGGTTGATAAGGTCCTATATTGGGATAGAAATCAATATGACCCATTGATCTTAGCATACCACGACCCAAAACATCTGTGTGTATGACATCAACGAATTCCGCATCGGTGGGATCTAATTTACGATCAGAGCCCACTGTTATAAACATGGGCTTGGCAGGATCCAAACCTAAAAATATCAAGAAAAACATAAACGCTTGAAACCCCCCAAGTCATAAATACCCATTTCCCATAAACATACCAGTTATCCTTTTCAAACGTCTATTTAAATAATTAGCCGTTTGTCCTGCCACTTGAGCACCCAAACTAAAACCTATCATATGTATATCATCATTATTTACCACTTTCTTCTCCACCATGTTATTGATAAGTTGACCCAAACATTTGCTAGCTAATGGTAAATTTTCTACTGCTGCAAAATAACATGGATATGGGACTATCGGTCCATAATCCACTGAGATCACATACACATCTTCATTTTCCAATAGGGCAGGACGTATGTAACTGTTGGGAGAAAAATCACGATCCCCCGTGTAACCATGTATAATAATGTAGAGAGGTTTAGTCGGCTGTAGTAAATCGGTAGCAAGATTTAAAGGATCCAGTTTTAGCGGTGTATTTTGGGTTTCACTAACAAAAAAGAGGATTTTTAAAATGTATTTTAACAAACATTTCTACACGTAAAATTTTATTTGTCGTGGAGCGAAATTCACCTCTCCTAACAAAATTCAAAATTTAATGCAAAGCCTCAATAGTCTTAAATATGCTTTACAATTTCTTGTTGTTTTAAATTTAAATTGTTTATTTATTTATATATTCTTAAATGTTCTTTGCAATTTGTTGTTGTTTTAAATTCATGACCACCCCCAAAAAATACAACATTTCATGAAAATCTGCCAAAATCAAAAATTTTATATGACAAATTTGTGTTGATCATGAAATAAAATTTTGACAAAATGTTCTATAGAAATATTTTTTTTTTTTCAAAAAATTTCATATCAAAAATGAACTTTTGAGAAAATTTCCTATAAAAATTAAATTTTCAAAAAAAAAAAATCCTATAGAAATGAAATTTTTATATGAAATTTTGAGAAAATTTCCTATAGTAATAAAATGTTGACAAAATTTTCTATAAAAATGAAAATTTTCAAAAAATTGCATATCCAACTGAATTTTTTTTGGGAAAATTTCCTATAGAAATGAAATTTTGAGAAAATTTCCTATAGAAATGACATTTTGAAAAAAATTCCAATAGAAATGAATTTTGACAAAATTTTCTTATAGAAATGAAATTTTGACAAAATTTCCTATAGAAATGAAATTTTTACAAAATTTCCTATGGAAATGAAATTTTGACAAAATTTCTTATAGAAATGAAATTTTGACAAAATTTCTTATAGAAATGAAATTTTGACAAAATTTCTTATAGGAATGAAATTTTGACAAAATTTCCTATAGAAATTTAATTTTGACAAAATTTCCTATAGAAATTAAATTTTGACAAAATTTCCTATAGAAATGAAATTTGACAAAATTTTCTATAGATATGAAATTTTGACTAAATTTCCTACAGAAATGAAATTTTGACAAAATTCCTACAGAAATGAAATTTTGGCAAGATTCCCTATAGAAATAATTTTTTGACAAAATTTCCTATAGAAATGAAATTTTAACAAGATTCCCTATAGAAATTAAATTTTGACAAAATTTCGTATAGAAATTAAATTGTGAGAAAATTTCCTATAGAAATGAAATTTTGAAAAAAAATTCCTATAGAAATGAAATTTTGACAAAATTTATTATAGAAATGCAATTTTGACAAAATTTCTTATAGAAATGAAATTTTGACAAAATTTCTTATAGAAATGCAATTTTGCAAAATTTCTTATAGAAATGAAATTTTGACAAAATTTCTTATAGAACTGAAATTTTTTTTCCAATTGATAATTGTTGATAAAAACGAGCTCGAGGTCTATATACAGGTCGAATATGATAAAAACATCCATAAGAAATGAAATTTTTACAAAATTTCCTATAGAAATTCAATTTTTACAAAATTTCCTATAGAAATGAAATTTTGACAAAATTTCCTATAGAAATGAAATTTTGACAAAATTTCCTATAGAAATGAAATTTTTACAAAATGTCTTATGGAAATGACATTTTGACAAAATGTCTTATGGAAATGAAATTTTGACAAAATTTCTTACAGAAATGAAATCAAAATAGAAATGAAATTTTGACAAAATTTCTCATAGAAATGAAATTTTGACAAAATTTCTCATAGAAATGAAATTTTGACAAAATTTCTTATAGAAATGAAATTTTTTCAAAATTCCTTATAGAAATTAAATTTTGACAAAAATTCCTATAAAAATGAAATTTTGACAAAAATTCCTATAGAAATAAAATTTTTACAAAATTTCTTATAGAAATTATATGAGAATAGAAATAAAATTTTGAGAAAATTTCCTACAGAAATGAAATTTTGACAAAATTTCTAATAGAAATGAAATTTTGACAAAATTTCTTATAGAAATTAAATTTTGACAAAATTTCCTATAAAAATGAAATTTTGACAAAATTTTCGATTGAAATGAAAAAAATTGAAAAAAATCTCATAGAAATGAAATTTAAAAAAAAAATCCTATAGAAATGAAATTTTGAGAAAATTTCCTATACCCGTAGAAATGAAAATTTTACAAAATTTCTGTTTGAAATGAAATTTTGCCAAAATTCCTATAAACAGTAAATTTTGACAAAATTTCCTATAAAAATGAAATTTTGACAAAATTTTCATATAGGAATGAAATTTTGACAAAATTTCGTACAGAAATGAAATTTTAACAAAATTTTGAGCAAATTGCCTGTAGAAATTAAAGTTTGACAAAATTTCCTATAACAATAAAATTTTGATAAAACTTCCTATAAAAAATGAAATTTTGATAAAATTTAAATTTTGACAAATTGTGCTATAGAAATGAAATTTTGACAAAATTTCCTATAGAAATGAAATTTTGACGAAATTTCCTATAGATATGAAATTTTGACGAAATTTCCTATAGATATGAAATTTTTACAAAATTTCCTATAGAAATGAAATTTTGACAAAATTTCTTATAGAAATGAAATTTTGACAAGATTCCCTATAGAAATGAAATTTTGACAAAATTTCGTATAGAAATGAAATTTTGAGAAAATTTCCCATAGAAATGCAATTTTAAAAAAATTTCCTATAAAATGAAATTTTGACCAAATTTTCGATGAAAATGAAAAAATTTTAAAAAAATCTCATAGAAATGAAATTTAAAAAAAAATCCTATAGAAATTAAATTTTGAGAAAATTTCCTATACTCGTAGAAATGAAAATTTGACAAAATTTCTGTTAGAACTGAAATTTTACCAAAATTCTTATAAACATAAAATTTTGACAAAATTTCCTATAAAAATGAAATTTTGACAAAATGTTCATATAGGAATGAAATTTTGACAAAATTTCGTATAGAAATGAAATTTTGACAAAATTTCCTACAGAAATGAAATTTTGACAAAATTTTCTATAGAAATGAAATTTTGAGAAAATTTCCTATAGAAATCAAAAATTGTGAAAAATTTTCCTATAGAAATGAAATCTTGCCAAAATTCTTATACACATAAAAAAATTTCCTATAGATATGAATTTTGACAAAATTTCCTATTACAATAAAATTTTGATAAAACTTCCTATGAAAAATGAAATTTTGATAAAATTTCCTATAAAAAATGAAATTTTGATAAAATTTCCTATAAAAAATAAAATTTTGATAAAATTTCCTATAGAAATGAAAATTTGTCAAAATTTTTGAAGTTTTGACAAATTTACCTATAGAAATGAAATTTTGACAAAATTTTCGATAGAAATGAAAAAATTAAAAAAAAAAATCTCATAGAAATGAAATTAAAAAAAAAATCCTCTAGAAATGACTTAAATGTTCTTTGCAATTTGTTGTTGTTTTAAATTCATGACCACCCCCAAAAAATACAACATTTCATGAAAATCTGCCAAAATCAAAAATTTTATATGACAAATTTGTGTTGATCATGAAATAAAATTTTGACAAAATGTTCTATAGAAATATTTTTTTTTTTTCAAAAAATTTCATATCAAAAATGAACTTTTGAGAAAATTTCCTATAAAAATTAAATTTTCAAAAAAAAAAAATCCTATAGAAATGAAATTTTTATATGAAATTTTGAGAAAATTTCCTATAGTAATAAAATGTTGACAAAATTTTCTATAAAAATGAAAATTTTCAAAAAATTGCATATCCAACTGAATTTTTTTTGGGAAAATTTCCTATAGAAATGAAATTTTGAGAAAATTTCCTATAGAAATGACATTTTGAAAAAAATTCCAATAGAAATGAATTTTGACAAAATTTTCTTATAGAAATGAAATTTTGACAAAATTTCCTATAGAAATGAAATTTTTACAAAATTTCCTATGGAAATGAAATTTTGACAAAATTTCTTATAGAAATGAAATTTTGACAAAATTTCTTATAGAAATGAAATTTTGACAAAATTTCTTATAGGAATGAAATTTTGACAAAATTTCCTATAGAAATTTAATTTTGACAAAATTTCCTATAGAAATTAAATTTTGACAAAATTTCCTATAGAAATTAAATTTTGACAAAATTTTCTACAGAAATGAAATTTTGACTAAATTTCCTACAGAAATGAAATTTTGACAAAATTCCTATAGAAATGAAATTTTGGCAAGATTCCCTATAGAAATAATTTTTTGACAAAATTTCCTATAGAAATGAAATTTTAACAAGATTCCCTATAGAAATGAAATTTTGACAAAATTTCGTATAGAAATTAAATTGTGAGAAAATTTCCTATAGAAATGAAATTTATTTTCTATAGAAATGAAATTTTGAAAAAAAATTCCTATAGAAATGAAATTTTGACAAAATTTATTATAGAAATGCAATTTTGACAAAATTTCTTATAGAAATGAAATTTTGACAAAATTTCTTATAGAAATGAAATTTTGACAAAATTTCTTATAGAAATGAAATTTTTTTTCCAATTGATAATTGTTGATAAAAACGAGCTCGAGGTCTATATACAGGTCGAATATGATAAAAACATCCATAAGAAATGAAATTTTTACAAAATTTCCTATAGAAATGAAATTTTTACAAAATTTCCTTTAGAAATGAAATTTTTACAAAATTTCCTATAGAAATGAAATTTTTACAAAATGTCTTATGGAAATGAAATTTTGACAAAATGTCTTATGGAAATGGAATTTTGACAAAATTTCTTACAGAAATGAAATCAAAATAGAAATGAAATTTTGACAAAATTTCTCATAGAAATGAAATTTTGACAAAATTTCTTATAGAAATGAAATTTTTTCAAAATTCCTTATAGAAATTAAATTTTGACAAAAATTCCTATAAAAATGAAATTTTGACAAAAATTCCTATAGAAATAAAATTTTTACAAAATTTCTGATAGAAATTAAATGAGAATAGAAATGAAATTTTGACAAAATTTCTAATAGCAATGAAATTTTGACAAAATTTCTTATAGAAATTAAATTTTGACAAAATTTCCTATAAAAATGAAATTTTGACAAAATTTTCTATAGAAATGAAATTTTTACAAAATTTCCTATAGAAGTGAAATTTTGACAAAATTTTCGATTGAAATGAAAAAAATTGAAAAAAATCTCATAGAAATGAAATTTAAAAAAAAATCCTATAGAAATGAAATTTTGAGAAAATTTCCTATACCCGTAGAAATGAAAATTTTACAAAATTTCTGTTTGAAATGAAATTTTGCCAAAATTCCTATAAACATAAAATTTTGACAAAATTTCCTATAAAAATGAAATTTTGACAAAATTTCCTATAAAAATGAAATTTTGACAAAATTTTCATATAGGAGTGAAATTTTGACAAAATTTTGAGCAAATTGCCTGTAGAAATTAAAGTTTGACAAAATTTCCTATAACAATAAAATTTTGATAAAATTTTTTATAAAAAATGAAATTTTGATTAAATTTAAATTTTGACAAATTGTGCTATAGAAATGAAATTTTTACAAAATTTTCTATAGAAATGAAATTTTGACAAAATTTTCTATTGAAATGAAATTTTGACAAAATTTCCTATAAAATGAAATGTTGACGAAATTTCCTATAGAAATGAAATTTTTACAAAATTTCCTATAGAAATGAAATTTTGACAAAATTTCTTATAGAAATGAAATTTTGACAAAATTTTAAAATTAAATTTTGAAAAAATTTCCTATAAAAATTAAATTTTGACAAAATTTCCTATAGAAATGAAATTTTGACGAAATTTCCTATAGATATGAAATTTTTACAAAATATCCTATAGAAATGAAATTTTGACAAAATTTCTTATAGAAATGAAATTTTGACAAAATTTCGTATAGAAATGAAATTTTGAGAAAATTTCCCATACAAATGAAATTTTAAAAAAAATTCATATAAAATGAAATTTTGACCAAATTTTCGATGGAAATGAAAAAATTTGAAAAAAAAAAATCTAATAGAAACGAAATTAAAAAAAATCCTATAGAAATGAAATTTTGAGAAAATTTCCTATACTCGTAGAAATGAAAATTTGACAAAATTTCTGTTAGAACTGAAATTTTACCAAAATTCCTATAAACATAAAATTTTGACAAAATTTCCTATAAAAATGAAATTTTGACAAAATGTTCATATAGGAATGAAATTTTGACAAAATTTCGTATAGAAATTAAATTTTGACAAAATTTCCTACAGAAATGAAATTTTGACAAAATTTTCTATAGAAATGAAATTTGGAGAAAATTTCCTATAGAAATCAAAAATTGTGAAAAATTTTCCTATAGAAATGAAATCTTGCCCAAATTCTTATACACATAAAAAAATTTCCTATAGATATGAATTTTGACAAGATTTCTTATAGAAATGAAATTTTGACAAAATTTCCTATTACAATAAAATTTTGATAAAATTTCCTATAAAAAATAAAATTTTGATAAAACTTCCTATAGAAATGAAAATTTGTCAAAATTTTTGAAGTTTTGACAAATTTTCCTATAGAAATGAAATTTTGACAAAATTTTCGATAGAAATGAAAAAATTAAAAAAAAATCTCATAGAAATGAAATAAAAAAAAGTCCTCTAGAAATGACATTTTGGGAAAATTTCCTATACTCATCGAAATGAAAATTTGATAAAATTTCTGTTAGAAATGAAATTTTTCCAAAATTCGTATAAACTTAAAATTTTGACAAAATTTCCTATAAAAATGAAATTTTGACAAAATTTTCATATAGGAATGAAATTTTGACAAAATTTCGTACAGAAATGAAATTTTTACAAAACTTTCTATAGAAATGAAATTTTGAGAAAATTTTCTTTTGAAATGAAATTTTGAGAAAATTTTCTATCGAAATGAAATTTTGGGAAAATTTTCTATAAAAATGAAAATTTGAAAAAAATTTCCTATAGAAAATGTTAAATGTCAAGAAGTCGTAAAAAATACACAGTATGTGAAATTAACTCCGAATTTATTACAAGTGTTATACAATATTTTTATCGTAAAACATGGTTGGTCTAGGTATAGTGGCAGCCCGATATTTCAGGTTCACATAGACTATTCAGTCTATTGTGATACCATATTGGTGAACTTCTCTCTTATCACTGAGTGCTGCCCGATTCCACGTTAAGCTCAATGACGAGGGACATCCTTTTTATAGCCGAGTCCGAACGGCATTCCACATTGCAGTGAAACCACTTAGAGAAGCTTTGAAACCCTCAGAAATGTCACCAGCATTACTGAGGTAGGATAATCCACCGCTGAAAAACTTGCAATTCCAGCAGTTATGGTGAGTGTTATGACGATATTGCTATTTTGATTAGAAATTCTGATGTAGGCTTCACTTTAATAAAAAATCGTGAGCAGTTTGAAACTTCCGTAACTACATCACTCTAACTGATATCCTTTTTTATACTATTAGATTCGTCCAGATTCGGGTCTATTTAATCATTTTATATTCCAGTCAATTTTAAACTAATATTGAATTTATAAAATTCACATTTCGAGAATATATTTGATATTCAAATCAAGTTTAAGAATCACTTACTTGGTATAAAGCCAAAATGTCACATTTTCGTTAGGACAGTCACCTTGGTAAACAACACATTTTGGATCAAATAATCCCACAAATGGATTTGCCAAACAATAAACTAAAAACAACACAAAAATATTTAAAAACTTGTTCTCAAAATTATAAACAATCTATTGATACCTGAACAAAAAATTATAAAAATCGTAATTTCAAAACTTTTGTTAAATTTACAAAATAACATATTTTGTTAGAAAACAACCGTCAAGGGTAGAAACTTTTTTAAGAATAAATAAAAATTTGCCAGAATTCTAACTTAAATAGTCCGCCCAATAATGTAACTAACCTAGGACAATTTGTTCAGAATTTTTAAGTTCTTGCCAAAAATTTCTTTTTTTCACGATAATTTATTTACAATGCCTACCTAATTTGTTTACCTTAATGGATATAATTCATTCATGTCAAAATCTCCAGGTGGGCTCTTTGCTATCTGTTTTTTTTTGTTTTTTTTTTGGTGACGTTGTGATGTTTTTAGTTCAAAACCATATTAGAATTGTCAAACACCCTCATAAAAATTTCTCTAGTGGCACACTGTCACGCCGAGTTCATTGGTGTTGATATTTTCAGTGATATTGGTAGTTTTTGAGTTGGAAAACTAGATCAAGGTTTATGGGTCAATAAGAGTTGGTTAGAGTAAACTTGAACCGCTATATACCAATGCTATTGCCAATTACTTTTGTCATCAGTTGACATTCAAAACCATTGGCTTCAGTAATGGTAATAATTGGTTAAGCGGTTGAAATATAGACGAACTCTTCAAGGAGCAAATAAGGCTCGGAATATCCAATAAGCAAAGCTATATAAGGACCTTATGGTGTCCTGAGTGTATATCAGAAATATCAAGGGTTAGTGTAATTGAGGTCAAATTTGAGAGAAATTTTGTTCAGAAATATGTATCAATATATTGAATTCTAGGACGAATTAAAAAAATTAGCAAACATTTTAATTCTTTTTGCGAAGGAATAATTCTCTCTTATCAGTGAGTGGTGCTCGATTTTGTGTTTAGCTCAATGACAATGATAACAGGTTGGCTGATAAGTCCCCGGTCTGACACATAGATGGCGTCGCTAGTACTAAATGCATATTATTTTTATATAGTACCAACCTTCAAATGATTCGTGTCAAAATTTGACGTCAGTAAGTCAATTAGTTTGTGAGATAGAGCGTCTTTTGTTATTGTGAAAAAATTGAAAAATATGGAATTTCGTGTTTTGATAAAATACTGTTTTCTGAAGGGAAAAAATATGGTGGAAGCAAAAACTTGGCATGATAATGAGTTTCCGGACTCTGCCTCAGGGAAATCAACCATAATTGATCGGTATACAAGCGTGGTGACACTAGCACGGAGGACGGTGAACGCAGTGGACGCCCAAAAGAGGTGGTTACCGACGAAAACATCAAAAAAATTCACAAAATGATTTTGAATGACCGTAAAATGAAGTTGATCGAGATAGCAGAGGCCTTAAAGATATCAAAGGAACGTGTTGGTCATATCATTCATCAATATTTGGATATGCGGAAGCTCTGTGCAAATGGGTGCCGCGCGAGCTCACATTTGACCAAAAAGAACAATGTGTTGATGATTCTGAGCGGTGTTTGCAGCTGTTAACTCGTAATACACCCGAGTTTTTCCGTCGATATGTGACAATGGATGAAACATGGCTCCATCACCACACTCCTGAGTCCAATCGACAGTCGGCTGAGTGCACAGCGACCGGTGAACCGTCTCCGAAGCGTGGAAAGACTCAAAAGTCCGCTGGCAAAGTAATGGCCTCTGTTTTTTGGGATGCGCATGGAATAATTTTTATCGATTGCGCTATTGGAGCGTTTGAAGGTCGAAATTGCGGCAAAACGGCCCCATATGAAGAAGAAAAAAGTGTTGTTCCACCAAGATAACGCACCGTGCCACAAGTCATTGAGAACGATGGCAAAAATTCATGAATTGAAGAATCGAACTGCTTCCCCACCCGCCGTATTCTCCAGATCTGGCCCCCAACGACTTTTTCTTGTCCTCAGACCTCAAAAGGATGCTCGCAGGGAAAAAATTTGGCTGCAATGAAGAGGCGAATGTATACCTCAATCCCTCGACATGGACAACTCGAAAATTCAGAAGGAATTGAAGATGCCCGCATGGCGCAGTCCATTTCTATGTTGTTGACCGTCCAGTGTACAAATTTCATTGATTTGTATAAATGCTCTTCTGCTCTAAAATAGGTGTTTAGATAATTTTGCTTGATTGAAGATGAAATAAGCTCTTCAATTTGCCCATACGCTGCTTGTATGAAATTAAGAGCTTATTTCTTCTTCAAACATACATCGTACATATACATATATGTTACATCCTGGACGGATACAGGACGGACAACAACATAGAAACGGAGGGACGGACGGACTGCGGTCCAATTAAGCCTCACAAATAACGGGATGCCACTATTCCTGAGCTAACAAAAAAAATCTGATTCAATCACGAAATTAATTGATCCAATTAATTTAATTTAATTTAATTGAAATGTCTTCAATCACAGAATAGTGTCAATTCAAAAATTAATTGAAAGTCAATTAAAAATTAATTGATCCTATTAAAAAACAAGTAAGGAAAGTCTAAAGTCGGGCGGGGCCGACTATATTATACCCTGCACCACTTTGTAGATCTAAATTTTCGATACCATATCACATCCGTCAAATGTGTTGGGGGCTATATATAAAGGTTTGTCCAAATACATACATTTAAATATCACTCGATCTGGACAGAATTTGATAGACTTCTACAAAACCTATAGACTCAAAATTTAAGTCAGCTAATGCACTAGGGTGGAACACAATGTTAGTAAAAACAAGTAAGGAAAGTCTAAAGTCGGGCGGGGCCGACTATATTATACCCTGCACCACTTTGTAGATCTAAATTTCCGATACCATATCACATCCGTCAAATGTGTTGGGGGCTATATATAAAGGTTTATCCAAAATACATACATTTATGTTAAATATCACTCGATCTGGACAGAATTTGATAGACTTCTACAAAATCTATAGACTCAAAATTTAAGTCGGCTAATGCACTAGGGTGGAGCACAATGCACCACTTTGTAGATCTAAATTTCCGATACCATATTACATCCGTCAAATGTGTTGGGGGCTATATATAAAGGTTTATCCAAAATACATACATTTATGTTAAATATCACTCCATCTGGACAGAATTTGATAGACTTCTACAAAATCTATAGACTCAAAATTTAAGTCGGCTAATGCACTAGGGTGGAGCACAATGTTAGTAAAAAAATATGGGAAACATTTAAATCTGAAGCAATTTTAAGGAAACTTCGCAAAAGTTTATTTATGATTTATCGCTCGATATATATGTACTAGAAGTTTAGGAAAATTAGAGTCATTTTTACAACTTTTCGACTAATCAGTGGCGATTTTACAAGGAAAATGTTGGTATTTTGACAATTTTTGTCGAAATCAGAAAAACATATGTATGGGAGCTATATCTAAATCTGAACCGATTTCAACCAAATTGGGCACGCATAGCTACAATGCTAATTCTACTCCCTGTGCACTAAATCGGAGTAAAAAATTGGCCTCTGTGGTCATATGAGTGTAAATCGGGCGAAAGCTATATATGGGAGCTATATATAAATCTGAACCGATTTCAATCAAATTTGGCACGCATAGCTACAATGCTAAATCTACTCCCTGTGCAAAATCCAACCAAATTGGGCCAAAACTCTGGCTTTTAGGACCATATTACTCCATATCGGGCGAAAGATATATATGGGAGCTATATCTAAATCTGAACCGATTTCAATCAAATTTTGCACACTTAACTGCACTACTAATTGTACTCCGAGTGCAAAATTTCAAACAAATTGGGCCAAAACTCTGGCTTCTAGGACCATATTAGTCCATATCGGGCGAAAGATATATATGGGAGCTATATCTAAATCTGAATAGATTTCAACCAAATTTGGCACGCATAGCTACAATGCTAAATCTACTCCCTGTGCAAAATTTCAACCAAATTGGGCCAAAACTCTGGCTTTTAGGACCATATTACTCCATATCGGGCGAAAGATATATATGGGAGCTATATCTAAATCTGCACCGATTTCTTCCAAAATCAATAGGGTTCTATTCTGACCCAAATTAGGAACATGTGCTAAATTTGAAGGCGATTGGACTTAAATTGCGACCTAGACTTTGATCACACAAATGTGTTCACAGACAGACGGACGGACGGACGGACAGACGGACATGGTTATATCGACTCAGGGACCCACCCTGAGCATTATTGCCAAAGACACCATGTGTCCATCTCGTCTCCTTCTGGGTGTTACAAACATATGCACTAACTTATAATACCCTGTTCCACAGTGTGGCGCAGGGTATAATTAATTGATATTATTAAGTTTTGTGATTGATTTTTGTTTCAATTAAAAAATTTGTTGAATCAATTAAATTTTTAATTCAATATTTTTTAAAACTCAATTAAGACTTTAATTGGAAAATAGTTAGTGAAATTTTTTTCTGTGTAGACTACTAAATAAGCCAAAATTTACCACTTCAATTTCCATGAAGTTTTTGATATCATGATACATGATTTGCTCTGGCCGGTAACCAAAGGCTTAATTTTCTATCCATACCATAAAAGTAACGGAAAGACTAAAATATTGGATATCAGTCCTCCCTCATATGGATCATTATAAATCATATTAACACCTCTGTCTATGGTATAAAAGAGAAACTATTTAAAATTTATTATATATTTAAAATATATTAATTTATAGTTTTTTATTATAAATATCCACAGATGTTTAAACGAAAGTTTAGTCTTGAAATTATATTCCATTTTAATCATGAGGCTTTTAACTATGTAATTTGCATGAAAAAAAATCATCAAAATTATCATAGACCCATAATTTAATTTTGTTTACAAACCTCGCCTTCTCCAGCTGTATTCGAGATTTATGTTTTGTTTTTGTATCATCTGAATATGATGTTCAATGGAACAAGAAATAAATGTTAAAATTATTTGGGTCAAAGTAGTTTTTGCAAATAAAAGTAAAATTCATATTTTTGGGAATTTGTTTCTAGTTTCCAATATGTGCAAGGTTGACTCTTCAAGGACTTGTACTGGAGGTCTTCCGCTCAACGGCATCAAAATTTACATTTAATCATAATAAAATTAAAATATATGTAAACTATGAATATTACAATAAAACTTATCCATGTAGTGTATTAACCATTTTTGAACGAATTAAAATTTTTGCTGGAACTTTTAATTGCTAAAGACTTGATTAGACTAGCTATAGAGGCATGGACATTAATAATAGAGAGAAACTTAAATAGTAAACCACATAGTGCTCAGGGTATAATAAGTTTGATCGGCCAAAAAATGTGCCTACCAGAAATATTGATTTTAGACTCCATAAAATATATACCGATCGACTCAAAATCACCTCCTGAGCCGATGTAGCGCTTGGTGTCCGTCCGTCCGTCTGTCCATGTATTTGTTGTTCACAGGATTCCGGTCGCAATTATTAACCGATTTTGATGAAATTTGGTACAGGGAATTAATTGGACCCAAGGACGAACGCTATTGAATTTGGAAGAGATCGGATCAAATTTAGATATAGCTCCCATATATATGTATAGCCCGATTTCGACAAATGGGGTCACGTTGCACTTTTTTACTAACCGATCGTCGTCAAATTTAGCACAAAATAATCTTCTGCATCACCCTTTAAGTCTGCAAAATTTCATCGAAATCGGTTCAGATTTAGTTATAGCTCCCATATATATGTATCGCCCGATTATTCTAAATTTGGCCATAAAACCCTTATTTATCAACCGATCTGACTCAAGGTTGGCTAAATGTAATCTTCTATAGCACTAACTATATGTGCAAAAAATCATCGAAATCGGTTCAGATTTAGCCTTAGCTCCCATATATATGTACCGCCCGATTTTTCTAAATTTGGCTATAAAACCCTTATTTACCAACCGATAGTACTCAAAGTTGGCCAAATGTAATCTTCTATAGCACTAAATGTATGTGCAAAAATTCATCGAAATCGGGTTAGATTGAGATATAGCTCCCATATATATGTATAGCCCGATTTTCCCAAATTTGCCCATAGAACCCTTATTTATTATCCGATCTTACTCAAAGTTGGCTAGATCCAGTCCTCTATAGTACTAACGGTATGTGCAAAATTTCATCGAAATCGGTTCAGATGTAGATATAGCTCCCATATATGTATCGCCCAATTTTGAAAAATTTGCCCCTAATAATCTTATGTTTGACCATAGAGGCCTAATTTCTTAATTGATCTTACTCAAATTTTGCACAACGTAACCTTTTGTGGTATTGTTACTCACATTTCAAATTTTGATATACTAGCCGATCGTATTTATACGTAGTTGTAGCTCTTACATAAGAATATTGCTCGATTTTTACAAATTTGGATTTATTACCCACAATAATTGAGCGATTTTCTCCTTTTTAATAATGGGCTCAATATTAGTGGCATATGTTACTAACTCCGTAGGTGCAATATCAACTACAGCCAGTGTTGCTAGAAGTAGGGGAAATTCCTTATATGTAGGTTTTTTCTAATATTTATGGTCTTGTAGGGACGGGCCACAATGTAGGCACATTTTGTAATAATTTTTACATTTTGGTAGCTCTATACACGCAGAGAAGGAATATGATCACCTCAAACATGTTTCAAGAGCAAAATGTTATTTTTGTATGGTGACCATGTAACATGTTTGTCACTAAAATGTTATTTTCTCGTCAAATATAACCTGCTTGCCGAAATCAGATACATGATTTCCGAGAAAATAACATGGTTGCGAAAACCATGTTACATGGTCACCACCCAAAAATAAAATTTTGCTCTTAAAACATGGTTGAGGTGATCATATTCCTTCTCTGGGTGTAGGGGGAAATTAGAAGCCGGCAAGGCTTGATCTTTAACAATGTGTGGTAACAACAGTTACCACTCGTGCCAAAAAAAAATCTAACAAAATTTGAAGATCACCACAAATTACCACAAATCTACCAAACAAATATTTCTATTGAAATTTTTGTCAAAACTTTATTCCTGTAGAAAAATGTTGACAATTTTATTCCTATAGAAAATTTTGTCAAAATTGTATTTCTATAGAAATTATTTTTCAAAATATTATTTCTATAACAATTTTTTTCAAAATGTTATTTCTATGGAATTTTTTTCTCAAAATTTTATTTCTATAGAATTTATTATCAAAATTTTATTTCTATAGAAAAATTTCTCAAAAAAATTTGTTTATAGAAACTTTTTCCAAAATTTTATTTCTATAGAGATTTAACAAAAAAAAAATTAATTATTTTTGGTAGAATTCTACCAACTGTGGCAACCGTGGTGGTAATACAAATTTATTTTGTATATACGTTGCATTTTTATGTTTTAAGATAGTAAAGTACTTAGAACCATTTTGTTTTGTAAACTTAGTTTAAATTTAACGAAAAATATTGTAGGGAAAATTATTTGGGAATGTATGGGAAAGTAGGAAACTTTTTTATCCTTGTAGGGTAAACCGAACATTTTCCATGGCAACACTGACTATGAGCTATAGTCAGATTGAGACAAAGCACACATAAACGTGTACCCCTTAATTTTCTTAAATATGCAACCGCGGCTTATCTCCCAGACCTATATCAATGTTACCCCACAAATGCTTATGATTACTAATTCAGTAAGGGTAGTTTAGGGTATGATATAGTCGGCCCCGCACGACTTTCTACTTTTCTTACTTGTTTAATAATTAACTCGATTTTAGTGGTATCCTAATTCTGTAGCTCCTACTTTTACATATGTGTGTATCACAAGGTTTTCATGATTTACATATTACCCATATTAGAAGTGCGAAGCATTGACCACATCGTATGGGATTTATCTCACTGACTTATTTTAATAACACCCCTCAAATTCTTAGGATTAATAATTCAGTAGGGGTGGTCATTTATTATACCCACCACCATAGAATGGTGATGGGGGTATAATAAGTTTGTCATTCCGTTTGTAACACATCGAAATATCGATTTCCGACTATATAAAGAGTATATATTCTTGATCAGGTAGAAATTCTAAGACGATATAACCACGTCCGTCTGTCTGTCTGGCTGTCTGCCTGTTGTAATTACGCTACAGTCTTCAATAATGAAGCAATCGTGTTGAAATTTTACACAAACTCGTCTTTTGTCTGCAGGCAGGTCAAGTTCGAAGATGGGCTATATCGGTCCAAGTTTTGATATAGTCCCCATATAAACCGACCTCCCGATTTGGGGTATTGGGCTTCTAGGATCCGTAGTTTTTATCCAATTTGCCTGAAATTGGAAATCTAGAGGTATTTCAAAACCATAAAGAGGTTTGTCAAAAATGGTGTTTTGGTATAGCCACCATATAGACCGATCTCCCGATTTTACCTCCTGGGGTTCTAGAATCAGTAATTTTTATCCAATTTGCCAAAAATTGGAAATCTAGAGGTATTTTAGGACCATAAAGAGGTGTGCCAAAAATGGTGAGTATCGGTCCATGTTTTGGTATAGCCCCCATATAGACCGATTTCACGATTTTATTTCTTGGGCTTATAGAAACCGTAGTTTTCATGCAATTTACCTGAAATTGGAAATCTTGAGGTATTTTAAAGGGTGATTCTTTTGAGGTTAGGATTTTCATGCATTAGTATTTGACAGATCACGTGGGATTTCAGACATGGTGTCAAAGAGAAAGATGCTCAGTATGCTTTGACATTTCATCATGAATAGACTTACTAACGAGCAACGCTTGCAAATCATTGAATTTTATTACCAAAATCAGTGGCAGAAAATCCGCTTTTTTATCGACAAATTTTGTTCAGCGATGAGGCTCATTTCTGGTTGAATGGCTACGTAAATAAGCAAAATTGCCGCATTTGGAGTGAAGAGCAACCAGAAGCCGTTCAAGAACTGCCCATGCATCCCGAAAAATGCACTGTTTGGTGTGGTTTGTACGCTGGTGGAATCATTGGACCGTATTTTTTCAAAGATGCTGTTGGACGCAACGTTACGGTGAATGGCGATCGCTATCGTTCGATGCTAACAAACTTTTTGTTGCCAAAAATGGAAGAACTGAACTTGGTTGACATGTGGTTTCAACAAGATGGCGCTACATGCCACACAGCTCGCGATTCTATGGCCATTTTGAGGGAAAACTTCGGAGAACAATTCATCTCAAGAAATGGACCGGTAAGTTGGCCACCAAGATCATGCGATTTGACGCCTTTAGACTATTTTTTGTGGGGCTACGTCAAGTCTAAAGTCTACAGAAATAAGCCAGCAACTATTCCAGCTTTGGAAGACAACATTTCCGAAGAAATTCGGGCTATTCCGGCCGAAATGCTCGAAAAAGTTGCCCAAAATTGGACTTTCCGAATGGACCACCTAAGACGCAGCCGCGGTCAACATTTAAATGAAATTATCTTCAAAAAGTAAATGTCATGGACCAATCTAACGTTTCAAATAAAGAACCGATGAGATTTTGCAAATTTTATGCGTTTTTTTAAAAAAAAAGTTATCAAGCTCTTAACAAATCACCCTTTAGGACCATAAAGACGTGTGTCGAAAATGGTGATTATCGGTCCATGGTTTGATATATCCCCCATATAAACCGACCTCCCGATTTGGGTCTTGGGCTTATAGAAACCGTAGTTTTTATCCAATTCGCCTGAAATTGGAAATCTTGAGGTATTTTAGGACCATAAAGAGGTGTGCTAAAAATGGTGAGTATCGACCCATGTTTTGGTATAGCCCCCATATAGACCGATCTCCCGATTTTACTTCTTGGGCTTCTAGAAAACGCAGTTTCTATCCAATTTACCTGAAATTGGAAATCTAAAGGTATTTTCGGACCATAAGGAGGTGTGCCAAAAATGGTTAGTATCGGTGGATGTTTTAGAATAGCCCCCATAAGAACGTTCTACCGATTTAACTCCTTGGGTTTCTAGAAAAAGTAGTTTTTATCCGATTTGCCTGAAATTGGAATTCTAGAGGTATTTTAGGACCATGAAGAGGTGTTCCGAAAACGGTGAGTATCGGTCCATGTTTTAGTATAGCCCCCATTAGAACGATCTCCCGATTTAACTCCTTGGGTTTCTAGAAAAAGTAGTTTTTATTCGATTTGCCTGAAATTGTAAATATTCTGGTATTTTAGGCTCACAAAAAAGTGTATCGGATTAAGTTTTAGACCGATTAAGTTTTTAGACCGATTTAACTTCTTGGGGGTATAAAAGTCGCACTGATCATGAAAATTGCTTAAAACTCGATGTAAAATTTTCAGATTTTACTTCTCGGCTGAAAATCTACAGATTTAAGATTTCAAATCGAGACGTTATTTTATAATCTTCTTGCACACTTACAAGTGATGTTAATGATTCCTCTAAAACTCAAACAAAAATGGTTCTTATAAATCCAGAATCTGATATAGTCTTCACAGATAACATTTTTAAATGTACTGGTTGAACTGCTCTGCTTGATCTGTCATCAAACCCCCTGAAATTTCAAAGGAAACTATACTATTTGATTCATGGTGGTGGGTATTTAAGATTCGGCCCGGCCGAACTTACTGCTGTATATACTTGTTATGCCCTCCACCATAGGATATTAACTTTGTCATTCCGTTTGTAACACAGCGAAATATTGCTCTAAGACCCCATAAAGTATATATATATATTCTGGGTCGTGGTGAAATTCTGAGTCGATGTGAGCATGTCCGTCCGTCCGTCTGTTGAGATCACGCTAACTTCCGAACGAAACAAGCTATCGACTTGAAACTTTGCACAAGTAGTTGTTATTGATGTAGGTCAGATGGCATTGCAAATGGTCCATATCGGTCCAATTTTACGTATAGCCCCCATGTAAACGGACCCCCAAATTTGGCTTGCGAATCCTCTAAGAGAAGCAAATTTCATCCGATCCGGCTGAAATTTGGTACATAGTGTTAGTATATGGTCTCTAATAACCGTGCAAAAATTGGTTCATATCGATCCACTTTTGCGTATAGCCCCCATATAAACGGACCCCCAAATTTGGCTTGCGAATCCTCTAAGAGAAGCAAATTTCATCCGATCCGGCTGAAATTTGGTACATGGTGTTAGTATATGGTCTCTAACAACCGTGCAAAAATTGGTTCATATCGATCCACTTTTGCGTATAGCCCCCATATAAACGGACCCCCAAATTTGGCTTGCGAATCCTCTAAGAGAAGCAAATTTCATCCGATCCGGCTGAAATTTGGTACATGGTGTTAACATATGGTCTCTAATGGCCATGCAAAAATTGGTCCACATCGGTCCATAATTATATATAGCCCTCATATAAACCGATCACCAGATTTGACCTCTGGAGCCTCTTGGAAGAGTAAAATTCATCTGATTCAGTTGAAATTTGGTACGTGGTGTACATATATGGCCTCAAATACCCATGCAAAAATTGGTCGAAATTGGTCAATAATTATATATAGGCCCCATATAAACCGATCCTCAGATTTGACTTCCGGAGCACCTTGGAAGAGCAAAATTCATCCGATACGGTTGAAATTTGGTACGTGATGTTAGTATATGGTATCCACCAACCATGCAGGAATTGGTTCATATCAGTCCATAATTATATATAGCACCCATATAAACCGATCGCCAGATTTGACCTCCGGTGCCTTTTGGACAAGCAAAATTCATCCGATCTGGTTGAAATTTGGTACGTGGTGGTAGTATATGATATTTAAAAACTATGCCAAATGTGGTCCATAATCGTATATAGTCCCCATATAAACCGATCCCGAGATTTGGTTTTGGAGCCTCTTGGAGGAGCAAATTTCATCCGAGTCAGTTGAAATTCGGTACATTGTGCTAGTATATGGCCGTTAACAACCATGGCTAACTAGGTCCATATCGGTCTGTAGTTATATATAGCCCTCAGATAAATCGATCCCCAATCACAAAAAAATTGGTCCATATCAAGTTCATAATTGTATATAGCCCCCATATAAGCGACCTCCATATTTCAATTCTGGCTCTCTACCACGTATGGACTAACTCACAATTTAGAAAACGATGTTAAGAAGTTTTAATATACCACAACCCAAGTAATTCGATTGTGGGTGACAGTCTTTCATAGAAGTTTCTACGCAATCCATGGTGGAGGGTACATAAGATTCGGCCTGGCCGATCTTACGGCCGTATATACTTTTTAATAATTAACTCGTTTTAGTGGTATCCTAATTCTGTAGCTCCTTGTATCACAAGGTTTTCATGATTTACATATTACCCATATTAGAAGTGCGTATCAGATTTATTTCACTGACTTATTTTAATAACACCCCTCAAATGTTTAGGGTTAATAACTCAGTAGGTGGTCATTTATTTTCGAATAAAATTGGCTATCTTTTTTTATACAGTGGAAAGTTACACTATAAAACTGTAGGGGCCTTTAAAATATTTTTGTAAACTTGTTAAACTAACTTGTTAAGCTAAAACCTTTTTTAATTTAATTTATTTGTTATTTTATTTAGAATTTCAAATTTTTAAATTTTCTTTAATGAAACTTCTTTTTGGATTAAAAGCTTATGCTTACTATTGAAAAGCTCTCTCTCTCTCTCTCTTTAAGTTGAAAATTCAATATCAAGACCTTACTTAACAGCAAGTCTATTGCAAGAGGCAAGCTTAAAATCCAATTTTACCACCTCAAGACATTAAAGAAACTGCATGTGCAGAGAACACCTAACAAACGAAAGCAAAAGTTGTAAAGTTGTATCTTGAATGGTAGATTAAGTTTAGCGCGCAAACGCAACGGTCGAAAGGAACGGAAAAGACGGCATAAACGAGTAAACTAAAATAAAATAAACCTACTTGAATGAGATAAACTCCATTTCATTTATTTAATGGTTTAGGTTAAGCAAAAACAATAATACGAAAAAAGCAAACAGTTAAAGTGAAGTGATTTCGAAAAGTGTAAATTATTTGGATAACAAAAAAATCTGTGGTAATTACAAAAGCAAGTTCATGCGATATAAACGGCGTGTTAATTTAAAAGAAGATATTGAAAATAAGAGTTTTACTAAAATTCATTTGAGTCGGAAACCTTGGCCTTTTGTGTTCTTTAAGTGATGTATAATAAATAAAGACATAGTTTATAAATTAAATTAAATACTATTATTCATAAGAGCTATTGCATAATTGCTAGTATCGGCCAGTAGCTAAACCGCCATTTAGTTTTGCCTCTTTTTTTACGAAACGAAAAAAAAAAGAATTACGAAAATTATTTAATACTGGCCCCAAACAAGCTATAGCAACACCATTTTCGTTAAAGGCCATACTACATACAAATAACAAAATTAAAAAAAAAAAAACTCCAAAAGCTAAAGTGAACATAGCGCCATACTTGGCCATTAAATTCAGTGACGGTGACGAGGAGCATAGTCCAAAATTATCTAAAGTTTACATCTAGCTACAACGATTGTCATTGAAAAGTCTTTAAATTTTGTGTATTATAAGAATTTTTCTTTGCAAAACTACGTAAAGTTTTTATTTTCATCAATAAAAACAATGTCGACAACTGCCATTATAAAGAAATTCCGGATTTTATGGATTTTTACATTGGTACTCAGCTGTTTGGTGACAAATGCCGGTTTGTATAAAAATTTCAAAATATCTATCACCAACCCCCCAAAAATTATTATCGAAACTTTTGGAAGTTTTTTTTTTTTATTTTTTTATATACATGATCACATATACTGCTATGTGTCTGTGTGAGTTTTTTAGTTTTTGGTTTAGTTTACCAATAAAAAAACTTTTACTTTCATTTCTTTTATTGATCAGTTATATTTGCATTTCTTTTTAACGACCTTCATAATAGCTTTAAAGTTGGCATAGGTTTAATTTAAAATTTCCAATTTGTTGTTTGTTAAATATTGACCCTTTATTTCTATACTCAGTTTTGTGAGTAAATTGAATTTTTCTGATTCATAAATGCATTGTGTTGGGCAGTTGCCTCTTTAATGGGATGGTTATCCCTTCTTTTCATTTCCCATTGTGTCTTAAGTCTTTTGTTTTCTCTTGTTAATTTTACCAACAACTGGGTCCATATACAAATTAGATTTACATTTCAATGCAGTATATTAGTATATTTGATAGTAAATATTTAGTTTTTATTGTACTTTAGGTTTATTTTGTTTTTTTTTTCTTAGTTTATTTCTTTTGTTTTTTTAGTTTAGTGGATTTACAATTTTGGTATATTTTTTCTGGGCAGCTCTTAAGATCTTTTTGCTTTTGTTTTTTTTTTACTATCTATATACCCTACATTATCATTGTGTAGGTCAAGGGTATATCGGAATTTTCAGGCTATGTGGTTTAGCATAAAAACATGACAATGCCAAAATATTGGAAAGCCCAATGTCTCATCAATGGGATTTGAACAAAAATGCAATAGTATACAATACTATATATATAATAAACTGGGCGATTTGCCATTAAATTATCATTTTATGTTAAATTTATTTGCAATTTAAAAAAGATCGAAAAAATTAAAATTAAATTTATAGATTTTTTATCTTTTATTTCACTAGAAGTTATCACGACACCAAGTGTTCGGGGTTGAAAATTTTTTTTGTCTATGTACATATCACAAATATTGTTTCTAATAGAAATATTGTTATAAGACCCCATGTTGTATATACCTTTAGATTAAAAAAGTTTTGAGTTACATACAACTTGGCTCAATGTTTGTGTCAGTCTATAGAGAAGATATTCGTATGTGGGCAAAAATTTATAATTTAATCCCACAAATATGTATCAATTTTCTAGGAATAACATATGACTAGACACAATCCAGTGATTTAAATGTACGGAAGACAGAAATATGCCTATGATTTAAAATGGTTCTGACACTCTCTTCGATTATAGAAGTGTAAAACAAATCCAATTCAAGAAATAAGTGCTGCGCAAAATTAATTGATTCAATTAATTCTTGTAATTGATTATTCCTTTTATTAAACAAATTATTCAGACAATTAATTTTTAATTGAATATTCCTTCAGGTTCAAGTAGGTTAGGTTAGGTTAGGTGGCAGCCCGATGTATCAGGCTCACTTAGACTATTCAGTCCATTGTGATACCACATTGGTGAACTTCTCTCTTATAACTGAGTGCTGCACGATTCCATGTTAAGCTCAATGACAAGGGACCTCCTATTTATAGCCGGGTCCGAACGGCGTTCCACATAGCAGTGAAACCACTTAGAGAAGCTTTGAAACCCTCAGAAATGTCACCAGCATTACTGAGGTAGGATAATCCATCGCTGAAAAACTTGTTGGTGTTCGGTCGAAGCAGGAATCGAACCAACGACCTTGTGTATGCAAGGCGGGCATGCACCACGGTGGCTCAAGTAAGATTATATTTGGCAAAAAAATCAGTAAAATATTTTTTATATATATTATAGAAAAAGTCACTGGTTCAACAAAATTTCCCGAGTGGATTCTTTGGAGGAAAGTCTACTTTTTCAAATTAAAAAAATTGACTTTTAAATTTAGAAAATGTCAAAAACTATAAAAATCTACTTCTCGTCGATAAATCTATCTTGAAATTTTGAAAATGTCGATAGTTAGATTTTGTCTAAATTTTTAAAAATTATGACACTCACAAATTTTAAATTTCGAAACTTTATAAAAATCGAAAAGCCATTTTATCAAAAATTTTAAAAAATTAAAAAAATCGAAAAGTCGATATTCGTAATATATTATTTGTAGAGAATCGTAAATAAGTTTCCAAATCATGAGGGGCCAACATTATTCTGGAGGAAGTTAAACAATCCCCCAGAGGCCTTTATTCATTTATGTTAAAATGTCAAAGAGCCAACTTGTTCATTCTGATTACAATCCCTACAATAAACTTGCTGGAATGCAAGAGGATGACCAAGAAGACGAAAATTAAAAAATATACAAGATACATGCTAGAATACTAGAGGCCGGCAATTGATTATCATTTTAGATCGTTACCATTCACACCATATGCAAATAAAAGGGAACAAAAGTACTGTGGTAAACAGGTACACTCACAAGGTGATAATTCTATTTAAAAAAAGTTTTCGTGGAATTTACTGAACACCAGAAGTACACAAATGACCGCGCTTAACAGACCGAATGCTAGTTTGAGTGTATGTCCATCGACTGGAATTATTGTTACGAAAAAATCGTCATAATAGGAATTTTCATTTTAAAAATCGTCAAAAAATCTGAAATTCGAATAATATAAAAATAAAACATATTATTTGGTTATAAACAAAAGTATTTTTCAAATAAAAAAGAGAAAATTAACACGCAGTTATGGGTTTCAATAAAAAACCATAATAAATTCAGTTTTGCATAAAAGTAACATTAAACCAGAAAATACTATCCTATGCAATTAAAAAAAAAAAACAAGTTCGGCTAGGCTTCGGCTGTAAGTTCAGCTAGGCCGAAGCTTATGTACCATGGATTGCGTAAAAACTTCTTCACTGTCATCCACAATTGAATTACTTGGGTTTCGGTAACGCTTGCCGATGGCAAGGTATCTTAAAACTTCCTAACAGCGTCTTCTAAATTGTAAGTAAGTCCATACGTGGTATATATTAAATTAAACAAGTATATACGGCCGTAAGTTCGGCCAGGCCGAATCTTATGTACCCTCCACCATGGATTGCGTAGGAACTTCTACTAAAGGCTGTCATCCACAATCGAATTACTTGGGTTGCGATAACACTTGCCGATGGCAAGGTATCGTAAAACTTTTTAACACTGTCTTCTAAATTGTAAGTTAGTCCATAAGGGGTATATATTAAACAAAAAAAAGGCCGATTAAATACGTATATAATTCAGTTTGACAAAATTTTCTATAGAAATAAAAACTTGACAAAATTTTCTATAGAAATAAAATGTTGACAAAATTTTCTATGGAAGTAAAATGTTGACAAAATTTTCTATAGCAATAAAATTTTGACAAAATTTTCTATAGAAATAAAATGTTGACAAAATTTTCTATAGAAATAAAATGTTGACAAAATGTTCTATAGAAATAAAATATTGACAAAATTTTCTACAGAAATAAATTTTTTACAAAATTTTCTATAGAAATAAAATTTTGACAAAATTTTCTATGGAAATAAAATGTTGGCAAACACTGTTATAGAAATAAACTTTTTACAAAACTTTCTATAGAAATGAAATTTTGACAAAACTTTCTATAGTAATAAAATTTGACAGTTTTTACATGGCTGTTAGAGGCCATATACTAACGAAATGTACCAAATTTCAACCGCATCGGATGACTTTTGCTCCTCCAAGAGGCTCCGGAGGTCAAATCTGGGGATCGGTTTATATGGGAGCTATATATAATTATGGACCGATATGGACCAATTTTCGCATGCTGGTTAGAGACCGTATACTAACATCAGGTACCCAATTTCAAACGGATCGGATGAATTTTGCCCCTCCAAGAGGCTCCGGAGGTCAAATCTGGGGATCGGTTTATATGGGAGCTATATATAATTATGGACCGATATGGACCAATTTTTGCATGGTTGTTAGAGACCATATACTAACACCACGTACTAAATTTCAATTGGATCGGATGAATTTTGCTCATCCAAGAGGCTCCAGAGTTCAAATCTGGGGATCGGTTTATATGGGAGCTATATATAATTATGGACCGATATGGACCAATTTTTGCATGCTTGTTAGAGACCGTATACTAACATCAGGTACCCAATTTCAAACGGATCGGATGAATTTTGCCCCTCCAAGAGGCTCCGGAGGTCAAATCTGGGGATCGGTTTATATGGGAGCTATATATAATTATGGACCGATATGGACCAGTTTTTGCATGGTTGTTAGAGACCATATACTAACACCACGTACCAAATTTCAATCGGGTAGGATGAAGTTTGCTCCTCCAAGAGGCTCCGGAGGTCAAATCTGGGGATCGGTTTATATGGGAGCTATATATATATTTATGGACCGATATGGACCAATTTTTGCATGGTTGTTAGAGACCGTATACTAACATCAGGTACCAAATTTCAACCGGATCGGATGAATTTTGCCCCTCCAAGAGGCTCCGGAGGTCAAATCTGGGGATCGGTTTATATGGGGGCTATATATAATTATGGACCGATATGGATCAATTTTTGCATGGTTGTTAGAGACCGTATACTTAGACCACGTACCAAATTTCAACCGGATCGGATGAATTTTGCTGCTCCGGAAGGCTCCGCAAGCCAAATTTGGGGATCGGTTTATATGGGGGCTATACGTAAACGTGGGCCGATATGGCCCATTTTCAATACCATCCGACCTACATCAATAACAACTACTTGTGCCAAGTTTCAAGTCGATAGCTAGTTTCGTTCGGAAGTTAGCGTGATTTCCACAGACGGACGGACAGACGGACAGACGGACAGACGGACGGACGGACGGACATGCTTAGATCGACTCAGAATTTCACCACGACCCAGAATATATATACTTTATGGGGTCTTAGAGCAATATTTCGATGTGTTACAAACGGAATGACAAAGTTAATATACCCCCATCCTATGGTGGAGGGTATAAAAAGACCGATTAAATACGTATATAATTCAGTTTGACAAAATTTTTATAGAAACAAAATTTAAAAAAAAAATCTATAGAAATAAAATTTTGACAAAATTTTCTATAGAAATAAAATTTTGACAAAATTTTTTATAGAAATAAAGTTTTGACAAAATTTTCTATAGAAATAAAATTTTAATAAAATGTTCTATAGAAATAAAATTTTGGAAAAATTTTCGATAGAAATAAAATTTTGACAACATTTTTTTATAAAATTAAAATTTTGGTAGATTATTTTTGGCTCGAGTGGCAACCATGATTATGAACCGGTATGGACCAATTTTTATGTGATTCGGCTATATATAACTATAGATCGGCTATATATAACTATCCATATCGGATCAATTTTGTTATGGTTCTTAGCGGTCATATACTAACACCACGTTCCAAATTTGCACCGGATCGGATGAATTTTGCTCCTCCAAGAGGCTCCGGAGGTCAAATTTGGGGATCGGTTTATATGGGGGCTATATATAATTTTGAACCAATGTGCACCAATTTTTGCATGGATGTTAGAGACCATATACTAACACCACGTTCCCCATTTGAACCGGATCGGATGAATTTTGCTCCTCCAAGAGGCTCCAGAGGCCAAATCTGTAGAACGATTTATATGGGGGCTATATATAATAATGGGCCGATATGGACCAATTCTGGCAGGGTTGTTAGAGACCATGTACTAACACCATGTTCCAAATTTCAGCCGGATTGGATGAAATTTGCTTCTCTTTGAGGCCCCGCAAGCCAAATCTGGGGATCGGTTTATATGGGGGCTATATATAATTATGAATGGGGTCTTAGAGCAATATTTCGATGTGTTACAAACGGAATGACAAAGTTAATATACCCCCCATTCTATAGTGGAGGGTATAATAACATAAAATTGTCCGTCCATTCGTCTGTTGTTCGCAGGATTCCGGTCGTAATTATTAACCAATTTTGATGAAATTTTGTTCAGTGCGTTTATTTGCAATATTGAAATCGGATCAAATTTAGATATAGCCCCCATATATATGTATCGCGTTATTTCAACAAATGGGTTCGTATTGCGCTTATTTACTAACCGATCATCTTTAAAATTAATACAAGATGATTTCTAAGCACCCTTAAGATACGCAAAATCGACCTTTATCGAACTTGATACCAAGTAATTTTCTCTAGTGAAAACTGTAATCATTGAATTCAATTCAGATTTAGATAAAACTCCCATGCCTGGTTTGCCAAATTGGGCCATAATATCCTTATTTATTAACTTGCAATTTCTCTATATGACAACTGTCAAATGTAGTCACTTTCCGTCTCCCTTTTGATGGCTTTCGGTATAAACGAACGACTTGCAGCATACATTTTTGAACGGAGCTACTAATATCGTCATTTTCGAGGCAAAAATTGGAAAATCTGCAATTGCTTTTCTTTTTGTGTAACAAATCGTCAAAATGCCGATAAATCAGCAAAATTAGCCGATAAATCATCGAAATTGTTCACCCTATCTTACATATATGTATCGGTCGGTACAATCCGATGTTCATATTTAGGTATAGCCTCCTTTACTAGTTTCGAATTCAATTTTGCATAATTCTAAAACCAAAATAAGATTTGGTAATGTGGACACCTGTCAGTACGAGTATAATTACTATCAAGTCTGTTGGAATACCTTTTAGCGACCTTCCCCATTAAGATCAGGTAATGATTGAAATGTGTAATGGACAAATAACAAATATACGAATATATTGACGGTCAGCACGGACTTAATTGTCTCAAGAAATGATTCCGTGTACATAATGTGAGATCTAGCCTAGGATATAAAAACATATTGCCTTACAAATTTCATGTTATAGTGTAGTTTCATCCGAGCAGAAGTTTAATAACCTTTCATACTACATATTTGGTATAAAGTAAAAACGTTTATTAGCCATATTAGTTTTTCTTCATTTGCCAACATGTGTTCTTCTTTTTTGCAGTATACGGCTGTTGTTATGACAACACAGCTGAACTCATAATTGACGGATGCTTGATCATAAAATTGCATACATTAGGGCTATGATTGTCAGCAAGTGATGTAATTTTAAAATTGTCAACATTTTGAATACTTTGAAACTTTTAATGATGACATAAACAAGTAAACTATAATTTTAAAAATATGTTTTCTTCCTGACCAATTACATATGGGTTGTTGAGAAATATTGATAACAGTTGACGGAAATCATTGATTTTGCATTAAAAATTTACTACCTTATGTTGTCATATTGGAGAGGAAGGAGATCTTACATATATATATATATATATATATATATATATATATATATATATATATATATATATATATATATATATATATATATATATATATATATATATATATATATATATATATATATATATATATATATATATATATATATATATATATATATATATATATATATATATAAGATTTATATGTAAATAATAACTGATATACAAACCATATTACAATTAAGGTATATCCAAAATAATAAGTTTTACTAAATTGACAAAAATTTATAAAAGTTATGATAACATATCTGAAAATATTCTGATTATCTATATGTGGTACCTCTAGCCTGCAAAAAAAGCTTCACCAACAAAATAGTGAATATGTTCTTTTTGAATCTGAAAGTGGTGCACAATTGGCGCAGAAGCTATGGATTTGGATGGATAAATTGACAAAAATTTATAAAAGTTATGATAACATATCTGAAAATATTCTGCAAATCTATATTTGGTATCTCTAGCCTGCAATGAGTGTTTTCCACTAATGGTATTATACTATTTCCAAAAAGCTCCTAGTAGAAAATTGACACTCATTTTAGTTAAACAAATCAAAAGATTGGTCTATCATTAGGTCAATAAGCACATTCGCCCAAACTATTATTCAGAATACGAATTATTACAAATTGACAGACGTACGGCTAGCCGCTGCTAGATCAACTCTTTGTTACGTGGTTAAGTATAATGGCAACCCATTATTTTAGACTCACTTAAACTATTCAGACCATCGGGACACACCAAGTGGTCAATTTCTCTCTTATGAGTTGAATTTCCAAGGGACTTCCTTTTTATCGATCGATTCTACATCACTTGCATTTTGGGTTGAAAAATGAAACTTCTAGAAGATGTGCAAGACAACATCAAACTTCTTATAGCTTATGCATATTGTGATAGTCAATATAAAATAGGAGATAACAGAAATTTTGTACTCTATTTACCCTGTTACCGACCCCACATTGTATCTAGGTTTATTTTGTCCACGCTAAAATATTGAATCGTTGTGTTCTAATAAAGTCTGATACTTTTTAAACATTGACTTCTACACATATAGTGAACACCTTAATTTATTTATTAAAATCATTATTATAATTAAAAATTATAATAAATGTATAACAAAAAAAGCAACTAACAACTTAGAATATCGACTTAACACCTTTATATCTTCACAGTTCAGAGGAAATAAATGGTTTAATAGGTCAAGTAAACAATTTCAGAATATGATAGCATGCTTGCACTAGCAACCTTTATCACAGAAGATGATCTAATGAACTACACTCGCGTTCATTGTTAACTCTATGACAATGCTTTGCCTGCCACCTTCATAAAAATATTATGTTAACATGCATATTTACCTAATTATACGTAATTATTATTACCATCGTTCGAGAGGTATCATAAAATATATCTTTAGCGTTTTTTAAATTATGTAGCATATAATAAATAGTACTAAAACTAAAATGTCATTACAAATAATTAGTATTTAGATGTTTGGACTCATATTTGTTTCTGATGGTCATCGTCATATGGGAGTCATAAACAGATGCATATTATGTGCATGAATATTAAATTATTGTAATAATTTTGCATTACCTTTATTTATATTTGTTTGTAAAAAAAATTTGGACTCTAAACCTATAAATTATATTATCATGTTAAATGTTAAAAATGTGGCAATGACATAAAACAATATTTAATAAAATGAAATTTAAAAGCAATATTTAATAGTTGCTGAAACGATAGGCTTAAGACACAAACATGTTCAATGTAAGGCGAGAGAGAAAATTCTTATTGAAACGATAGACTTAAGAAACAAATATATTTTTTTTGTAATGGTGCTGTAACTTTTATAATAACGATAAACTTAATACCCAAATTTATTTTTAGCAAACTTCGATCAATAAGTGTTTCTCACTTTGATGTGGTTGTTAGATTTAATAATCATATATTTGTTTTGTAATAAAAATATCTAAATTAAGTTTTAAGGAATTGTTTGCATGCTAAGAATTTCCTCATCAAGAACTAGATTTGCAAATCAAACTGGTTCCTTAAAACTCGACATTGTAATAGACTCTTAAAAAGTTGTTTTTTTGAAATTATTGCCAAATAGTTAATTGAAATTCAATTGAATTCAAGGTGACTTATACAGCTAATAAAAAATCACATACATAATTATAAAATATTTCAATAGGTTTTGGTCATTATGTTGTTGGATTTTGCTATTCACAGTTGCGTAGATTTTGCATAGCCTTTTAGCAAACAAGCAACCTTGTAAAAAAATTTGGATTCTAAACCTATAAATTATATTATCATTTTAGTTACATGTTAAAAATCTACCCATGAAATAAAATAATTTTTCAAAGAGTGATACAAAATTTTTGTTGAAACGATAAACTTAAGACATAAACTTGTTCCACGTTAGACGAGAGAGAAAATTCTCATTGAAACGGTAGACTTAAGACATAAACTTGTTGTACGTTGGACGAGAGAGAAAATTCTCATTAAAATGGTGACTTAAGACACAAACTTATTCTATGTAAGGAGAGAGAAATTTCTTTTATTGAAACGATAGACTTAAGAGCCAAACATATTCTCTGTTCACTTGGATATATAAGTGCTTTTAGTTATATGATAAAAAGGTGCCAATGAAATAGAATAATTTATCAAAGAGTGATACAAAATTTTTGTTGAAACGATAAACTTAAGACACAAACTTGTTCCACGTTAGACGAGAGAGAAAATTCTCATTGAAACGGTAGACTTAAGACATAAACTTTTTCTACGCTGGACGAGAGAGAAAATTCTCATTAAAATGGTAGACTTAAGACACAATCTTATTCTATGTAAGGAGTGAGAAATTTCTTTTATTGAACGATAGACTTAAGACCCAAACGTATTCTCTGTTCACTTGGATCAATAAGTGCTTTTAGTTACATGTTAAAAATGTACCCATGAAATAAAAAAATTTGTCAAAGATATATATACAAAATTTTTGGTGAAATTATAAACTTAAGACACAAACTTGTTCCACGTTAGACGGGAGAGAAAATTCTCATTGAAACGGTAGACTAAGACATAAACGCTGGACGAGAGAGAAAATTCTCATTAAAATGGTAGACTTAAGACACAAACTATTCTATGTAAGGAGAGAGAAAATTCTTTTATTGAATTATAGAATTAAGACCCAAACGTATTCTCTGTTCACTTGGATCAATAAGTGCTTTTAGTAACATGTTAAAAATTTACCCATGAAATAAAATAATTTGTCAAAGAGATATATACAATTATTTTGCTGAAACGATAAACTTAAGACACAAACTTGTTCCACGTTAGACGAGAGAAAAAATTCTTATTGAAATGGTAGACTTAAGACACAAACTTGTTCTATGTTGGACGAGTGAGATAATTCTCATTGAAATGGTAGACTGAAGACACAAAGAAGAGAGAATTTTTTTTATTGAAACGATAGAATTAAGGCCCAAATATATTCTCTGTTCACTTGGATCAATAAGTGTTTCTTCATTTAATGTGGTTGTTAGATTTTTTAGTGATATATTTTTTTATTATTCTTTTAAAATAGTATATGAATTATATTTTGAGGAATTATTTTCAATTTAAGAATTTCCTCACCATATATCAAACTGGTCCCTTAAAACTCGATCGAAATTGTAATAGACCCGTAAAATTTTTTATTTTTTAAACTATTGCCAAATTGTTAATTTAAATTCAGTTGAAATCAAGGTGACTTATAGAGCTAAAAAAAACCATACATATTAATTTTGATTATTATGTTGTTAAAATTTACACAGTGGGGTTGTGTTTGATTTTAGGCGTGTACAGTGGGGATTGTTGCAATTGTCGTGAGGCAATATATCACATACGTAAACTATTGGCCGCAATCGTTCTGAGATAAAATACATTTTGACTTTATATCTTTGCCATGTTATTAGTAATGCATAGAAATATTGGTTCGAGACTCCATGAGGTTTTTATAATCTTTAGATTCATGAACTTCGGAGTCGTTTTGGGCATAAGATGTTAATGTCATTGTGCATAGAACACCTAAGGTCTCAAATTCCTTATGGGAGTTGAATAGTGAGAGCTATTAAAAACATAAAAAACAAATCGGAGGGATCCCATTAATAAGTGAAAATTTTAATATGACGGTATTTCTATAGCCTTAATTGCTTATATAAAAAAAAGTAAACTGTTTTATAGGAAGAAGGAACTGCGTCGTGCGAAAATTGATTTAAATTGTATTCCACATTTTGGGATTTTCGCAAAGCGTTGTTAAAAGCAAGAAAATTTACTTGGTGTATGTTTTAACTGCACTTCCGAATTTACACCCTTGCATAGAAGAAAAAACTAAAATTAAAGAAAAAATCATTCACGCCAAATCCTGACCATTTTAACCATTTGTTCATTGTAGTTCATTCTTACCATTTTTGGGAATCGTACGAAATTGTTCTTCTGCTTTAGTTCCTATTGAACTTATGTGTACGGTTATTGAACTTTTAGTTCATAAAATAATAAAATTTAACTACAAGCAAATAATTTTTTTTGCATTAAAAATAAGCTAAATTTATCGTTAGTTTAACTACACTCAAAAAAAAGTGAACTCTCTATTTCACTAAAGCCATATTAACTTTTTATTAGTTCATAGAATCATTATGTTTGGAAAAAGTTTATTTTAGTCAAATAATTTTTTGCGTATGTTAGTTAAATGAACTAAAAAATGGGAAAAAGTTATACACAAATAAAGCATAAAGATTTCCTAATTTCGTATTTCTTACAAAATAGTTCATTATTTCTTTAAATTTGTAAATTTTACCAAAAATGTGTCCATCATGAACTTCGTATGTCACTAAAGACATTCTTGCAATTTTGAACTCCAAGATTTCTCTTAAAACTACAAAATTTTCTTTAACTGCTGAAAAAATTTAGTTATGTCTAATAAATTTTCTTGAATTTGTCGAAAAATATTTACTTATTTTTGCCATATCGGAGTGATGCCAGCGCTTGTAATGCCGTTTAGTTAAAATTTTCTAAAAAAGTTCCAAATTTTCTAAAATTAATCGAAAGTTATCTTTCCTGGTGGGTTCACTGTTTTTTCAGTGTACGCACTTTTTTTTAAGAGTCATTGATCTTTTATTTTACCTTGTTATGTTGAAGTAATGGGCACACATATCGTATATCCTATTTGCATAAAATGGTTTTTGGGCGATGTGAGTCTTTTAAGTTGCTGTAAACAACGCAAATAACGCTAGTACTTTAAAACATTCTTAGTACGTATAACCTCAAAAATATCAAGCTTTACGATAGAGACCTGAAGTTCAAATAGAAATTAAGCTATGTTTCAAGTAAAATAACTCTTTAAAATAAAGTGTTGAAAGTCATCTCCTATTTTTGAACGTTTGTTCCTTTGCAGTCAAGATATAGAAAATCAACAACATTTAAAAATAATTTTTTTAATTTTGAAGAAGGTCAATTTGGCTTTTTTATTAAAGCCAAATTGACCTCAGACAAACAAGAATTTCTTTCAGGTGAAGATAAATCGAATCACTGAACTATAATGTTTATCGACATTTGTAAGGAAATGTGTCTTCTTTGCTAAGCAAAAATTCGTATTCTAATTTTAAGGACAAGATTTCTTAGGCCTCATGACAATATGGTTTTCAGTGTAAATATATTGTTTTCAGTGTAGATGGGACAAAAAAGTTAGATGTAGCAATCCTACGGTTTTATCTAAAACTGATGTGGTTCGTACAAAATTTAATAAAAATTTAAAGAAACTTTGTTCAATTTTTTTTCATAAGCTTAAAGCCTTTGAAATGTGAAACATTGCTTCAATGTAAAGACAGTCATATCTGTCATTTATTTGTTCTTCATTAAAGTTTTTAATATATCGCAGAAATGAAATAGAAAATTAGGCAAATGAGATCTATACTACAATTTGAATTTTATAAAACCTTTATATTAAGATGGGTTGCTGCTCAAAAATGTATTTTCCATAGACGAAGGTCGAAATCTATGAATCCAAGTTCTTGATGAATGAATAAATATAAATAGTAATGAATATATTACTGTGATCAATATTTTGAAAACAGATATAGACATGTTTTCACCGGTGTAGAGTATGAAAATAGACAACACCCATAAATCACAAACCACCCGTCATGATCATGATCTACGGCACGTTTGTCATTTAAATCACCAAATAAAAACAGAAGTCCCCACAATATTATGAAGTAACAACAATTGATTGTATATTAATATTTATAGTTATTATTGGTAATACCAAAATAGTATCCGAGTAAAACTTCACAAAAGCATTAAACCAAACCAAAATAATATTTAACATTTCGTACAACAAAAACTTTTTTCAGTTTCAATGACTGCGGTTTGAAGATGGCCTTTAACCAACTGAACAGTAGAAATATTGTTAGACTTGGGGACATGCTGGTGCTATTGATGGCATAGATTTGTTGTGGTTTTTTTTCATGTGTGTTATAAGTTTTAAAGATATTACAACAATCAATTGTTATGGTTTATTGAACCAAATTGCTATGCCTTGAAAAAAAAAAAAGCAATGATACAACAAAAATGCTACCAAATAGTAGGTTTAGCTTTAAGCTGTCTCTGCTACATGTAAACCATTGATCACGAATCACTTTGTTTCTCTTATGTGGGTGTAGATATTTCATTCAGAAAATCGAAATACTTGTTTTATTCAAAATATTATGAAGGAAGATGGGTGAGAGCTCAAAAATTAATGGAATTGTAATAGCTATGCTTTGTAAGAAAAGAAAAACAAAATTTCATTGATAGATTTGCTTCATGTATATCATACAAAACAATGAATGCAAGGGCCTACTTTGATTTAGAAAAAAGACTTAAGGCGCAAACGCATTGACATAAACAAAAGACTTAAGACACAAACGCATTTGAAGTATTTGATTTTATTGTTTGTATTAAATTGTTAGGCTACATTTTATTAGCGGTAGGCCGATTAAAACACAAATTTTGTGTATTTTAATACCGGTTTTTCTATGACCTACTCAAGTGTGAAGATTTTCATCAAATTTGAATATGTCTGTAGTTGCTCGGTATTTTAATTTCATGTCAAGTATTGGTATTCATTAATTGAAATATTGCATAATTTGTTTTTGAATTAATTAATAGAGCATTGACTTACTGATTTACATATTTATATAGCTTCGTTCACTGAAGTAAACCATGAATCTAGGTTGCATGTCGCTGTTTGATAAACCAAAGTCTAGAGGGTTCGATAAAACTGGAATTTATATTAGGTATTTTGTAAAATTTGTAGTGATTTTAGATTTTGACATTCCATAGTATTTTTATGATATTTAATGAATCATAATATAATAAAAGTTTCAATTTTATTACACTTTACACAATAATTTCGATATTATACCTCACCATGGTGTTCCCTGCTCTATAGCAATTCTTCTTTTTTATTGCATCCATATAACAAAACTGCTATATATGTAGTTAAAATTGATTTTAAGGTAAATGTATTACATCTACCTTCTATAAAATCATAAATGTTTTACAAGCACTTTGAATGTAGGCCACAATCAATTCCAAATATGATTGGCCACTAAATAAAGAAAAGTGTAACAGTTTACCATTTAGTATAACTAGGAATCCATACGATACCATATTAAGCTGATGAGCACGCGAAAGTATTACAAGCAAAAAAAAAAAAAAACGTTAAGCCGGTAAAACCGCAAGGCCTTAATATTTAATTTTAAATCGAAACAGTAGTTTAACTATGGCTATTGATTAAGACAAACTCATACATATGTATCACTGAAAAGGAAATGAGTACACAGGAAGATTAAAAAATATTTTGTAATAAAAATTTTATGATTAAAAGTGTTTGGTTAATTACCATATAAAATATTCTCAACACGAAGACGTAATGTCTATAATTTTCTACACTATCCCATATTACTGAATTTTATTACCTTTTTTAATAATTATATCTTTATGAATGGGTAAAAATAAAATATAATACACATCGGTTTGAGCTTCGAAATATATAAAACGCACTGGGATATCAGTGTGTATAGGAAGTAGGAGACAACAAAAAATCATCGACCATTTCAAAAATGAAAGAGTTTATTTTTTTCAAAATTTATTTATTCGTGTATCATATGCATCAAGGCATATATCTGTCTTATAACTTTGTACTAGAATCAATTTTGGTACGAAATTTCCATTAAATTCAAATGCGATTTTTCGATTTCGAACTTGAAAACTATAAAAACAGTCAAAGTTCACTTTCGTTTCTTTTGACAATAGGTCGATTGGCAGGTCCCCAAATCTAGTTAACGTTGATCGAAATACATAAAAATGGATTTATATAGCAGGTGACATCAAAAAATCGTACTCAGAACTTTTTGACATATTATCGCTATTTGTGTTGTTTACACACTGAAAAAAAGCACGCCCAGTTCCAAAGATTTACATTACAGATTTTGGTATTGATTCCGAGCCAAAGAAGCGGAGAATTTAAATAAGGATAAATTTAAGACACAACTCTCTATTAAATTTTAAAAACGTGTTAACAACAACTTAAATTTCCAAATTCAGAGCCCATTTAAAGTAGAGATTAGGCTATGTTTCAAGTAAAAAAAGTTTTTGAAATAAAGAATTGGAAACACGGTTGCCACTCCACCTATAAAAAATCTACCAAAATTTGGAGAAAATTTTACCAAAAAACTACTAAACACAAAAAATCTTATTTTTCAAAACTTTATTGTGTCAAAATTTTATTTCTATAGAAAATTTTGTAAAAAATTTATTTCTATATAAAATTTTGTAAAAATTTTATTTTTTTTTTTAATTTTGTCCAAATTTTATTTGTATGGAAAATTTTGTCAAAATTTTATTTCTATGGAAAATTTTGTCAAAATTTTATTTCAATAGAAAATTTTGTAAAAATTGTATTTCTAAAGAAAATTTTTTTAAAATATTATAGGTATAATATTATAGGCAGATTTTATCAAAATTTAATTTTTATAGAAAATTTTGTCAAAAGTTTAGTTCGATAGAAAATTTTGTCAAATTTTTAGGCCCACGGAAAATTTTGTAAAAATTTTATTTCTATAGAAAATGTTGTCAAATTTTACTTCTATAGAAAATATAGTCAAAATTTTATTTCTATTGAAAATTTTCTCAAAATTTTACTTCTATAGAAAATTTCGTCAAAATTTTATTTTTATAGAATATCTTGTCAAAATATTATTTTCATAGAAAATTTTGTCAAAGTTTTTTTTCTATAGAAATAAATTGTTGACAAAATTTCTATAGAAAAAAATTTAATTCTATAGAAAATGTTGTCAAAGTTTTATTCCTAAATTTCCAAATTTTCCTAATTTTATAGAACATTTTGTCAAAAGTTTACTTCTATAAAAAATTTTGTCAAAATTTTATGTCCACGGAAAATTTTGTAAAAAGAAAATGTCAAAATTTTACTTCTATAGAAAATATAGTCAAAATTTTATTTCTATTGAAAATTTTTTCAAAATTTTATTTCTATACAAGATTTTCTCACAATTTTATTTTTATAGAAAATCTTGTCAAAATTTTATTTCTATAGAAATTTTGTCAAAATTTTAGTTCTATAGAAAATATTGTCAAAATTTAATTCGTAAAGAAAAATTTGTCAAAATTTTATTTCTATAGAAAATGTTGTCAAAATTTCATTTCTATAGAAAATTTTGTCAATAATTTTATGTCCATAGAAAATTTTATTTCTATAGAAAATTTTGTCAAAATTTTCAATAGAAATAATGTACACAATTTTGTAAAAATTTTATTTCTAAAGAAAATGTTTTAAAAATTTTATTTCTAAAGAAAATTTTGTAAAAATTTTATTTCTAAAGAAAATTTTGTCAAAATTTCGTTTCTATAGAAAATGTTGTCAAAATTTTTTTTCTATAGAAAATGTTGTCAATAATTTTATGTCCATAGAAAATTTTATTTCTATAGAAAATTTTGTAAAAATTTTCAATAGAAATAATGTAAACAATTTTGTAAAAATTTTATTTCTAAAGAAAATTTTGTAAAAATTTTATTTCTAAAGAAAATTTTGTAAAAATTTTATTTCTTAAGAAAATTTTGTAAAAATTTTATTTCTAAAGAAAATTTTGTCAAAATATTATATATATATAATATTTGTAAAATTTTATTTTTTTAATTTGGTTATTTCTTTGAAAATTGAAAATTTTTTCAATAATTTTATGTCAATAGAATATTTTATTTCTATAGAAAATGTATTCAAAATTTTACTTCTATAGAAAATTTAGTCAAAATTTTATTTCTATTGAAAAATTTGTCAAAATTTTACTTCTATAGAAAATTTTGTCAAAATTTTATTTTTATAGAAAATATTGTCAACATTTTATTTCTATAAAAAATTTTGTCAACATTTTTTTCTATAGAAAATGTTGTCAAAATTTTATTTCTATAGAAAATTTTGTCAAAATTTTATTTCTATAGAAACTGGAAGTACCATTATGTTGGAGAGGAGTATTTTGCAAAATCTAACAAAACATCAAGAATTGTACCATTCTAACAAACAGTAAACAAACTACCATTTGCGGTAAAATTGTTGCAGCTGTGGCAACCGTGATTGGAAAACATTTCCTATTTTTAACGCTTTTTTGCTTGGTAGTCAGTATGCAAAAAGACAACAAACTTAAAACAATTTCATTCAGTTTGAAGAACTTTTCAGTATTTTAAAAACCACGTTGACCCTGGTCAACCAAGAATTTATTTTATGTTAAGATACTCATTTTTGCATCAAATCAAAAAGATTTCATTGAAAATTTTATCAACTTTTGTTAAAGGAAAACGTGTACCGAAAACGTTGTTAGAGTTTTTGAATTTCTCCCAAAAAAAGTTTAATTTTAAGTCTTCAATAAGACACATTTTGAAGGTTCATAGTAAATAGCGGTCATATTTTCGAAATCTTGCGAACATTTTTGGAATATCTGTAAACAGATATATGTAAAAATAAACTTTTTGATATTCGGTCTTAGCAGGGAACCCACGATCTTTTGTATGCCAGACGGGCGTGCTAACCATTATTCTACAGTGGCCAACAAAATGTATGTTTCTGTTAAATAAAGGTTATTTACATTGGCTCGTGTGCGCCCAAAACTATGCTATATAAATATAACTAGTTGACTATTTGCATTGCTTGTGCATTGGTGGCTATAGTCTTTTGATGACAACAGCTACGTATCCCAGTACATAGTGTGTTGGCTTACAATCTGTATGGTCCGTGGTTCGATTCTCCGTCCATGCGAAGATAAAATTTATAGAATCTAAAAAATTGTACTTAACCGTAGAAAATTTCTTTAAAATTAGTAAACATTTCGTGCACCATAGTAAAAAAATGCACTTTCTGACGGTAAAGCTGTCTTAAATGTCCAAAGCTGTCCAAATCATGGTAATTTTTACTATAAAAATATCATAAAGTTTTTTTAAAATTGAACTGGCTAGTATGAAAAAATTTTGTAACAGGTGTACGAGTAAGTAAAAATTTCGTTACTGGCACGAAAAACTGACAAAATCTTTGTAATTTCAAACTATAATAGAGTACACCACTTTAAGTAAAACTTTTAAGATTTGCGTGAACTGCAAAAACATTAAAAATAATAATTATTACAAAATTTTCATAAAAATCTTGTAGAAATGCCCTCAACTAAATTGAAGTTCAACATTTGTAATTACGAGCTACTTTGTTTTCTGTATAAAAGTGATAAATACTTAATTTAAGTTTTGTATATGTTTGATATAAGTCGGAAACTATCAAACTTTAAGTCTGATATAAGCTTGTATTTTATGCCGTAGACAAACCCCCATAAATAAAACGCATTCAAAGAGTGTTTACTTTATGGCATATTTTTTATTTATAATTAACGTTTTAGAGCTAAATTATATACACTTCTCCTGTATGAAGCATTTATTTTACTTTATTCTTTATGTAGGTTATTATATATTGGGGATTGATGATTACCTAAATTTTAGCATGACCGCATTTAAAATCTTTGTATTACTAAACCATTACGTCCATGATTAAAATGTTTTCTCTACGTATTTTGCGCCTTTTTAAATTGTAATGTAACAATGAAACTATAATCATGTATCTCACGTTCATCTGTGCAACATTAGCAACATTTATACTGCAGTATTGTCTTTGGTTATGACTACTTCAATGATGGGTTTTATTCCCCCATTTATCTCAGAGCTCTTTTTCCATCTTCAGCTTCATGAAAGCAGTCATTTGTCTAGCTACAAGTAAATCTAAATGGTTTCACAGCCATTTTTTTGTTGTTGTTACTTGTGTCCAGGGTATATTTTTTTCTCTAGTAAATTCCTCTTCAAATGCAAACGACGAATAGGAAGTTAAATTTCTTTGGTGCTTTGTTTTGTTTGTTTCGTTGTGGCCAAACAATTCCATGATTAGATAATAGTGGAAGTTCAAGTTGTTTGGTGCTGCCACCATTGTGGGCAGTTTTATGAAATGGAAAGAAATAGATTTCGACAAATAGGCACTCTGTTGCATGTAACATTCATTTATTATAGGAGGCAATGCAACAATTTCTTTTACGGATAAACATATTTTAGTTTAGTGTCAATGTGTTAAGAGTGTTGGCTTATGAGCGTATGCATTTGGTGCAAGCCATCATTATTTGTATGTAACTTAACGATAACGTTAAGGTTTACTTTTTGTTATTAAACGAATATCGATTGGTAACATAAGATCGAGTTTACTTAAAAGACTGTACATTATTGGTAATCATACCATGAAAGAAACTGTAGGTTTATATTGGAAAATTTTAACTAAAACATTTTTGTAATTGCAACATTATAAGTTAATAACTTTTGTCAAATTGAAGAAAAATTATTAAACATAATATTTTTTGCTGTTGTTTAACAAAATTTCATATTTTGGAATTAAAAATTGTTAAAATGTCTTTAGCGCTATATGAAGTTCTAGACAGACACAATTTAAGTAAAACAGTCTTTAAAATAAAGTATTATTTTTGGGCACATTCTTGTTTTGTAGTCACGATGCAAAAAGTCAACAAACATAGAGACAATGATGAACGCCGTAGTGCTAACCCTGCTGATCCTAGAATCAGGGAACTGAAGATAGTCGACGAGCACAAGCGGAACTCTTGGTTAGAGCACTTGAAGCAATGTTACTTAGGCACAGGAACAGCTAATTTGTGGTGAACAGTGAGAGCCCTCTCAAACCCGAGTGTAATAGAGCGAAAAAGAGAGCCACTCGTCGCATACGTGGTCTCCGAGCCGATGACACACCACAATTTAACACTGCCGAAGTTACCAATGTCATCAACAGCGCAAAACCATTCAAGACGCTGGGCCCCGACGGAATTTCAATGCTAATGCTGAAGCATCTGGGAATACTGTGAGTTAAGTAACTGACCAGACTCCTCAATTTGTCCTTGGAATCACTCATTATATCCGATGTCTGGAAGATGGGTAGGGTGATTCCATAACTGAAGCCAGGCAAAGATTCGAGTAAAGGTGAATCGTACAGACCGATATCCCTTCTCTCGCCAGTAGCCAAGACACTTGAGGCACTACTCCTCTCCAGCCTTGTGGAGAATTTTCCAGCTGCCCACCATCAACATGGATTCTGTGAGGTACATAGTACGACGACAGCCTTGCATGCCATTTCAGCACACATTTATATGGGACTGAATCAGCCCAAGCCGTATCATAGGATGTTCCACGTGGCGCTTGACTTATCGAAAGCATTCGAGGACATCGAGAATACGTTCCTACCGGCAGAAACCAAGCGTTGGGTTCTGAATTATCTGTGCGGACGCCAGTCGTACGTAGAATTCAGGGATAAGAAGTCAAAACCCCCGTAGAGTTAAACAGGCAGTTCTCCAGGGTGGGGTGATATCTCCGGCACTGTTTAATCTCTACCTGTCCTCGATTCCACCCCCTCCTGACGCGTCGAGATTGTATCATATGCGGACGATTGTACAATCATGGCATCCGGGCCATAGGACGGTCCTCGTCGCGCTTGACCTATCGAAGGCATTCGATACGGTCAACCATGCCACACTAATCGAGGACATCGAGAATACGTCCCTACAGGCAGGAACCAAGCGTTGGGTTCTGAATTATCTGTGCGGACGCCAGTCGTACGTAGAATTCAGGGATAAGAAGTAAAAACCCCGTAGAGTTAAACAGGGAGTTCTCCAGGGTGGGGTGATATCTCCGGCACTGTTTAATCTCTACCTGTCCTCGATTCCACCCCCTCCTGAAGGCGTCGAGATTGTATCATATGCAGACGATTGTACAATCAGTCACCTTTGGCGGCGTGACGGTGATTGATCCAAAGAGATGCGCCAGATTTTTCAACCGACAGTTTGTCAAGTATCCCGAGAGTAATAGAGCGAAAAGGAAAGTCATTCGTCGCATAGGTGGTCTCCGAGCCGATGACACGACACCAATTTACCACTGCCGAAGTTACAAATGTCATCAACTGCGCGAAACCATCCAAGGCGCTGGACCCCGACGAAGTTTCAATGGTAATGCTGAAGCATCTGGGAATACTGGGAGTTGAGTACTTGACCAGACTCCTCAATTTGTCCTTGGAATCACTCATTATACCCGATGTCTGGAAGATGAGTGGGGTGATTCCACTACTGAAATCAGGCAAAGAATGGAGTAAATGTGAATCGTACAGACCGATATCCCTTCTCTCGCCAATAGCCAAGACACTTGAGGCACTACTCCTTCCCAGCCTTGTGGAGAAATTTCCAGCTGCCCACCATCAACATGGATTCCGTGAGGTACTTAGTACGACGGCAGCCTTGAATGCCATTTCAGCACTCATTAATATGGGACTCAATCAGCTCAAGCCGTATCCTAGGACGGTCCATGCCACACTATTCGAGGACATCGAAAATACGTCCCTAGAGGCAGGAACAAAGCGTTGGGTTCTGAATTATTTGTGCGGACGCCATTCGTACGTAGAATTCAGGGATAAGAAGTCAAACCCCCGTAGAGTTAAACAGGCAGTTCTCCAGGGTGGGGTGATATCTCCGGCACTGTTTAATCTCTACCTGTCCTCGATTCCACCCCCTCCTGACGCCGTCGAGATTGTATCATATGCGGACTATTGCACAATCATGGCATCCGGGCCCATTGTTGATGACATATGCGATCGATTGAACGTCTACCTCGCTGATCTTACCAGTTATTTCACTGCAAGAAATTTGAAGATATCTCCCACCAAATCCTCAGCCATACTATTCACTACATGGACGGCGGAAGTATGCAGGCAGGTGAATGTCAGAGTCGACGGCGAAATCATTCCGACCACAAATTACCCCAAGATTCACGGGGTCACATTGGACAGCCTTTTAAAGTCGTCCGCCCATGCCACTGCAATTTATGATAAGCTCCGCGGTAGAAACAAGGTCCTCAAGTCGCTTGCCGGCAGCACTTGGGGTGCGGGCGAAGAAACCTTGTTGACTACAAATAAGGCAATTGACCGGTCAGTGGTAAACTATGCAGCGCCAGTGTGGACACCTCAAACGAGCGACACGCAGTGGAATAACATACAGATCTGTCAGAACGCTGCCCTTAGAACTGCAACCGAAGGTTTCCGCAGTACACCCTGGATCACCTTTATGCGGAGACCAAGATCATCCCAGTGCGTCGACATAATTTCATGTTGTCAAAGCAGTACCTCTTGGGTTGCTATCGAAGCAGTCATCCAAATCACCATCTTGTGTATAGACAACCTCCACCCAGGAATATAAAAGTTGATCTTCATCTTCTACAGAACGAGATCCAGCGTTATAAAAGAGGGTCTCTAGATCAGGCCGCATATCAGACAGGTCTGAACAGGATTCATGAGGATACTGTAGCTAAAGCGGTGAGAAGCTACAAGGTTAATCCTGTTCTCGGAGTCCGACCACCGCCCATAGCACCGGAGAGAGACCTCCCACGGCAGCAGCGTTGCCAGAATTGTTTCACCAAAAACCGCTAGATTTGTCCAAAAAACTAGCCAAAAAAAGCTAAAAAATGTTAAAAAATAGCTAGAAAAAAAGCTAAATTTTTTGTATCAAAAGTCACATTTTTGATTGAAATTTAACAAACTTAAAGGCTTTATTTCACTTAAAATGCATATTGTTTTAATTGTATTCATTTTATTTCCATTTCTGTGAGACTATAAGAAAATCTAAGTTATATTAGCTCTGTTTGCGTACTCGATACATTTTGATTACTATCACAAATTTTTACTGAAAGTCCTTCATTTATATTTCCTAGTAAAAACTTTTTTCCCCGTAAACTTGCAATTATCAGCTGGTTAATCATCAAAAAGTCCAATGTCACATAGAACTGCATTAGAAAATATCAATATATTTCGTTTTAACTGAATTAATGATAAATTCGTTATTCGAAAATGTCCCATACAAATCTATTGTTGTCCAATTTTCGTAAATGTAAATCCATTCCATGAATAAATAGCAGATTTGTTTTTTATTGCATTTTTATACCCTTCACCACTACTGTGGTACAGGGTATAATTTTTATGTTAAAAAATAATACCACATTCAAAACTTTATTTCCTTAATTATTTCTATGTTCGGTTCCAAAGATTTTGTACACTAATGATTTTGGTATTGATTCCGAGTCAAATTTTAATTTATTCGTTTTTTCTGCTTTTTCTTCATGAGCTATCACAGTGCTTTAAAAACGTGCTAATGACAACTTAAATTTCCAAATTCAGACTCGACTTTAAGTAGAAATTGTTATGTGTATACGTTTTTAAAATAAAATGTTGAAAAACCTCTTCTATTTTTGAACGCTATTTTGGTTTGTGGTCAAGATACAAAAACTCCACACATTTAAAGACTATTTAATTAATTTTAAGAATTTTTTAGAATTGGCCCTAGCCTTATTTCATGAAAATATACCCATTTTTAAGTTGAATCACTTAACTATAAGGACAAAACGATTTTATCGGCTTTTGGACAAGGGAAACAGTTTATATAAGAGAAATTCACAAATGCTACTATAACCAAAATTCGCGTTCGTATTTTAAAGACATGAAATCCTTGGCCTCACGACAATATTTTTTCAGTGTACAAAGCAATTCACATCTACTATTTTAATTTAGTAATATCATAATAACTTTAGAATACGTATTATAATAACATAAACGAGTCAAATGCTATTATTCCTAATAATTTACTGACAGTTTATATAAGGAATTTGTATGGTAATAGTAGATTTAAAGTTTGCGATAACTTTTATGAATACGAGGAAAAAAATTTACAACAAGGTGTATTTGCTGCAAAAATGCCCGCATAATGGGTGGAATAATTATTAAGGCTTCAATTGAGCTTTGGAATATGTGGAAACTCTTATTCTGGCAGCAAGACTTACACGCAAAGAAAAAAAACGTATGGAAAACGTGTACCGAAAACGCTCTTCTTTTATTAGAGTTTTTTGAATTGCTTCGAAAATTTTAAACTTTTATCACTAGAAAAATTCGTTTGTTACAAAATTTTTATTTTTTCAATAAAAAAAGTTATTTTTGAAACAACAACACAGTCCATTTCGTTTATAGGTCTTTATAAGACACATTTTACAGTTCAAAATTTAATATAGTACAATGAACATTTTTTCGGAATCTTCCGAACATATCTGGAATATATGTAAAAAAAAAAAACAAAAGCAAAAAAACTTTGGTCGAAGCAGGGATCGAACCCACGACCTTTGACATGCAAGTCGGACGTAGCAACCACTGCTCCACGGTGCCAAACTAAATGTTTGTTTCTGTTAAATAAACTTTGTTTATTCGGTTCGTGGGCGCCGCAAGCTATGCTATATAAATATAACTTATATGGATAATTATCTATTGATGACCATAACAGGTACATAGCTCAGTGGTTAGTGTGTTGGCTTACAAAGTGCATGGTCCGCGGTTCGATTCTCCGTCCAGGCGAAAGGTAAAAAAATTTTAAAAATTTATAAAATCGTATAATTTCTTCTACATTGTAGGTATTACAGGAAAAGGTGTTAGGAACTAAAAATCCTCGTGGATGTGAGAAAGATGTGAGGGACAATGCAATTAGCAAGAAAACAATGTTTTTGAGCTAGTCTTTATGAAATTGTTTTTACATCCTGGAAAAGAATAAACGTTTATCACAAAAAGTATATACTTTTCTTCCAAATACACTTCCTTACAGCGAAAAGCAAATGAGAAACGAACTTTGTTTGTCTAAAATTTCGTTTGGGAGGAAAGAATTATTTTTTTGCGTGTAGATAAAAACGAAGTTTTATCTATATTTCAATAGGAACATGTCGAAAATAAAAAAGCCAAAAATAGCTAAAAGGGTCATGAAAAAAAGCCAGAAAAAAAGCTAAAAGCTAAATGCATTTTTTCCCGCTAAACGTCTTCAAAAAAAGCCAAATCTAGCGGGAAAAAAGCTAAATTGGCAACGCTGCACGGCAGACCAGGGTAGATTTGGTCCATCTAAGATCAGGCAAGAGCAGCCACCTCAATTCCTACTTATCAGTGATTGATAGCAGCGTAGCTGACGTGTGTCCCATCGGTAATCAAGGGTCACATGACACTCGTCACCGTTTCGCTTGCCCACTTTGGACATAACCCATCCTTGTCGCAGAGTTCCTTGATCTAGCTACTAATTGAACTACCTAAGCATAGAACCAAATGGATTTTGAAGATTTTGTGAGAATTATTAAAGCCATGCTGACCTTAGCATATTACGTTACTCGTTTTATATCAAATCACTTAATTATAAGAACAAACCGACTTCGTTGAAACGTTTGTTGACTTTTGGACAAAGCAAAAAAAAAAAAAAACGTTATATCAGAGAAACGCATGTAAACGCATTGCCAGCAAAAAAAGCGTCGCCACAAAGGTAATGAAAATGTTCTTTTTGGATCCGGAAGTGGTACAAAATTGACGCAGAAGCTATGAATTTAACATGGGCTTATCATAGGACGGAAGTCCTACATTTCAACAGCCGTTGCATTGAATTTGCATCACTTCTTTAGGTGTGATCCGAATTCAATGTTTTGGATGTAAATTAAAAAATTCTGTGATATTTTGTCAAATAAATAATTTTTTATAATATTTTACAATTTTTAATGGATTCTAACGCTTGTCGGAAACTTTTGACCTCAAATATTTTCAAAAATTCACAATTTTCCAATTTTTTTGCTGGATTCGTACTGTAAAAATTATTCAAAAAATCTATTTAATTACCAATAATTCATATGTGATACTTTTCTCAAAATACATTATTGACTTACAAATTCATCACAGTTGTTAATACTATAATATGTCAGCAAAATAAAATTCATTAACCCATATAACCATAATAAAAACAAGGGAATTCCAAAAATGTTTCTAATGCAAAATTCATTTTGTATTACAACAATGAACATTTTGCTGGTATCTACCTATCTAAGGAAATGGGTATACCAATGGTTTTACCATTTTTTGTATGCATATTTAGTAACACACATGCATAGATCCTAAAAGAGGATATGGAACAGTTGTTTTCTTTTATTAAGTCATACAATTAATTATGTTCAGACGTTTATTTGGCGCCATATGGTTCAGTAAATGTTGCTGGGCGTAGTAAATATTTACCATCGATAGTCGATGGTCATAAAAAAAAACAAAAAAACTTGCGAACATTCCAGAAAACTGGTACTTGAGTATACATTTCAATTGCCTCATTTTGCAACAAAACTTCATATGCAGGCATTTGGGTTGCATAGTGCTCGTTTACAAACAGACACAATGAATGCAAACAAAAAACTTCCGGTACTTTTACTTTGCACTAGCTTCCCACTTTGGTCAGGTCGATCAACAATGATGGCATGCAAGAAAAAATCCCAAAAAAGCGAATGTTAAAATAAAAACAAAAAATCAAAATTATAACATAAACATTGGAAAACCGGATAATGACGTATGTTATTCTCCACGAAAAAAATCCCAAGTGAAAAAGAGGCAAAGAAGTGACGTTGTGTTATTGAGCTTTTTACGAAAAACAAAAATGGGAGTTTTTGGCTTTGAAAAAGCTTAACTTGTGCGTTGGATGTGAACATATTGGGTATGTAGGTTAAGTTGTCTTATGTTATTGTAAGATTTATTCAATGTTTTCTTCAATGGGCAGATAATTTTTACTTTAGGTATCAAGATAATTAAATAACCCTTAGTTTTATTTATTTATTTTTTTATAAAAGTAAATTCCCATTTATTCAATAATACTATGATGATCTTAATATAATTGAGTTTGTGTCTTGAGTCTTTTGTTTTTCTTTTATTATTTAGCACTATGTGCAAAATATTGATGTTCCTAATATTATAAAGTTTGTGTCTTGAGTCTTCTTTTATCACTTAACACAAACAGGTAACTTTATAATTCAGTCTTCATCCATATTTTAAATCCTTCGATTTTATGATTTCTTATGAAAATGAATACCTACTAGTTCTGGTCAAACCCATGGTGTTCTTAATACATTGAAGTTTGTGTCTTGAATCTTTTGTTTTTCTTTTGTCAGCTAACGGAAATATGTGATTATGTTTTACAAAAATGCAATTTAATGTAGATTTTATTTATGCAAACTCGAGAGCAGTGTAACAACTAGTTTATAAACCAATTATTAATTATTTTTTACAATATATCCGGACACGCAAATAAGGCAATTATGCAGATGTTATTTTCCCTTAAATGTTTAGAGGTAATATAATTATGCAATATTTAAAATATAACAAGTAAGGAAAGTCTAAAGTCGGGCGGGGCCGACTATGTTATACCCTACACCACTTTATAGATCTAAATTTTCGATACCATATTACATCCGTCAAATGTGTTGGGTGCTATATATAAAGGTTTGTCGCAAATACATACATTTAAATATCGCTCGCTCTGGACATAATTTGATAGACTTCAACAAAATCTATAGACTGAAAATTTAAGTCGGCTAATGCCCTGGGTGGAACACAATGTTATTAAAAAATATGGGAAACATTTAAATCTGAAGCAATTTTAAGGAAACTTCGCCAAAGTTTTTTCTTATGATTTATCGCTAGATATATATGTATTAGAAGTTTAGGAAAATTAGAGTAATTTTTATAACTTTTTGACTAAGCAGTGGCGATTTTACAAGGAAAATGTTGATATTTTGACCATTTTTGTCGAAATCAGAAAAACATATATATGGAAGCTATATCTAACCGATTTCAACCAAATTTGGCACGCATAGCTAAAATGCTAATTCTACTCCCTGTGCAAAATTTCAACTAAATCGGAGTAAAAAATTAGTCTCCGTGGTCATGTGAGTGTAAATCGGGCGAAAGCTTTATATGGAAGCTATATCTAAATCTGAAACGATTTCGAAAAAATTTGGCACACTTAACTATAGTACTAATTGTTCTTCTTGTGCAACATTTTAAGCAAATTAGGGTAAAACTCTGGCTTCTGGGGCCATATAAGTCCATATCGGGTGAAAGATATATATGGGAGCTATATTTAAATCTGAACCGATTGCTTCCAAAATCAATAGGGTTCTATTCTGAGATAAAACACATAAGTGTGCCAAATTTGAAGTCGATTGGACTAAAACTGCGACCTAGACTTTGATTACAAAAATGTGTTGACGGACAGACGGACATGGCTAAATCGACCCAAGAGACCACCGTGAGCATTTTTGTCGGTCGGTTGACATGAATATAGAAAATTTTTTTTTTACAAAATTTTCCATAAAAAAACAATTTCGACAAAATTTTCTGTAGAAATAAAATTTTGACAAAATTTTCTAAAGAAATACAATTTTGATTAAATTTTTAAATGAAATATTTTTTCTGTAGTTTTCTATAAAAATAAAATTTTGACAAAATTTTCTGTAGAAATAAAGTTTTGTCAAAATCTTCTATAGAAATAAAAATTTGATAAAATTGTATATAGAAATAAAATGTTGACAAAATTTTCTGTAGTTTTCTATAGAAATAAAATTTTGACAAAATTTTCTATAGAAATAAAATGTTGACAAAATTTCCTATAGAAATTTTAGTTCGTTCAGTTTATAACCCGGCTGGTTTACCATATTTAATTTGAGGCTCTTTTCCTGGTTGGATATTCCAATGAGGTCAAAATTACTGGGGAGTTTGACATGACCTTTGAATGGCATGACCTTTTCTGTAGACATAAAATGAGAGAAAAAATTTCTATAGACATAACATTTTGTCAAAATCTTATTTCTTCAGAAACTTTTCACAAATTTTTCTATAAAACTAAAATTTTCTATAGAATCTTCTATAGAATTAAAATTTTCTATATAGAATCTTCTGTAGAATTAAAATTTTGACAAAATTTTCATCCTATCATAACCTACAAGGAAGATGTTAATAGAAAAAATCAATATTTGCTAAAATCCAAAGTTGGTTTGAGCAGACCCAGGGAAGGAATATGGTCAACTCCTAGAGCAAAATTTTATTTATGGAATGTGTACACGTAACATGTTTGTCGCAACCAAACTTTTTTCTCGGACATTATGTTATGTTTGGTAGAAAACAAAATTTTTGCGACAAAAATGTTATTTTATCCCCATCCAAAAATAACATTTTGCTCCAGGAGGTGACCACCACATTCTTTGTCTACGTGTATTATTTTCTCATTTACACTTTTGTCCACATTTAGCAACGGTATTAATGTTTCATATTCTTTTATTATTCTTACAGACGCTCAGGAGCGTAATCAGACACAAGTTTATGTTACGGATTCATGTTTGGAGAAACCCTTTCGATGTCCTCATCCCAAAATACAATTTTACTTGTATACAAGGCGCACGCAAGAGGAACCCGAATTTATAGATGTTCTCGATGATAATGCCCTCTACTATACGCACTTTAATCCCAGACATCCTACCAAGATAGTCATACATGGTTTCGGTGGAGGTCGTAACCTAAGTCCTAGTCCAGATATAAGAAAAGCCTACTTCACCATAGGTGATTACAACATCATCATTGTGGATTATGGCACAGCCGTGAAGGAGCCATGTTTAAGTCAAATGGATTGGTCACCTCGTTTTGGTGGCTTGTGTATATCTCAATTGGTTAAATATTTAGCCCGACATCCAAGAGGTGTACAACCTGATGATATTCATTTCATTGGTTATAGTGTGGGTGCTCATATAGCCGGATTGGTGGCAAATTATTTGAAGCCCGAGGAGGGAAAAATTGGTCGTATAACAGCTTTGGATCCAACGATTTTCTTTTATGCTGGTACTAATAATTCTCGTGATTTGGATTCAAGTGATGCCCATTTTGTCGACGTCTTGCATACGGGTGCTGGAATTTTAGGTCAATGGCATAATAGTGGTCATGCAGATTTTTATGTGAATGGAGGAACACGACAACCAGCGTGTATAGGATCGCCTACAATATTTCGTAAGTTGGATGGGATATTTTTGGTAAATCTACATATACATACATATAAAAAATCTTCTGCCATTCGTTTTCCAATACATTTTTCTTTATTTTGAGGCTGTTTCAGTGAGCCCAAAATTACTCAGGAGATTGAAAATTGAATCCATGACGCTAGAAGAACATTTTAAATTACAGAGCAGGCGTAACCATTTTTTCTATATAAATAAAATTTTGACAAAATTTTCTAAGAAATAAAATTTTGACAAAAATTTCTATATCAATAAAGTTTTGGCAAGATTTTATAGGGAAATAAAATTTTGATAAAATTTCTTGTAGAAAGTAAATTTTGGAAATTTTGCTAAATTTTCTATAGAAATAAAAAGTTTATAAATTTTTCTATAGAAATGAAATTTTTACCAAATTTTCTATAGAAATAAAATTTTTTTATAGAAATGAAATTTTGGGAATATTTACTAAAGATATAAAATTTTGATAAAATTTTCTATAACAATAAATGTTGAGAAAATTGTCTGTAGAAATAAAATTTTGAGAAAAATTTCTATAAACATAAAATTTTGAGAAATTTTTCTATAGAACTAAAGTTTTAATAAAATTTGTTATAGAAAGGAAATTGTGGAAATATTTTCTAAAGAAATAACATTTTGCAAAGGGTCTATAGAATTAAAGTTTTGACAAAATTTTCTATAGAAATAAAATTTTGACAAACTTTTCTATCGAAATAAAATTTTGACAACATTTTCTATAGAAATAAAATTTGGACAAAATTTTTTATAGAAATGAAATTTTGACAAAATTTTCTATAGAAATAAAATTTTCCAAAATTTTCTATAGAAATAAAATTTTGACAAAATTTTTATAGAAATAAAATTTTGATAAAATTTTCTACAATAATAAAATATTGAGAAAATTTTCTGTAAAAATAAAATTTTGAGGAAATTTTCTATAGACATAAAATTTTTATAAAATTTTCTATACACATAAAATTTTGAGGAAATTTTTTATAGACATAAAATTTTTATAAAATTTTCTATACACATAAAATTTTGAGAAAATGTTCTATAGAACTATAGTTTTCATAAAATTTGTTGTAGAAAGGAAATTTTGGAAATATTTTCTAAACAATAAAATTTTGACAAACGTTTCTTAAGAAATAAAATTTTGCAAAATTTTCCATAGAACCAAAATTTTGGTAAAATTTTCTTAAGAAATAAAACACAATTATGGATAGAAATAACATTTTGCACAATTGTCTATAGAAATAAAATTTTGACAAAATTTTCTCTAGAAATAAAATTTTGACAAAACTTTCAATGGAAATAAAATTTTGACAAAATTTTCAATGGAAATAAGATGTTGACTAAATTTTTTTATTGAAATAAAATTTTGACCACATTTTTTGTAAAAATAAAATTTTGACAAAATTTTCTATAGAAATGAAATTTTGACAAAATTTTCTATAGAAATGAAATTTTGACAAAATTTTCTATAGAAATGAAATTTTGACAAAATTTTCTATAGAAATAAAATTTTCACAAAATTTTATATAGAAATAAAATTTTCACAAAATTTTCTATAAGAATAAAATTTGGACAAAATTTTCTATAGAAATAAAGTTTTGACAAAATTTTCTATAGAAATAAGATTTTGACAAAATTTTCTATAGAAAAAAGTTTTAACAAAATTTTCTATAAAAATAAAATTTGGACAAAATTTTCTATAGAAATGAATGTTTAATAAAATTTGCTATAGGTATAATATTTTGACAAAATTTTCTATAGAAATAAAATTTGGACAAAATTTTCTATAGAAATAAAATTTGGACAAAATTTTTTATAGAAATAAAATTTGGACAAAATTTTTTATAGTAATAAAATTTTCTATAGAACTATAATTTTGACAAAATTTTCTATGGAAATAAATTTTTGACAAAATTTTCGATGGACATATATTTTGACAAAGTTTTCTATTAAATTAAATTTTGACAAAATTTTGTATAGAAATAAAATTTTCAGAAAATTTGCTATAGAATTACAGTTTTCATAAAATTTGTTATAGAAAGGAAATTTTGGAAATATTTTCTAAAGAAATAAATTTTTGACAAAATTTCCTTAAGAAATAAAATTTTGACAAAATTTTCTATAGAAATAAAATTTTGACAATATTTTCTATAGAAATAAAATTTTGACAAAATTTTCTATAGAAATACAATTTTGACAAAATTTTCTATAGAAATAAAATTTTGACAAAATTTTCTATAGAAATAAAAATTTTACAAAATTTTCTATGGAAATAAAATTTTGACAAAATTTTCTATAGAAATAAAATTTTGACAAAATTTTCTATAAAAATAAAATTTTGACAAAATTTTTATAGAAATAAAATTTTCTATAGAACTATAATTTTGACCAAATTTTCTATGGAAATAAATTTTTGACAAAATTTTTTATGGACATATATTCTGACAACGTTTTATATTGAAATAAAATTTTGTATAGAAATAAAATTTGTTATAGAAAGGAAATTTTGGAAATATTGTCTAAAGAAATAAATTTTTGACAAAATTTCCTTAAGAAATACATTTTTGACAAAATTTCCTTAAGAAATAAAATTTTTCAAAAATTTTATAGAAATAAAATTTTGACAAAATTTTCTATAGAAATAAAATTTTCACAAAATTTTCTATAGAAATAAAATTTTGACAAAATTTTTATAGAAATAAAATTTTGATAAAATTTTCTATAACAATAAAATATTGAGAAAATTTTCTGTAAAAATAAAATTTTGAGGAAATTTTCTATAGACATAAAATTTTTATAAAATTTTCTATACACATAAAATTTTGATGAAATTTTTATAGACATAAAATTTTTATAAAATTTTCTATACACATAAAATTTTGAGAAAATGTTTTATAGAACTATAGTTTTCATAAAATTTGTTGTAGAAAGGAAATTTTGGAAATATTTTTTAAACAATAAAATTTTGACAAACGTTTCTTAAGAAATAAAATTTTGCAAAATTTTCCATAGAACCAAAATTTTGGTAAAATTTTTTTAAGAAATAAAACTTTGCAAAATTTTCTACAGAAATACAATTTGACACAATTATGGATAGAAATAACATTTTGCACAATTGTCTATAGAAATAAAATTTTGGCAAAATTTTCTCTAGAAATAAAATTTTGACAAAATTTTTTATAGAAATAAAATTTGGACAAAATTTTCTATAGAAATGAAATTTTGACAAAAATTTTTATAGAAATAAAATTTGGACAAAATTTTCTATAGAAATGAAATTTTGACAAAATTTTCTATAGAAAAGAAATTTTGACAAAATTTTCTATAGAAAAGAAATTTTGACAAAATTTTCTATAGAAATAAAATGTTGACAAAATTTTCTATAGATATAAAATTTTGACAACAATTTTTCTAGAAATAAAATCTTTGACAAATTTTTTATGGAAATAAATTTTTGACAATATTTTCTATAGAAGTAAAATTTTGTGAAAATTTTCTGTAGAACTACAGTTTTCATAAAATTTGTTAAAGAAAGGAAATTTTGGAAATATTTTGTAAAGAAATAAATTTTTGACAAAATTTCCTTAATAAATAAAATTTTGCAAAATTTTCTATCGAAATAAAATTTGGACAAAATTTTCTATAGAAATGAAATTTTGACAAAATTTTCTATAGAAAAGAAATTTTGACAAAATTTTCTATAGAAATAAAATGTTGACTAAATTTTTTATAGAAATAAAATTTTGACAACTTTTTTTCTAGAAATAAAATTTTCATAGAACTACAATTTTGACAAATTTTTTTATGGAAATAAATTTTTGACAAAATTTTCTATAGATGTAAAATTTTAAGAAAATTTTCTATAGAACTACAGTTTTCATAAAATATTTTGTAAAGAAATAAATTTTTGACAAAATTTCTTTAATAAAAAAAAAAATTTCACAATTTTCTATTGAAATAAAATTTTGACAAAATTTTCTATAGAAATAAAATTTTGACAAATTTTTTTATAGAAATAAAATTTGGACAAAATTTTCTATAGAAATGAAATTTTGGCAAAATTTTCTACAGAAATTAAATTTTGACAAAATTTTTTATAGAAAAAAAATTTTGACAAAATTTTCTATAGAAATAAAATTTTGACAAAATTTTTTATAGAAATAAAATTTGGACAACATTTTCTATAGAAAAGATATTTTGACAAAATTTTCTATAAAAATAAAATGTTTACTAAATTTTTTATAGAAATAAAGTTTTGACAACATTTTTTCTAGAAATAAAATTTTCATAGAACTACAATTTTAATAAATTTTTTTATGGAAATAAATTTTTAACAAAATTTTCTATAGAAGTAATATTTTGAGAAAAATTTCTATAGAACTACAGTTTTCATAAAATTTGTTATAGAAAGGAAATTTTGGAAATATTTTGTAAAGAAATAAATTTTTGACAAAATTTCCTTAATAAAAAAAAATTCCAAAATTTTCTATAGAAATAAAATTTTGACAGAACTACAATTTTGACAAAATTGTGACAGGACTACAATTTTGACAAAATTATCTATGGAAATAAATTTTTGACAAAATTTTTTATGGACATAAATTTTTGACAAAGTTTTCTATAGAAATAGAATTTTGACAAAATTTTCTATAGAAATAAAATTTTGACAAAAATTTATACAGTAACAAAATTTCCTATAGAAATAAAAATAAAATGTGAGTTCAACATTTTTCAGCACTTGAAGAAGCGCGTGATGCATTCAGAATGCATTATATGCAGATACCTTCATCAGAGTGGCAAAAGAGTTTCGACAACTGGATGAGATTCGTTGCAAAAGTGTAGAAATCTTAATCTGCAATATTTTGAAAAGCAATATAGCGATTAATATTTCTTTTTTTTTTGTCTGTTCGGACTACATAAAAGGCAACCCTTGTAAAATAAGATTAGTTCGTTCAGTTTACAACCCGGCTGGTTTACCATATTTAGTTTGAGGTTCTTTTCCTGGTTGGCTATTTGAATGAGGCGAAAATTACTGGGGAGTTTGACATGACCTTTGAATGCCAAAGTATCATGTACCATACAGAATTTCATTAAAATTTAAAGTAAAAATATTTATCTTAGTTCATAGAATTTCAGAAAATGTCTTTCACTACAAATTAAGTATATTGGAATCGGGGATATCGTCTATCAGTGGCAGAAGTGTTTCCAAATTTGTGTCCCACTGTTTTGTTTTGTGAATATGATATTAACTAAAATTTTGAGCTTTTTAATTTTCTTTATAGAAACATTGGCCTGTGATCATACTAAGGTTACACCCTACTTTATAGAATCCATTACAACCACAAAAGGTTTCTACGCTGGACCTTGTCCTAATCTCTTCACTTACCTGATAGGATGGTGTGAGCCAAAGGATTCAGAATATGTGTTAATGGGAGAACATGTCTCACATAAGTATGAGTGATTGTTGAATAAATAAAAAAACTTTATTATTAATTTTTTGTTTAAACCTTTTCCAGAGCTCGTGGTACTTATTATGTGACAACCAATGCAAAACCTCCATTTGCCCGTGGCTTTCCGGGAAAGGGAAGATCGGCGACAACTGGAGAATATGTGGGTGTACGAAGACGACGCCATGCTCCCAAATTTTAAGCTACAAAACACTAAAAACGAAGTTTTTTAAGATTAGTTAACAAAAATTTGTGATTTTATTTATAGTTACTATTTTCTTTCTTTTGCTCCTTATATTATTTTGTTATTCTAGAATCCTTGATCCTGGAGTGTCTATCGAATAGTTTTTTTCAGCAAACAAAATTGATTTGTAATTGTATTTATTTCTCTCCTTTATGTATATATTTAAGTTTTCATTAGGAATGTATGTATGTGTGTATTTTGAATTAATAAAATATATATCTTGAGACCAAAATCGAAAAATTATTGTTACACCAAAAAAATGTATACTGAAAATTTAAATATAATTCATTTACTGAAATTTCAGATTGTTTGAGTAAGGTGTAATTTGGAAGGGATGGAAGAGTTGTTATTCTGTGAGTAAAAATAATTAAATGATCAAGGATGCAAATTGGATTAGAAGCTCTTTAAAAAAAATTAAAAATATTTACATTTTATTTCATAGTCTAATGTAATTTTACCGGGGATATGTCATTTCCATTTTTTCCATTGGTATCTGTGATATGAGTGCAACTCTGATGTAAGACTTTATATATGGGAGTTGTAGCTGAATTTTAACCGGTTAGATCCAAAAACGGTAAATTTAGGTAGATCAGATTCAGTCGTGAAAATCGCGTGTCAAATAGTGAGTAAAAATATTAAGATATGAACGAATTTTAAAGATATAGGGATATGCTCGCTACACATACTACATCCCTTTCACTTTAGAAAAGTACTTTTTATACCCCAACCATAGGAAGGGGCGTATATTAACTTTGTCATTCCGTTTGCAACACATCGAAATACTGCTCTAAGACCCCATAAAGTATATATATTCTGGGTCGTGGTGAAATTCTGAGTCGATCTAGCCATGTCCGTCCGTCCGTCTGTTGAAATCTAAATAAAACTTCCGAATAAAGAACAAAACAAGCTATCGACTTGAAACTTGTCATAAGTAGTTGTTATTTATGGTATTACAAATGGGACGTATCGGACCACTTTTACTTATAGCCCTCATATAAACCGACCCTCAGATTTGGCTTGCGGAGCCTCTTTGAGAAGCAAAATTCATCCGATCCGGTTGAAATTTAGTACGTGGTTTTAGTATATGGTATCTAACAATCATGCAAAAATTGGTCCATATCAGTCCATAATTATATTAATGTAGCCCCCATATAAACCGATCCCCATATTTGACCTTCGGAGCCTCTCGGAGGAGCAAAATTCATCCGATCCGGTTGAAATTTGGCACGTGGTGTTAGTAACAGGTTGGCTGATAAGTCCCCGGTCTAACAAAGAAAAACACATTTTTTTGTCAAAATTCGTTTTTATTATTCAACATAGTTCCCTTCAAGAGCGATACAACGACCTTCCAATTTTTTTTATACCATGTTGGTAGTCCTCCTTCGGTTTTGCCTCAAAATAGGCCTCAGTTTCGATCACCTCTTCATTGCAGCCAAATTTTTTCCCTGCGAGCATCCTTTAGAGCTCTGAGAACAAGAAAAAGTGGCTGGGGTCCAGATCTGGAGAATACGTTGGATGGGGAAGCAATTCGAAGCCCAATTCATGAATTTTTGCCATCGTTCTCAATGACTTGTGGTACGGTGCGTTGTCTTGGTGGAACAACACTTTTTTCTTCTTCATATGGGGCCGTTTTGCGATTTCGACCTTCAAACGCTCCAATAACGCCATATAATAGTCACTGTTGATGGTTTTTCCCTTCTTAAGATAATCGATTAAAATTATTCCATGCGCATCCCAAAAAACAGAGGCCATTACTTTTCCAGCGGACTTTTGAGTCTTTCCACGCTTCGGAGACGGTTCACTGGTCGCTGTCCACTCAGCCGACTGTCGATTAGACTCAGGAGTGTAGTGATGGAGCCATGTTTCATCCATTGACACATATTGACGGAAAAACTCGGGTGTATTACGAGTTAACAGCTGAAAACACCGCTCAGAATTATCAACACGTTGTTGTTTTTGGTCAAATGTGAGCTCGCGCGGCACCCATTTTGCACAGAGCTTCCGCATATCCAAATATTAATGAATGATATGACCAACACGTTCCTTTGATATCTTTAAGGCCTCTGCTATCTCGATCAACTTCATTTTACGGTCATTCAAAATCATTTCGTGGATTTTTTTTATGTTTTCGTCGGTAACCACCTCTTTTGGGGCGTCCACTGCGTTCACCGTCCTCCGTGCTCATTTCACCATGCTTGAATTTTGCATACCAATCAATTATTGTTGATTTCCCTGGGGCAGAGTCCGGAAACTTATTATCAAGTCTAGTTTTTGCTTCCACCGTATTTTTTCCCTTCAGAAAACAGTATTTTATCAAAACACGAAATTCCTTTTTTTCCATTTTTTTTCACAATAACAAAAGTTGCTTCCCAAAAGACGCTCTATCTCACAAACTAATTGACTTACAGACGTCAAATTTTGACACGAATCATTTGAAGGTTGGTACTATATAAAACTAATATGCATTTAATACTAGCGACGCCATCTATGTGACTATGTGTCAGACCGGTGACTTATCAGCCAACCTGTTACATGATGTCTAACAACTATGCAAAAATTGGTCCATATCGGTCCGTAACCCCCATATAAACCTAAACAGATTTGACTTCCGGAGCCTCTTGGAGGATTAAAATTCATCATATCCGGTTGAAATTTGTCCCGTTGTTAGGTTGAGTGGCAGCCCGATGTATCAGGCTCCATGTTAAGATTCCATGTTAAGCTCAATGACAAGGGACCTCCTTTTTATAGCCGAGTCCGAACGGCGTTCCACATTGCAGTGAAACCACTTAGAGAAGCTTTGAAACCCTCAGAAATGTCATCAGCATTACAGAGGTGGGATAATCCACCACTGAAAAACTTTTTGGTTTTCGGTCGACGCATGAATCGAACCCACGACCTTGTGTATGCAAGGCGGGCATGCTAACCATTGCACCACGGTGACTCCTAACAACTATGTCTAACAACTATGCAAAAATTGGTCCATATCGGTCCATAATTATATATAGCCCCCATATAAACCGATCCCCAGATTTTTTTTTTTTTTTAGTTATTTAAGTTTATTTCAGAACATAATATCAAATTTCGTAGTGCCCCAGCGCCTTATAGACATTTTAGGGGCGAGTTGGCAATGAGTGTTACAATAGTAAATATATATTATACAATTTGTAGTTTTTCAGATATTACAGTTCATTTACTTTCCAGTTGTTAAATTACATTAGAAGCATTTCAATATTTTGAAGAAGATATTGTCTTAATTGTGTTTTAAAAGAGGATATTGTACATATTGACTTCAGATGAAAAGGCATCTGATTATATTCTATAGCACCAATGTGTCCAATTCTTTGTTTCGTTAATTCTAGTATACATCTCTTTACCAATAAGTTAGAGCTATTTCGAGTATTAAAAGCTGTCTGGTTAATGTGAAATTCCATAGGACAATGTCTAATATTACGGATAGACTTAAACATATATACAAGCAATTGCATTTTGTAGATACCATTAATTGGCAAAATAGTCTTTGCAACGTTCTGATATAAGGATATTGTTGAGTACATACGCGGAAGTTTGTATACAATTATAAGGGCCTTATTTTGCATTCTTTGTAAGGATTTTAAAGCGCCCCTTTTCCTGTAGGCATAGACAATAGGCAGGTAGTTCAAGTGGCTATGTATTAAACTATTATATAACAGTAAATTTGTTCCATCACTAAATTTGTTCCTAAATTTGTACAACAGACCAATTGCCGGAGCAATTTTCCCCTTAATACTCTGTATGTGTAAATCCCATGCCAAATTGCTCTGTAGATGTATACCTAAATATTTTACAGAGCTACATTCTAGGACATCCCTCCCACAGATCGATACACTAAAATAATATCCCGCTGAATGTGGTCGAAAACGAACCACCTTTGTTTTCTCCGCATTTGTTGCGAGGGTCCTGGGTAAAAAAAGAGAAAAAAAGGAGAAATTCATTTTTTTAATTTTTTTTTTTGATAGGTACATAGATGCATACAAGTACAGGCCACATGATGATTACAAGTGCGGCTGCAAGATTATTTGAAAGGCAACTTACTCAGAATCGAATTCTGAGCAATTTACTCACGTCCGTCCGTGCCCCGTATAAATCTTGTCCGAGAATTGGTATACATTTTTGTTCGCACTGGCATCCCTATTTTCGTTGCTCTTAACATATACCAGGTAATGCCGTGCGTGTTATTTTTATTGGCCCATGCTTATGGGAATGAATCCTTATGGTCTGTGGATAATGACGCTTTGTTTCGCCATGGAATGCAAATTTCCTTTACGGAGCATCCTAAGGCAAACGTGGCAGGCGTGGGCGTTAGATGCGGCCAAAATGTAGAGTATTTTTTTTTATTGTGCAGGTTGACCAACACACTTTTGTGGCACAAGTTTTTTTTGTTTGGTTCAGGGCCTATGTGGTGCTGGCCAATTGTTTTTTTATTTAATGTTTGGTTCAGGGCCTATGTGGTGGCGGCCAATCGTGTTGTTATGTTTTTAGGATTAATGCAGCTTAGGCAAATAATTAATGTAGATTTTAATGCCTAAATCTTGCTGCAAATCAATAATTTCAAGTTTTAGTGTGGTTTTGCTTGCGGCGTGGTCTGTGGTTGGTGGTGGAGTGTCAGCTGGTTAGATATATGACAGGTTAACAAGTAGTAAGAGGGCGTTGTTACACCGTAGCCATAGGGTTGCTCGTAGTCCATAAATTCATTCATGAAATCCCACGAAGCATGGGGAATGAAGACTATGAAACAGAAAAAATGGTAAAAGCAAAAAATAAATAAAAATGTAATAAAAGCGGAATTTAAACTTGGTTTTAGGAGAAAGGGACAGATATTAGTCTAAAATATGGCGTAGAAGCGCTTGGCTTGATGAAACCAGGGGTATAAATAGAGCAAAAGACGTCAAAAGTTGCCATTTTAGCAAAGTGTATTTTAAAGTGTTTGTTTGAAACGTTTGGCGGTTAACATAAATAGAAACATAATTAAATAAAGTATGTGTTGATAGTAGTGTCGTAGAGCAGTGAATTTGAAATATTTCGTTTTTTTAGAGACTATAGAGTGAAAATATAAAAGCGGAAAATTGAGAGAAATTTCATTCTGGCAAATTTTGGGTTTGCAATTATTAATATTGAAAATAATAAAGTAAGTTAATCAAGTGATGGTAATCTGAAGGAGTATGAATTTAATAAAATGTTTTTGTCAGGTCTGGAATAGCCTCCTGTATGATCAGGAGGCGCTATACTTTTTATGCAAAAATTCGTTTTTTTCTGGAGAAATTAACTGGTGAGGATTAGTTTTGGTTGCCACGATCCTGGAGAGGTTCACCTCATAGCGCTAGTTCCAGTGGAAGCAATTGACTGAACAACGATCGGAGAATCACCAGGGAAGAAAACAAATTAATAAAATATCAAGGTAGGAGTATCAATAAGTAAGTGGGTGGAGTAATATAAGCCCACGAAAACGTCAAATATGCTTACCTGTGAAAACCAAAGGGAAAACTAACTCCTAGAAATACCAATGAAGATATCCGCCAACGTCCGATATTAAAATCCACTTTGTTTTAAAAATCCCATAATCCCAGAAAATGTTGTGGGCAATGCCCAAATGAAAATCCAAGGGCATCCCAGTGTATCAGTTTTAATAACACTATAAGGCGGAGGGAGAATGCCCGGAGAAAAGAAAACTGCTTTTAACACCCTATGAATATATGCGTTTATTCTATTACAAAAATTTGATCTAAACGACTGTTATTGAACTTACATTTTTTTATTAATATTTTAGTATAAGTGTATATTTGCCTTTTCCATTCCCATATTTAGTTTCCATTGTCAAGGGCCATACAAAGTCACCTGAATAATTTCACTTGTTTTCTTTAGTGGGTTATTGTTTTGATATTTAATCCCCAATATTTTCCACTTAACTGAGCTCAATTAGGTAGGAAGTCAGAGTAAAAATAAATCCCCATTGGATTATGCAATTTTAAGGCTTTGTAGGTTCCATACTCATAGTCATTAAAAAGGATAAAAAAAAGATGTTTAGTTATAGTAAATGGTAAAGTTTCCGTGTTTTCATGTTCTATTAAATGATAAGAAATTTAGTTTTATTTTGTTAATTTTAATTATTGACTAGGAAAATGAAAAATAAAAATGTATCTTGATTTTAATATTTGTAACGGAATTATGTGCTAAATTTTGATTTGTTGAGGGGGAATATGTGAAGGTAAAAGGAGTGAAGGAAGGTTTTGTGGGGTTCATAAAAATTGATGAAACGGTATCTGTGAACCATGGTTGGGAGGGCAGAGTGGGAGGTTTGTCCATCAAAAGCCTCATTCAACGTGTGTGTCCCTTTGTGTTTGTAAGTGTGTTATCGACAGTTGTAAGTTCCTTTTTTTTCATGTTATACCTCGGGCTAGGTTTCGGCGGGTTGAGGACCGTCCTGAGAGAGGTTGAGTATGCCGGAGGGCCAAGCCTAGTGCTATATGGGGTCATAACACATTCAGTACCAACCTATTTATCCTGGCAAATTCCCTGAGAGTCTCCGCGTCCCGTTCAATCTGAGCTCTTAAAATAACGTCGTGATTATAAGGGTAAAATAAGCTAATATCATCCGCATATGCTACCAATTTGCCAAAAAGCTTAAGCTTCGCAATATCATTAATATAAAGCATAAATAACAGTGGTCCCAAAACGCTGCCCTGGGGTACCCCATATTGGACATAGGCCATCTCACTTCTACTCTCCTTTATCTGTACGTATTGCTGCCTATCACTCAAAAAACTTCTTATTAATTTCAAAGAATACCCATCAAAACCGTATAGTAACAATTTCTGCAACAAAATTTCACATTCCACTAGGTCAAATGCCTTAGAAAAATCGTAGAAAACTCCCGCAACACCACCAAACCCACTGTCCAAACCGTCGCATATCATATCCATCACATTCACAACGGCCTCTTGTGTCCCGCAACCCTTTCTAAAACCAAATTGAAAATCTTGAACAATTTTATGTTCACTCAAAAATGACATCATCTGGCCATACAAAATCCTCTGAAAAATCTTGTTAACCGAAGACAAGAGCGCAATAGGCCTGTAAGATTTGACATCCGGAGCCTCTTAGAGAAGCAAAATTCATTCAATCCGGTTGAAATTTCGTACGTGGTGTTAGTACATGGTCTCTAAGCATCATGCAAAAATTGGTCCATATCGTTTCAGAATTATGTATAGCCCCCATATAAACCGATCACCGGATTTGAACTCTGGAGCCTCTTGGAAGACCAAAATTCATCTGATTTAGTTGAAATTTGGTACGTTGTATTAATATATGGCCTCAAACACCCATGCAAAAATTTTTAGATATCGGTCCATAATTATATATAGCCCCCATATAAACCGATCCCCAGATTTGGCCTTGCCGAACTTACGGCCGTATATACTTGTTATTTAGTACTATTTCAAATTTTCTGTTTATCAATCCTTGTTGGTAAGCTAGTTTTCTGTTCTGGTCGGCACGGCCGAACCTAAAGCAGTTCTCATCCATTTTTAAAAATAACTAGAAAAAATCTTTTTTGAATAAATTCAACATTTTATTTAAATATTTGCATTACATTCGTTCCATGATTAATACTTTGGTTTCATTATGTATAATAGGGATTATTAGATTTCATTATTAATTGTTCCATATTATAATTTCATAAATTTGTTTTTATTAAAACATTTGATGTTACCATCTTAAATTAATATTTGTTATAATTTTACACGGTATTTGATGGATGTGTTAGTGGGCATTTAGGGCATAGAGGATTGTTCAAAGTAAACAATAAATCATCATATCTTGTCTATTGATATATAAGATAAATATTTGCATTAAATACGTAATAGGAAAGTCTATTTATATCTGGTAGTGGGGACAGGGAGGAGGTTAATGAAATTCAAATTTTGATATACTTAATTATTTAAGACTTTTTGGATGACAGTGATTTACTTCATATATAATCCATTTTTATTTTATTTTTAATATTTATATGCCTCTGCCTTAGATATATGCTATATATATGTATATAAATAACACATAATAATTTATAGAGTTTTGTTTTTATATATATAGAAATTTTGAAATAATTTAGTTTTGTTTGTGTGTGTGAAAATACTTTTCATTTAAATGGCATTTCAGTCAATTTTATTGTATTTGTTTTTTTTTCTACATACATTATATGGTATATTTTAGTTGAGTTAGTTCATTGTTATGAGTATTTTATATGTGTTTTTATTTTTTTTATAAATAATATTGTTTAAATATAGAAATAAATAACATATATAAAATAATTAAAATAGTTTGTTTATAACATTTGGTTTTCTTAGGGTTTTTTGTTTATTTTTTATTTATTATATTCAAACAATATTTAAAAACATTTAGAATAAAATTATCATAAATTTTTTTATTTTCTGTATCGTGGGCGGTTATTTGTCAGAAAAGGGAACTCTACAATTCATATATATATTTTGTATTATAATTAATTTAATAATTAATAGAAACACCATTTTGGGAGGGGAGAGGATAATTTATTTAATTTGCACAAACATCAAAAACAGATTAAGAGATTTTATGTTTTGTTTTTTATAAATGATTTTTTTTCTAAATCATTAAATTTAATAATTACATGTTTATGTATATTATTGTTATTATTATTATTATTTTTAACATATTGTTAATTATTTGTCATTGCCACAGCAATATGAATTGGTTGAGCATTCAAAGGATTTTAATGTTATTTTTTTTAATTTCTTTTATATACTAAACATTTAAGAATATTATTAGCATCCGTTTTAGTTTCCCACCTCCTTTAGTTATGATTAAAATGTTTTATTTTTTATTGTTTTGTAATATATGTTTTTAATACTTAAATTTAGAGTAACCTAATGTTTTATTATTTTATATATATGTCTATTGCAATATATACAATGAATTTAACTTAATTGTACTCACAAAAGCATTTAATGATTTGCTATCAATTTTTTCCATATGCAATTAACATATTTACATATAAGTGTTTCATTTACTATTAATCTAGAAAATATTATTATTATTATTACTATTTTTAAATAATATTTTATAATATTTAATTAAACCATTTCCTAACCATTTTTATTTCATGGGGGATTTATTATTGTCAACACAGCCTGAGAGTGAGTTGCTCTCATGTTAAACTAAAAAAAAATCAAGAGGGTATAAAAACTACATTTAAGATTTTATGATGGGCTCTAGAAACTAATTGTTATTCCTATAAAATAAAATATATAATATAAAATTTTTAATAAAATAAAATATATAATTTAAAAAAAAAAATAAAATAAAATATAAAATAAAATGAAATGAAAAATAAAAATAAAAATTATACCGAAAAAAATAGTTTTTGTTTTCACTTAGAAAATGATGTTTCATTTGAAATTTGTTTAAGAATATAAATGATAATACCAATCACCATGGTCAGAACCACATATTTTAATATACTGCAAATGAAATGGAAAATTCATTTTTATGGTGAAAAATACATAAAAAAAATAATAATAATAATTTTTTTTTATAATAAATGAACTCTAATAAAATCTTGCTATATTATTATTTCCTAAGTCATATTATTGCACAATGCCCGACAATCAAACCTTTATTAGTATTTGAAATGAACGGTTATTAAATTAAAAAAAAAAACACAAACAATTTTCTACATCATTTAATAAACTCAACAATTTAATGTTATATATAGTCAAAGAAAAGAAAAATGATTTATTTATATTTATTAACCTTCATATTTGTGCATAATATTTACAGTGCATTTAAAATTCTAATGAGATTAATTCACGATTATATATCCGTTTTATCAAAATCTTTCTTAGGCTAAGAATATTTTTTTTTTAAATTAAATTAAAAATATTAAATTAAAAATTAATATAACGCCCATTTAATAGCTTAATATTTATATTGGAATTTCGAATATCTTAATATCTATATTAGTAAAGTGCAGTTGGTGCATGGTGCAGGTTTTATGGATACTTTAACTCTCTAACTTTCTGAAATATTAACCCTTTCACTACCGATGTCCACTTAGTTTCGATTTATTTCTCGATATCATTTTAAAGTAGATGCTTTAATCTAAATAAGCTATAAATATTTTCCATATTGTTGAGCACAAAAATAAAGGGTGGTTAAATTGTAAGGGCCGATGTTGAATGTGAACCACACTTAAAAGCCAAGTTTTTTCCGAATTTTATTTGACATTTCTCTATTTCAGACTTACTCAATTTGAACCATGGACGTTGTGAATGGGCAGAATGGTTCCAAGAAATGGCAACAGTGGATGATCAATTTTCGAAGAAAATAGTCTTCAGTGATGAGGCAAATTTTCACCTCAGTGGATGAGTCACATTTTCACCTCAGTGGAGAGTGACTGATTGGTGCGGTTTATGGGCTGGCGGCATCATCGGACCGTATTTTTTCCAAAATGAGGCCGGTCAGGCAGTTACTGTGAATGGTGTTCGCTATCGTGAGATGATAAAGAGCTTTTTATGGCCCGAATTGGAAGGAAGTGGCAGGACGGTGCCACTTGCCACACAGCTAACGAAACAATGACTCTTTTGCGCAACAAATTAAATGGCCGTGTTATCTCACGTAATGGCGATGTCAATTGGCCGCCAAGATCATGTGATTTGACATCGTTGGACTTTTTTCTTTGGGGTTATTTGAAAGAAAAGGTGTACGTCAGCAATACGCCAGCAACAATTCAAGAGCTAAAGGATGAGATAATTCGGCACATTAACGGCATAGAACCTCCATTATGCCTCAGCGTCATCGAAAATTTGGACCATCGGATGAAGGTGTGCCACCGAGGTCGCGGCGCCCATTTGGCCGATATTTTGTTCCATACATAATTGAGTAATACCAATATATCATAATAAAAGAAAATTACAATAATTTCCTAAATAGTTTTTGTTTTATTCAAAATCAACATCGGCCCATGAAACTTTAACCGACCTTTACATTTTTATAAACTTATTTAACAATAAACGAAAAATACGAAAATTTGAGACTATTTATCTACTGTATGTTTCTAGTAAATGGAAAAACTATAGCAGATACCCTTTCGGGTTCTTTTTGTATTTTTTCTCACACTTTGAAAGATATTATAGGCCAAATAGCGCTCATTTTCGTAAGGCTATTTGGTCGCAATTCAAGAATCAAGTTTTCAGAACTAGCTGATATAGCTCTTGAAGTAATTGAGGTACACCCAAAAAAAAGTGAACTGTTTTACAGGAAGAATGAACTACCTCGCACGAAAATTGAACTAAATTTTACTCCACATTTTGAGATTTCCACAAAGCGTTGTTAAAACCAGGAAATGTGAATGCCCTATTGTACTTTTTAACTGCAGTTCACGAAATTACATCATCTCATAGAAGAAAAAATTAACTAAAAGTAAAGAAGAAAATCATTGGCGCCAAATCATGACCATTTTAACCATACAGTAGTTCATTCTTACTATTTTTGGGAATCGTACGAAAATCTTAGTTCATATTGAACTTATGTGTACGGTCATTGAACTTTATACTCACGTGTAGTTCATAAAATTTTTGAGACATACTTAAAAAAAGTAAGATTTCATTAAGCTGTGAAAAATTTCGATACATATAATAAAATTTAACTACAAGCAAATAAATTTTTTCCAATAAAAATAAGTTAAATTTAGCGTTAGTTTAACTACGGAAATTTTTTTCTGTCTAGGTTCTCAAAATGAAAATTTTTGCTCTAAATCCCAGCAAAAAAATTTGGAAGTTCTTCTTAAGGCACAACTTTATAAGTACTTCCAAAAATGTTCTCCCAAAGATGTTCTTTATTTTAAGTTGCACAGGAAGTTCATTTGAGTCAATATTTTATAACTCGCTTTTTTTCATATTTTTAATGGGAAATTTAAAATTTTATTATTTCAAATGGGTTAAAAACAGATTAAAAATAAGTAAGGAAAGTCTAAAGTCGGGCGGGGCCGACTATATTATACCCTGCACCACTTTGTAGATCTAAATTTCGATACCATATCATATCCGTCAAATGTGTTGGGTGCTATATATAAATGTTTGTCCCAAATACATACATTTAAATATCACTCGATCTGTATGTATTAGCAGTTTAGGAAAATTAGAGTCATTTTTACAACTTTTTGACTAAGCAGTGGCGATTTTACAAGGAAAATGTTGGTATTTTGACCATTTTTTTCGAAATCAGAAAAACATATATATGGGAGCTATATCTAAATCTGAACCGATTTCAATCAAATTTTACACACTTGAATATACGACTAAGTGTTATGTTTGTACAAAATTTCAAGCAAATCGGTATAAAACTCTGGCTGCTGCGTCCATATTAGTGTATATCGGGCGAAAGATATATATGGGAGCTATATCTAAATCTGAACCGATTTCTTCCAAAATCAATAGTGTTCTATTCTGACCCAAATTAGGAACATGTGCCAAATTTGAAGGCGATTGGATTTAAATTGCGACCTAGACTTTGATCACAAAAATGTGTTCACAGACAGACGGACGGACGGACGGACAGACGGACATGGTTATATCGACTCAGGGACCCACCCTGAGCATTATTGCCAGAGACACCATGTGTCTATCTCGTCTCCTTCTGGGTGTTACAAACATATGCACTAACTTATAATACCCTGTTCCACAGTGTGGCGCAGGGTATAATTAATAAAATAGTGCAAATTATTTAAATTTGTGCGGAAAAAATGCTAAATCCTTTCTAGAAAAATTGCGAATATTCGAAAATATTTGATGTCCAACGTTCCATTAAAAATCATAAAAAAAAATTAAAATGTATTTATTTGTTAAAATATCACAAAATTTCTTTATGCACATCCAAATCACTGGATTTGCATCACACCTTAAGAAGTGATGCAAATTCAGTGCCACGGCTGTTGAAATGGTGAATATCCGTCCTATGACAAGTTCATGTTAAAATCATCGCTTTTGCGCCAATTTTGCACCACTTCCGGATCCACTTTTTAGCGACTCTTTTTTTTGCTGGGATGCTCTTATTACAAGTAAAAACAAAAGAAAAATTAAAGTTTTTAGCATAAGGTTTATTTCGGTAGTGAAAGGGTTAACATGTGTTTTTTGAAAAGACACTAGACAACAGTGAGAATAACTACTTCATGAGACAGACAAAAATCTATTAAATTTTAAAATTGAAGATAAAGTTTTTGAAATTGATCTTTTTATGCTTTAGAGGGTTAAATCCATACTATACAAATATTGGTGCTAATTGTGCTAATGTGTTAGTTAGTATAAAAAAGATAGTCGTGAGACCAAAGATTTCATGTCTTTAAAATACGAATGCGTTTTTTGCTTAGCATAGAAGACGCATTTCTCAGATATTAAGGTTTTTTTCCTTGTCCGAAAGATGATGAACTTTTCTATAAAGTAGTTTTTTTCCTTATAATTAAGTGATTCAAATCAAAAATGGGTATCTTAAAATGAAAGAAAATTTTGTTTGACTAAGGTCAACTTGTTTTTAATACTGGTGAAAAATTCTTCAAAATTAAAGAAATTGTCTTTAAATTTGTTGTCTTTTTGCATCTTGACAACAAGGCAAAAAAGCGTTTAAAAATAGGAAACGTTTTTCAACACTTTATTTTAAAGACGATTTTTACTTGAGACATAGCATAATTTCTACTTGAAGTCGAGTCTGAATTTGAAAATTTAAGTTGTCGTTAACACGTTTTAAAAGACTTTAATTGAATATGAAGAAAAAACAGAAAAAAACGAATAAATTAAAATTTGCTGCCTAGAATCAAGTATACAAAACATAAATTTTAAAAAACAATTCTGTCTTAAAAGTATCCTTACTTAAATTCTCCACTTCTTTGGCTCGGAATCAATACCAAAATCATTAGACAAAATCTTTGGAACCGGTCATACTTTTTTTTTCAGTGTAGATATAAGAATAATTCATCTCTTAATATCTTAAAAGCTTCATTAATATCTATGTTAGTAAAGTGCAGTTGGTGCATTTTATGAATACTTTAACCCTCTAATTACCTGATATACTATTATGGTTTTTGTAGGATGTTTGATCTCTAACCTATTTGCTGTAAAAATTTGAGACATTAATTTGTACAGAGAATAACTACTTTGAATCCTGAAAAATCTATAAAATTTTATAATTGAAAATATCTTTCCTTGAAATTGAATTTTCTATCCGTTAGAGGGTTAAATCCATTCTATATAAGTGCTATATAAATATTGGTGCAAATTGTGTTAAAGTGTTAGTTGATAATTATAGGGCTTCATATTACTATCCCACGAAAAATTAGAAGCAATAATTCATCATTAAAAATCTTAATATCTTCATTAGAATTTTTAATACCTTAACATCTAGTTTATTAAAGTGCAGTTGGTGCATGGTGCTAAATTTATGGATACTTTAACCCTCTAATTACGTGATATACTAACATGTTTTTTGTAAAATGTCTAATCGATTTTCTGTAAAAATTTGAGACATTAATTAGTAGAGAGAATAACTACTTTGAATTCTGAAAAATCTATAAAATTTTATAATTTAAAATATCTGTTATAGAAATTGAAGTTTCTATCTGCTAGAGGGTTAAAATCCATTGTAACTAAGTGTTATATAATTGGTACTAATTGTGCTAAAGTGTTAGTTGAAAGTTATAGTGCTTCATATTACTATCCCACGAAAAATTAGAAGATAAAAGTGGAGCCTTTTATTAGCAACAATTCATCATTAAAAATCTTAATATCTTCATTAGAATTTTTAATACCTTAATATCTATGTTAGTAAAGTGCAGTTGGTGCATGGTGCTAAATTTATGGATACTTTAACCCTCTAATTACGTGATATACTACCATGTCTTTTGTAAAATGTCTAACCGATTTTCTGAAAAGATTGGAGACATTAATTAGTAGAGAGTATAACTACTTTGAATTCTGAAAAATAGTAAAATCTATTAAATTTTATTATTGAAAATATCGGGTCTTGAAATTGAAATTTCTATCCGTTAGAGGGTTAAATCCATTGTAACTAAGTGTTATATAAATATTGGTGCTAATGGTGCTAAAGTGTTAGTTGATAGTTATAGTGCTTCATATTACAATCCCACGAAAAATTAGAAGATAAAAGTGGAGCCTTCACTCAAAAAAAAAAAAAAAGTGAACTCTCTATTTCACTAAAGCCAATTTAACTTTATTTTAGTTCATGGATTTGTTATGTTTGGAGAAAGTTTCCTTTACTCTAATAATTTATTGTGTACGTTAGTTAAATTAACTAAAACCGCGGAAAAAATATAAAGATTAACTAAATTCGTGTCTTCCACAAAATAGTTCAGAATTTCTTTAAATTTGTAAATTTTACCAAAAAAGCGTCCATCATGAACTTCGTATGTCACTATAGACATTCTTGCAATTTTGAACTTCAAGTTTTTCCTTCAAACTACAAAATATTCTTTAACAAGTGATTTCTTGAATTTGTCGAAAAGTATTTACTTGTTTTTATGACATCGACATGATGCCAACGTTTGTAATACTGTTTAGTTAAAATTTTCTAAAATTTTCACAATTTTCTAAAATTAACCAAAAGTTTTTTTCCTGGTAGGTTCACTGTTTTTTCAGTGTTCTATTGGCAATAATTCATCACTAAATATAATAATAGCTTCATTAGAATTTTTAATACCTTAATATCTATGTTAGTAAAGTGCAGTTGGTGCATGGTGCTTAATTTATGGATACTTTAACCCTCTAACTTTCAGAAATATTAGCATAAAATGTTTGAAACAGTAGTGAGAATAACTACTTTGTATGCTGAAATAGACCAAAATCTTCTCAATTCTAAATTCAAGAACATATTTTGAAATTTAATTTTCTATCCATTAGAGGGTTAATCTATTCTAAGTTAGTGCTATATATGGGTGCTAGTTGTACTAAAGTGTTAGTTAATAATTAAAGTGCTTTTTACCACAGTCACCCAGCGGCGTAAATCGAGAGCACTTTCGATTTAAAACATTCACGGAGCCCTTATTTTAGAGGCAATACTCATACGATTAGGTCTTATAAAATAATCCCTTTTGTAAGACCTCTTCCTCCTTTACAAAAAAAAGTTGATACTCATTCATCATTCATTGCAAAAACCAGGCCTTAAAAAAGGTCTTTATTTACTAAGATCGCTATCCCTTTTCTCATAGCATATTTGTCGAGGCCTTTTGAAATTGCTTATTTGGGACATGTGTTTAAAGACACATTTTAAAGAACTCCTAATAGGCCTTGTTTGGTATTGTGACTTACAATGTGTTCTTGCAACGAGGCAAAATAAAACAATTTTTAAAAAAAGCAACTCCTATTCTCATAGCAAGCTCTTATAATTTACGAGACCTTTGAAAGGCCCTTATGCCGTAAGCCAATTTATAAGTTTTTCGACAACGAGTCACAAACAATATAACGACTTTAAAAAACCAAGTCATGTTTTCATATGCGCACTTCTTTAATCTAAGAGACCTTTGATAAGCCCTTATGCCGTAAGTTTATAAGTAACCGAAAGTTAAGAATAAAAATAATTTTGCACAATTTAAAGCAACACGTGTTTCTTCATTCGGGTTTGTGATTTCGTTGGAGCAAGTCGCTGTGTTTGTTTTTTATTTTAAGTAGCTGAAGTGTCAAATATGCGGTAAGTATATATTTTTTGACGAATATTATACTATATTGAATTACATTATAATAATAATTTTACTTATTTATTTAGCGGCAACTTCTACCATGAAAGCCAATGATCTGTTCAATATGTGGAAATCAGACGTCCAATACGAAATCAGTTCCTATGAAGAAGGTGATTTATTTTATATAGTACAATTTTATATAGTACAAAATAAAATAAAAAGAATTCTGCACAAATTTTGGGTTTCTTGTTTATATATGAAATTTGGAGTAGGTCCTTTATAAGGTATGTAAACAAGGCCTTTTAGACAGCCTTCATAAAAAGGCATTAAATTGGCATTATTTTAAACACCTCTTAAGAGGCCTCTATTTATATATGCTTCATAAATCCTTTTGATGAATACATTATAAAAGGCCTTATTTTATTACACAGTATAAAGAACTTATTTGAGGCAATTCCTAAAAGGCCTTAAAATAATGACCTTATATTAGCCCTTATGCTGTAAGTTGAAGTCGGAGCCCTTGGTCGGCTATGACACCCTGTGTAAAAATACAATGAATATGTAATGGGAAGTCAATGCCTTGTGTCTGCAAATAAATGCCTTTTAAAAGGCCTTATGAAGAGTGATTTCCGCCGCTGGGCAAGGGACTCATGGTCAGAGAATGAAGCCGCCGAGTCGCGCCGCTGAGTTTAGCCGCCGTCGACCAGTTTCTGGCAGTCGACGCCGCCGCCGAATATATCGACTCATCTCGACTCAAATTTAGCCGCCAATTAATCAAAAATATTGATTTATATCAGAAAAAATTATTATAAAATTATTATATATTTACTAAAATTATAAACTTTCCACCTAAAATCAATTAGTATCAAATTGATGTAATAGTTTCACAAAAATTTAGCTCAGAAAATTTGAATGAAATATAAATTTGATTGCAAAATTGGTTGCACAACTAATCTCATTACAATTTGGAAAACATCAAGTTAATTTTATAATGGACAATTTTATATTGGCTTGGCCATCAAGCTGCCGCCGCCGAAGGCAACAATTTAGTGTCAGCCGCCGCCGACAAAAATGGGTCGGCTTCATTATCTGCTCATGGTAATAAAGTCCAACGGTGTTACGTGTAATAATAAGTATTTCATTAATACGATTTCGTTCATTGGAAATACAGAACAAAAAATATCTTTTGTCTTCAAACATGAAATTAATAGATCCAATTATTTTATAATTGGAAATAATTCACATAATGATATTACAAAAATCACCAATGCTAATTAAAAAATTAATTGATCCAATAAAAAAAAATTAAATGTTATATTTAATTTTTATGGCTGATTTTTGTTGTGATTAAAAAATTAATTGAATCAATTAAGTTTTTAATTGTTATTTTTTTTTAAATTCAATTGAAAGTTTAATTGTAGAATTTTTGTAGATATTTTTTCTGTGTAGGTTAGTGGTGCACATAGAAAATATTTACTTTGGATAATGATGTTTATATGATCTTGCATATTGAAAAATTGTAATTGAGACAAAAAATTATATCAAATATTTCCATAGAGAGAAAATATATATTTTTTTCGGTGCGATAATAGAAGTTTGGTTGTTTTTATATGGTCATATACACCCTCACAACAAATCGCTTCTGTAACATATACTCCCAAACATATTTTGCTTCAAGCATATACATTTTTGGGTATTGCCCAAACATTTATATGTTTGATCTCTACCAATATATAATATGTTTGAAAGCATATTGGTCTAAACAATATATGTTTGGGTAGTCTAAGTTCCAAACATTTTGTATTTTTGCATCCAAATTCAATAATGTTGTCTTCCAAAAAACAATATGTTATTATGTGACCATATAATATGTTTGGAAGCATTTTGCACCCAAAAATATTATATGCTTAAAAAAAATTCTCCCAAAATTCCCCGACATCTTTCTCACTTCCACGAGATTTTTTAGTTCTTAGCACCTTTCTCTGTAATACAAACATTGTAGAAGAAATTATTCAATTTTATGATTTTTTTTTATTTTAATTTTACCTTTTGCCGGACGGGGATTCGAACAGCGGACCACACAGTTTGTAAGAATCAAAGAAGTAGCTGATCAATTGCCCAAGGGAAAATAAAATGTTAATTTTGTAATAACAAGCAACAACCACCAACTTAATTCAATATCGGTCCCTGTTAAATAGCGCTCCAAGCTACTAAACACATATATGTTTATAGGCTATTTCTAAATTAATATATGTTTGCATCCAAGCATATTATATTTACAAACATTTTATGTCCCAAACATAATATGTTCTAACATATTAACATATATGTCCCAAACATGTTATGCTAGTTTATGAACATTATATGCTTGCACTCAAAAATATTGTGTCTAAAAATTTGTGTTCCAAACATATAATGTTTATAGCCAAACATATGAGAAACAGTCTTTTTCATCCGTGTACCTAAAAACAATGTTAGTATGTTATTATTTATTTCAATAAGTTGAATAGCCAATTTCGTAATTTGTATTCATATAAATTATAATATTACATTAAAAAGTGTGATTTAATTTAAAAACAATTTAAAAAATGAAATCAAATCTTTTTATATACACAGAAAAAAATTACACGAAATTGTTTTTCAAATGAAATATTAATTGAGTTTTAAAAAATATTCAATTAAAAAATTAATTGATTCAACAATTTTTTTAATTAAAAAAAACAGCAATCACAAAAATTAATTTTTTAATTGATTCAATTAAATTTTTAATTGACCTTCAATTCATTTTTTAACTGATACGATCATTTCTGTGATTGAAGACATTTCAATAAAAAAAATTAATTGGATTAATTTCGTGATTGAATCAGATTTTTTTTTTTGTAGAGAATATAATTTTTCGGTGCGGTATTAGTAGGTTAGTTGTGCATAAATTAAATTCCTTCTCAATCGTATTATGATAAAAATTTTCCAGACAATTGTATAAATTTAGATTTTTTTATTCTTAGAAATATTTAATTTGTGTATTTACTTAGACTTCTTTTTAAGTTTAAATTTTTTTGATTTTCATTCAAGATCATAAGGCAGACCTTTTAAAAATTTGTTTCAGCGTACAATTATACATTATAAATTATTTATTTTATATTATAATTAATTAAAAAAAAATATATAATACAAAACTAATTTGCTGACCTTTAAATAATTAAATCAATCATTTTTTTTATTTAAACAAATAAAATAAAATATACTATATTTGCTCATAGTGAATCTATTTGGTGCAAGTGCAATTATATATTCAAATAAAATAATAATGCTGTGCTCTAAAATTTTTACGAAATTGTTGTGCAAAATGTGCTCAGTGCGATTAATACGATTTTAAGCTATAATGTAGCCAGTGCTATGTAAAAAAAGTATATAGTGATATTAGTATTAAAGAATTCAACATTTTCTGTTAAGGTTAGTACACAGTCAACAAATTGTGGTTTTTAAAACTCTGGTACAAAATTAAATTTAAATATAATAGTATAGAAGAAAAACTAATTTGATTTTGAAAATCTTTTAAAAATAATATATAGAAGTAAAAGATGGATAGAGACAAAGTGACCATAGATAAGAGAGAGAGAGAGTAATATGTTGTAATAAATTGATAAAATAGAATTAAACCAAATAGTTGTTGGTCTGAAACCAGGAGTAGATTAATAGCCCTTTCTCTATGCCGAACAATCGATCCACTGAAATTAAAAAAAAAAACAACAACAACAAAAATGTATATAAAATAAAAAATAAAATAATGAAAATAACTTTTCCCGTGCGTTTGCTCTATATTTTCAAAACTAAATATTTACCGGACCCTGGTATGTCTCTAATTCAATATTCCATACAAATGAGCAATACGGCTTTTTTTGTGTAGTTCGTTTTTCATCGGCAAATATTTTTATATTATTCTAAATTTTTAATGAAAATAACTTTTCCCGTGCGTTGGCTCTATATTTTTAAAACTAAATATTTACCGGACCCTGGTATGTCTCTAATTCAATATTCCATACAAATGAGCATTACGGCTTATTTTGTGTAGTTCGTTTTTCATTATTCTAAATTTTTATATTATTCTAAATTTTTAGAGCAATGTGTTTTGGGTCTATATTTTTAATACTAAATATTTATCGGACCCTAGCATGTCAATATACCATACAAATGGACATTGCAGAAAAATCGGAGCTTTTTTTGTGTAGTTCTTTTTCATCGGCAAATATTTTTAATTTCTTCTAAATTTATTGAGCTGAAAAGCGATTATTTTTCCTAAATAAGGTTTTAATAAAATCATTTCAAATAATGAACTTTAATCAGTACTGTGGATTTTTTTCGTCTAAGTTTCGATAAGTTTTGATAAAAATCTAATTATCTGCATGTATAATTTTAAACTTTTAATTTAGAGGTTTGGTAAAAATTTAGAACATAATACCAGCCTTATTAAGGTAATAAAAAATTAAAATAAATAAACAAAATTATGAAAAATATTGCACATTTTTAAAATAATTTATTTAGAAATATAGAAAAGTGGTTAGTATTGGCTAAAAATATTCGCATTTTCATCGAAAGATACAAAAGTTCGTCTTCATTGAAGAAAATAAATGAAACAAATTATAGTTATTTTTTGAATTAATTGGATCCAATAAAATTATATTAATTTTCATATAAATTATAAAATAATTAAATAAAATATAAAATAATTAATTTAATTTACTTTTAATTTAATTTAGCTACTTTTTATACCCTCCACCATAGGATGGGGGTATATTAACTTTGTCATTCCGTTTGTAACACATCGAAATATTGCTTTAAGACCCCATAAAGTATATATATTCTGAGTCGTGGTGAAATTCTGAGTCGATCTGAGCATGTCCGTCCGTCCGTCCGTCCGTCTGTTGAAATCACGCTAACTTCCGAACGAAACAAGCTATCGACTTGAAACTTGGCACAAGTAGTTGTTATTGATGTAGGTCGTATAGCTCCCATACAAACGGACCCCCAAATTTGGCTTTCGATTGCTCTAAGAGAAGCAAATTTCATCCGATCCGGCTGAAATTTGGTACATGGTGTTAGTATATAGTCTCTAACAACCACGCAAAAATTGGTCCATATCGGTCCACTTTTACGTATAGCCCCCATATAAACGGACCCCCAAACTTGGCTTGCGATTGCTCTAAGAGAAGCAAATTTCATCCGATCCGGCTGAAATTTGGTACATGATGTTAGTATATGGTCTCTAACAACCATGCAAAAATTGGTCCATATCGGTTCATAATAGCCCCCATATAAACCGATCCCCCGATTTGGCTTGCGGAGTCTCTAAGAGAACCAAACTTCATCCGATCCGGCTGAAATTTGGTACATGGTGTTGGTATATGTTCTCTAATAACCATGCAAAAATTGATCCACATCGGCCCATAATTATATATAGCCCCCATATAAACCGACCCCAGATTTGACCTCCGAAGCCTCTTAGAAGCAAAAGTCATCCGATCCGATCGAAATTTGGTCCGTGGTGTTAGTATGTTGTCTCTCCAACCATGCCAAAATTGTTCCATATCGGTCCATAATTATATATAGCCCCCATATAAGCCGATCCCCAGATTTTCTGTCTATAGTTATATATATCCCCAATCACACAAAAATTGGTCCTTATCGGTTCATAATCATGGTTGCCACTCGAGCCAAAAATAATCTACCAAAATTTTATTTTTATAGAAAACATTGTCAAAATGTTATTTCTATAGAAAATTTTGTCAAAATTTTATTTCTATAGAACATTTTGTCAAAATTTTATTTCTATAGAAAATTTTGTCAAAATTTTATTTCTATAGAAAATTTTGTCAAAATTTTATTTCTATAGAAAATTTTATCCAAATGTTATTTCTATAGAAAATTTTTCCAAATTTTATTTCTATAGGAACTTTAAACTTAATTATATACGTATTTAATCGGCCTTTTTTAGTTTAATATATATGTGGTATATATTACGGTGTTAGGAAATTTTAAGATACCTTGCCATCGGCAAGTGTTACCGCAACCCAAGTAATTCGATTGTGGATGACAGTCTTCAGTAGAAGTTTCTACGCAATCCATGGTGGAGGGTACATAAGCTTCGGCCTGGCCGAACTTACGGCCGTATATACTTGTTTAAATTAAATTGTATAAAATAGAAAAATCTTGATAGTGTAGTTATAAATCGGCGAAGCGTTTGAAAATATATAATTAAATTATTTCATTTGCAACAATGTGATAAGCCATATTTGCTAGAAGAATAGCATCCAAAAAAGTATATAAACTTTTGAATTGAATTTAGTTTAACTGGACTAATTTAGTTTAGTATTGATGTAATTTAATATACTTTAATATTATTTGTAAAACATTAGTATGCCCACCCAAATATTTTATATAAAACGGATATATAATCGAATTATATTTTTTGTATGAAAAAATAAATAAATAAAAAATAAATAAATAAAAAATGTATATTTTAAATAAAATTTGTGAATCTAAATTATAATTCATATAATTTTAAAATACATTCTAAAAACGTATTTTTTTTTTCTTATATAAATCTGTGCATACTATAAAGTGAAGGACTTATCTAATGTGCGTTGTATGAATTAATCTAGAACTAATTATTATGTTTATTACAAACTATGTATTTATCAAGTGCATTTTATGAAATGATTTCTCTTATAAACTAATTATTGTTCTTGATTCACAAGCAGTATTGGAATTTCGATTATTATATCTAATATTTCACTTATTCATATTTCATTTATTAATTAATATATATTTTTAGTAATTAAATAAGGTAATGTTGTTAATAAAAATAATATAAAAAAATTAAAAATGATTAAAGATATAAAAATAAGAAGATTATTGATAGTGGTAGTGAAATTAGCTAATATTATAAATTAAAAAAAAAAAAAACATACATACATAAAAAATAAAGAGCGGTTTCTCAATATCTTATTTTACCATTTATTGTGTCGATAAATCAGCTTATAGCATACGAAGGAATATAAACATATTGACTGGTGATTATCCTCCGGTTAAGAACAAATTGAAGAATGAGGAACCACCACAATATTTTGCTTTTATTGGCTAAAATGAATCTCAACTTAAAAAAACAAAACAAATAATCCATAAAATAAATCAATAAACTAATACCAAAAAATTATATTCAACTCTGTAAATAACATTATAACATTAAAATATGATTAATAATTTAATTAAGTAAACAGTTTCAACAAAAACAATCCAAAAGTTAGGTAAATTCATAAATGAAGAAATTAAGTATTTACAAAATAATTTTGTCTTTTTTTATTATTTCATTACATGTACTTCACATACAAGTACATATATTGTAGAAGAGTATATATATATTTATTTTATTATCTAGAATTATATTTATGACTAATTATTTTTTAAAATATATTATTTTTATTTATTATAGATATTATAATATAAATATATACTGTTTCGACTGTACAAATTACTGAATAAGAATTGACTCTTTTAGTTAGAAAATTTATGTTTTTCACATTTCATACAATAGTTTTTATTTATAGTATGTTTGTATATTTCTTTTAAATGATTTATATATTATATCTAGTATATTTATAATTATGATGATCGAAAAAATATTTGCAATATGCTGAATTTATTTTTTAGAAATTGATCGAAATGAGTTCATTTTTAATTTTATGGTGATTACAAATATTTTTTGTCATAATGAAATTTTATAAAAAAAAATAATTTCATAGGTTGGCTAATATATACTTGTTGGTACAGGGGAGAAGCTTTAGCCCCCAATATCCCAAAGCCATTCCAATGATTCAATGTTATAATTGACAAAAGTTGATGCAGAGCAAAATAAAAAGGAAATATTTATTTCGAATGCAAAAATTATGAATTTAGTTTTGAAAATGTGTTCAATGTACGATCTTCAGGTCTTCTTTATTGCAAGAAGAGTTCGTCTTTATTACATTGAAGTTATATAGGAACATACCGGGGAAGCAGATGAGCTAGCAAGGCTAGGAACTACCTTACGTATTCCAGGGGAACTAGAATCTGTTGGTATGTCTCTGGCTACCTGCAAGCGTGAGAAGGCTGTTATGATGGCAAATGTTCGATGGGAGAATTGCAAGGGTTGTAATGTAATCCTGCATTTTGTGTAAGGCGTAATTTTAGGGCCATATAGCTTCAGATTACTGGCGGACCTGGAAAATGTTAACTTAAGCAGTCTGCTAATGTTTTTGGAATAATCTGGTTGGTTCAACAGAAGAAAATAATCGAGAAGGTTCAGCGGTCAAAACTAGAAGTGCCCATATGTAATAGGTACTTTTAGTTAATGTAGTATCACAATGGACTAAATAGTCTAAATGAGCCTGAATCTTAATCGGATTGCCACTTTAACCTAACCTATATTGAAGTTGTTATATTTATCAATTCACCTTTGGCGTGGTAGTAGGTAAAATGCGCTTTCCAAACTAAACTAGAATTAATCCCTTGGTTGATTTATATTAAATGGGGTGGCATCTTTATTGTTCCTATCAAACATTTCTGGTACACAGAACACTTTTTTCGATTTAAAACACAAAATTATTCCATCCAATTAAGTTGTAAGTAATTGTAATTGTTTCAATCAAACAATGAAAAGTTTAATTTATTTAAGTAATTTTTGTGATTGAATTTTGTTAATTGAAAAAAAAAAAAAAAAATAGTGTTAATGTTTTTTGGTTGTATATGGTGAAGGCATAAGCCCAAAGAACGCAAAATTTACACCAATTGGTAAAAATAAAAATTTCAACCACCAATATCCAATGCAACCGACGACTGTGTTTGCTAGTATGAGTGTTGGTCTCTCCAAAACACAGTAGTAAAGCAATCACACAAAATGGTTACCCATATCTCAGCCGTTTGGTATTCTCTTATTTGGTACTCTCTCAAATCTCTTGAGCTAATGCCAACCAGGGATGGAAAATACAATTTTTAAGAAAGTACATAAAAGGTATTTTTTTGAGCGAAAAAGTATTTTTCACTAAATTGGAAGATTATTGTCAAGAGCTCCTTTAGACTGAATTTTAAGGAAAATAAAATTTTGTTTTCAACTCCTCAATTTTAAATACTTTTTCTTGTTTAGTTTCATATCCGCTTACAAATTTTCTGTAAATAATTTTTTTTCTATAGATATTTTCTATAGATATAAAATTTTGACAAAATTTTTTATAGAAATAAAATTTTGACAAAATTTTTTATAGATATAAAATATTGACACAATTGTCTAGAAAAATAAAATTTTGACAAAATTTTCTATAGAAATAAAATTTTCTACAGAAATAAAATTTTCACAATATTTTCTACAGAAATAAAATTTTGACAAAATTTTTTATACAAATAAAATTTTTACAAAATTTTCTATAGAAATAAACTTTTGACAAAATTTTCTATAGAAATAAAATTTTGACAAAATTTTCTACAGAAATGAAATTCTCACAATATTTTCTACAGAAATAAAATGTTGGCAAAATTTTTTACCGAAATAAAATTATGACAAAATTTTCTATAGAAATAAAATTTTGACAAAATTTTCTATAGAAATAAAATTTTAGCAAAATTTATAGAAATAAAAAATTCAAATTTCTTTTTATAGAAAACAAAAAATAAAATAAAATTTTGACAAAATTTTCCAAAAAAAAACATTTTGACAAAATTTTCTGTAGAAATAAAATTTTGAGAAAACTTTCTGAAGAAACAAATTTTTGTAAAATATTAAAATATGTTGTCAAAACTATTATACCATAAATGTGATATCGGCTCAAAATGTACACAAAAGGTACTAAATCATTCGCGGGGGTACTACGGTACTGAAAAAGTATTGAAAGAAGTACTATAGTACTGCATTTTCCATTCCTGATGCCAACTGCTGGTAATTGTTGTTGTTGAGTGCAATCACACTTAAGTGCCACACTCGTTTTTTTGTTTACCAAGCGTTGTTACGATGTCGATTGATTTAAGATTGCAAGACACTGCATACGAACATTGTTATATACATGTGGTGTTTTTATTCTCGCATTTGTATCAATGTAAAAGATCGCATGGTAATTGGTGTTTTACTCACTGCCACCGACATTTTGTGGGCAAGATTGCAATACGAAAAAAGGCCACCGGTTGCAGTTCTCTGCTAAGGACATTGAATGCTGGTCATCACGGGTATGTAAAAATTAGTTTTAGCTGTCAACTACCGAATTATGAAGCAATTTCTCTATAAGCCCGTAAGATATAAGCCTTCCATTTTTTTTGACATTTTAACAGAGTAAGGTCAGTATTTGTAAGTTTTAGTTTTATTTTGGACAAATAATATATGAGTTCTCTTTTTCAAAAAATAGGTATTTTTTCAGAGAAGCATTTTTTCAAATAGAAAATATTTGTTCTATTTATAAATGTTCAATTTGGTTAATTTTTATTAGTTACACATGAAGTCCCATTTGATATAGTCCTTATAGAAATGTACTGCATTTATTATACAGTTTGATTGAAGCAAACAAGGGCAAAATGAAAATATTAATTGCTCTTTAAATTGTCCCATGTCATATTATGAATTTATTATAGAATTTTTGATCATCACAATTATATTTAATATTATCACATTTATTTTCAACTAAGCATAACAATTAATTTAATTTTTTTTATTATTTTTTTTTGTTATAATTATTTTACAAAGAAACATCCATAAAATGTTTACAAAACAATTACAGAGGGAATTTCACTATTAACTAGATCTACTTAGATCTTTGTTATAATGTTTTTTTTTTTATTTATAATATTTGATAATAAATATTTTCTATTAGGGAATATCAATTACGGTAATATGAGTTATATGAATTTAACATATACATATATATAGTATAATTTAGTTTGATATATAACTTACAAACTCCTAAAAGTCGGTAGATTAAGCTCTAGGTATTTACAATATTTTTATATAGAATATTTTACCAAAAGTTTCTATAGCATCAGGAAGAATATGATCACAAAAATACACTTGGAGGGCCTAATACGTTTTTGAAACAAATTTATTTACTGTCTTTGGAAAATTATACATGGCCTCCACAAAAACGAGTATTATTGGTGAGAAAGAAACTTTTGTTTGAAATAGAAATATTTGACAATAAAAATATTTGTTTTGATTATAATCTTACTTTTCCGCGAATCGATTGCCTTATATAGGACATCCCCATTATTTTCTATTTTATTTTGTCATATTTTGCTTCTGATCTTTGTGCTACTTGTTTTGTGATTATAATTTACATTATGGACATTTAAAATGTTAATTATTATTCTATTGGTTTTTATTGCTAGTTTTCTTACATTTATTCTTATTATTTATAATTTTTTTTTTTATATGTATAGCATATGTATGTATGGATATATGTGTGAAAGAAACTAAAAATTAAAAACAAAATATTTAAATATTTTTGAAATAGCTTTAAAAATTCTAGCAATATAACATTTTGTATTTGTTTGTATAATTTGAACCATGAAAATTAACAACAAGATAGAATTTTCCATTTTTTTTTTAATTTAAATTTTACATTTTTTTTTGTATAAATAGTTTCAACAATAAATCTTTAGTTAGTTTGTTTTTATATTTTTGTCACAGTTTTCTTTTTATCGATTATTCGAATAGGTAGTTTAACAAAAAACATAGAATGAGAAGTGTTTTCTGGTATGTATCTTTTATATTTAAATATATGTAAAAATTTAGCTACTTGTAATAGAAAGGGGAAATTTTCCAAAAAAAAAGAACCTTCACATAAAAGAGGTAACAAACATTTGTTACATATTACAAATAAATGAAATTCGAATAGGAATCTTTTATGCATATCAGATTTACGTTTTGCCAAATTTGTCACATTTTTAAGTGTTGATATTTTTATGTCACTTTAGTCTAAATTTGTCATTTTTTAAGCGATGATACTTGGTACCACTTTTTTGTTGTGCTACTAAATACCATACTTTTTATATTATTGTGCCACGCATTGTCTTGTTGTAGCACTTTTTAAGTAATTTCTTTTATACTGTAATATACTGTGTAATGTTTGATACCAAAACCTTGTAACAAATTTATTTCTGATCAATTTTCTCTTCACATATCATAATATTTTAATTTAATTAATAATATTTATGTACCGCCTAAAACTATGCAACGAAACTTGTCTATAGTAGGTAAATTATTTTACTCCCCTGAACAGCAAAGTTCAGGTGGTGGTTTACGATGAAATCGGGAAAAATGATTCTTGAGGAAATTCAAATTTCATTAGAAAAAATGTTATAAATGCATTCAATTTGTATTGTTGCCCTTTTTTGATTGGTAAGTCAACGATAATTACTCTGGTCAAATCGTGTACCAAATATTTCTAAGGAAAGCTTTGGGATTCTGGAGAAATTGAATGGCTTTGGAATAAATTTTTATTGCACTATTCAATCACAAATTCTGAGACACTGATCAGAAGTAGTAGACTAGCACTCAATATTCAATTTAACCACCAAGACTTCGGAATTCAATTCAACTTCGGTTTACAGTTCAAACACTAGTTGATAATCAATACAGCTACTGAGAGATTTTGATTTGCAGTTCAACTACTGTGAATTTGATATAAAGTTCAAGCACTATGACTGCCGGAGACTTCAATATACAATTAAACTATTGAGGTTTAGTTGTATGGTTTAACTACTGAGATTTCGGCCTGCAATCACGGTTGCAACTTCTAAAACAATCTACCAACATTTGAAGAAATTTTTACCAAATAAAAAATCTTATTTTGCAATTTTTGATTTCTATAGTTTGTCAAAAATTTATTCCAACAGAAAACTTTGTCAAAATTTTATTTCTACAGAAAATTTTGTCAAAATTTTATTTTATTTTTTGTATTCTATAAAAAAATTGAATTTTTTATTTCTATAAATTTTGCTAAAATTTTATTTCTATAGAAAATTTTGTAAAAATTTTATTTCTATAGAAAATTTTGTCAAAATTTTATTCTTTAGGGCATTTTGTCAACATTTTATACCTATAGAAAATTCTGCCAACATTGTAAGAAAATTTTGATAATATTTTATTCCTAGAAAAAAATTGTCAAAATTTTATTCCTAAAGAAAATTTTGTCAAAATTTTATTCCTAGAGAAAATGTTGTCAAAATTGTATTCCTAAAGAAAATTTTGTCAAAATTTTATTCCTAGAGAAAATGTTGTCAAAATTTTATTTCTAGAGAAAATTCTTTCAAAATTTTATTTTTTATAAACATTTTATCAACATTTTATTTCTATAAAAAATTTTGTCAAAATTTTATTTCTACAGAAAATTTTGTCAAAATGTCATTCTGTCAAAATTTTTATTCATAGAGAAAATGTTGTCAACATTTTGTCAACATTGTATATCTATAGAAAATTTCGTCAACATTTTATTTCTATAGAAAATTTTGTCAAAATTTTATACCTATAGAAAATTTTGCAAACATTGTAAGAAAATGTTGTCAATATTTTATTCCTAGAGAAAAGTTTGTCAAAATTTTATTTCTATATAAAATTTTGTCAAAATTTTATTTTTATAGAAATGTATGTCAATATTTTATTTCTATAGAAAATTTTGTTAAAATTTTATTTCTATAGAAAGTTTTATTTCTATAGAAAATTTTGTCAACATTTTATTTCTATAGAAATTTTTATCAAAATGTTATTTCTAAAGAGAAATTTGTAAACGTTTTATTTCTATAGAAAATTTTTTAAAAATATTATTTCTATAAAAAATTTTGTCAAAATTTTATTCTTTAGGGCATTTTGTCAAAATTTTATACCTATAGAAAATTTTGCCAACATTGTAAGAAAAATTTGTCAATATTTTATTCCTAGAAAAAATTTTGTCAAAATTGTATACCTAGAGAAAATGTTGTCAACATTTTATTTCTAGAGAAAATTTTGTCAAAAAGTCATTTTCTCAAAATTTTTATTCATAGAAAAAATGTTGTCAACTTGTATTTCTATAGAAAATTTCGCCAAAATTTTATTCTTTATGGCATTTTGTCAAAATTTTATACCTATAGAAAATTTTGCCAACATTGTAAGAAAATTTTGCCAATATTTTATTCCTAGAAAAAGTTTGTCAAAATTTTATTTCTATATAAAATTTTGTCAAAATTTTATTTCTATAGAAAGTTTTGTCAACATTTTATTTCTATATAAAATTTTGTTAAAATTTAATTTCTATAGAAAATTTTGTCAAAATTTTATTTCTATAGAAAATTTTGGTCAAAATTTTATTTCTATAGAAAATTTTGTCAAAATTTTATTACTATAGATAATTTTGTGAACATTTTATTTCTATAGAAAATTTTGTGAAACTTTTATTTCTATAGATAATTTTGTCAAAATTTTATTTGTATAGAAAATTTTGTCTAAATTTTATTTCTATAAGAAATTTTGTCAAAATTTTGTTTCTATAAGAAATTTTGTTAAAATTTTATTTCTATAGAAAATTTTGTCATTATTTCTATAGAAAATTTTGTGAAAATTTTATTTCTATAGAAAATTTTGTCAACATTTTATTTGTATAAAAAATTTTGTCAAAATTTTATTTCTATAGACAATTTTGTCAAAATTTAATTTCTATAAAAAAATTTGTCAAAATTTTATTTCTATAAGAAATTTTGTACAAATTTGTATTTCTGTAGAAAACGTTGTCAACATTTTATTTCTATGGAAAATTTTGTGAACATTTTATTTCTATAGAAAATATTGTCAAATTTTATTCCTAGAGAAAATGTTGTCAAAATGTTATCCTATAGAAAATGTTGCCAGAATTTTATTCCTATTGAAAATTTCCTTAACATTGTATTTCTATCGAAAATTTTGTCAAAATTTTCTTCCTAGAGAAAATCTTGTCAAAATTTTATTGTGATAAAAGTTTTTGTCAATATTTTATTCCTAGAAAAAAGTTTGTCAAAATTTTATATCTAGAGAAAATGTTGTCAAAATTTCATTTCTATAGAAAATCTTGCCAACATTTTATTTCTATAAAAATTTTGTCAACGTTTTATTTCTATAAAAAATTTTGTCAAAATTTTATTTCTATAGAAAATTTTGTTAAAATGTCGTTTTGTCAAAAATTTTATTCATAGAGAAAATATTGTCAACATTGTATTTCTACTGAAAATATTGTCAAAATTTTATCTTATAGAAAATTTTGTCAATATTTTATTCCTAGAGAAAATGTTGTCAAAATGTTATCCTATAGAAAATGTTGCCAGAATTTTATTCCTATTGAAAATTTCCTTAACATTGTATTTCTATCGAAAATATTGTCAAAATTTTATTCCTACAGAAAATCTTGTCAAAATTTTATTGTGATAAAAATTTTTGTCAATATTTTATTCCTAAAGAAAATTTTGTTAAAATTTTATTCCTAAAGAAAATTTTGTCAAAATTTTATACCTAGAGAAAATGTCGTCAAGATTTCATTTCTTTAGAAAATCTTGTCAAAATTTTATTTTTATAAAAATTTTGTCAAAATTTTATTTCTATAGAAAATTTTGTCAAAATTTCATTTTGTCAAACAATTAATTCATAGAGAAAATGTTGTCAATATTTTGTCAACATTGTGTTTCTATTGAAAATTTTGTCAAAATTTTATCTTATAGAAAATTTTTCAAAATTTTATTCCTAGAAAAATTTTTGTCAAAATTTTATGAAAAATTTTTGTCAAAATTTTATGAAAAATTTATAGAAAATTTTGTCAAAATTTTATTCCTAGAGAAAATGTTGTCAACATGTTATCCTATAGAAAATGTTGTCAGAATTTTATTCCTATTGAAAATTTCCCTAACATTGTATTTCTAACGAAAATTTTGTCAAAATTTTATTTCTAGAGAAAATCTTGTCAAAATTTTATTATGATAAAAATTTTTGTCAAAATTTTATTTAGGTAGAAAATTTTATTTCGATAGAATTTTAAATTTTATTTCTATAATAAGTTTTTGAAGACTTTTAGGTGGAGATTAATATTTTGTAATATCTACCAAAACATCAAGAATTTGACCAATCTACCAAACAGTAAAAAATCTACTATTTTTGATAGAATTTTAACAACTGTGGCAAGCGTGCCTGCAATTCTATAATTGGGTAATAGATTTATAGTTCAAATAGTAAGACTTCAATTTACAGTTCAATCACGGAGACTTCGGTATTAAGTTCTACCACTCAGATTTCTACGTTGGAAATACAGCTACTTCGGTACTCATCGTAAACTATTAGATTTTGGTCCACATTTGTAACTGATCAAAATATGAGTGAGTCGGGTAGGTTTAGCTGAGCAAGCAAAAAGATGACGAGTGTTATGTGGCCCTTGAATACAGATGGGACACATGCCAGTTACACTGCCATCAATTACTGATCTCACTTGGGCCAAAACTACCCTGTCCTGCCGCCAGCAGTGTCTTTCCACAGCTGCTATGGGCGCTGGTTGATCTCCATAGCAATACCGAAAATGTTGCTTTGACTCTGCGCTCTGGGATGATGTTGGTCTCCACATAAAGGTGATTTAGGTGTGTGCTGCGGAGACAAGCTGTCGCTGTTCATATCGTAGCGTTTAGAGGTGTGCACGTGAGTAATGGTTAGGTTAGGTTATGTGACAGCCCGATGTATCAGGCTCACTTAGACTATTCAGTCCATTGTGATACCACAGTGGTGAACTTCTCTCTTATCACTGCGTGCTGCCCGATTCCATGTTAAGCTCAATGACAAGGGACCTCCTTTTTATAGCCGAGTCCGAACGGCGTTCCACCTTGCAGTGAAACCACTTAGAGAAGTTTTGAAACCCTCAGAAATGTCACCAGCATTACTGAGGTGGGATAATCCACCGCTGAAAAACTTTTTTTTGGTGTTCGGTCGTAGCAGGAATCGAACCCACGACCTTGTGTATGCAAGGCGGGCATGCTAACCATTGCGCCACGGTGGCTAGTTTACTCACGCTCACGCACATTCACGACTGAAAAATTATACTCACGCACGATATTTTTTGAAGGACTCACGCACACTCACGAAAAGAAAATGTGTACTCAAGCACACTCACGCACGAAAACATTGTGACTCACGAAAAATACAGTGACTCACGACAAATATCATAACTCACGAAAAATATCGTGACTCACGGATAATTTTATGATCAATTTACCTTACCGAAGTGTCTGAAAACATGAGCATTATTAAAATCGAGAGTGTTATTAAACTCTTAACATCCCAGGTGTCACTAAAATTGTAATTGAATTTAACTCTTAAGCGTTTTATGTTGGTGAGCAGGAATATTTTCGTGAGTGTAATTCGTTACTCACGCACACTCACGAAGATATTATTTTCGTGACTCACGCACGACATTTTGGTTTGTTAATCACACTCACGCACACTCACGCTGTTGTCATGAGCGTGACTCACGACTCACGCACGAATCGCGAAAATTTTCGTGAGTCACGACAATTTCGTGTCACGTGCATACCTCTAGTAGCGCTCTTTCAGGTCTGTACGTTATTCCTCAGGGTGTCGCTTGTGGCCCACATTGGGGCTATTTTTCCTCTTGTTAGCATCCGACACCAATTCAACGACAATCCCGAATGAATAACACAGAGCTGTCACCAGCGGCGTGTCAATAAATCGTCATTGGCAATCCCTAATCAACAACACCTAACCATCACCAACTTCATATCAAGAAATCTTCGACGACAATCCGGAATCAACGAAACCGAATCATCAATCCCGAACAGCGAATACTCAATTACGTTTTAACGAATGGTCAATTACAATCCCGAGTCAATAAATCCGAATCAGCAACTGCGAACAGTCGGCGATGCCGAATCAACGGTTCGGATCCTGTAGTCCCGAGTCATCAACAATGAACAGTCGTCTACGACTATCCTGAATTTGTTTTAAGGTTTGTGGGTCTCTTAAAGGTAACCCTGCACAACTATGGGTTTAACTCAGCGTACAGTTTATCCACTGAAATTTCTATCTTAGGTTGAATCACTGCAACCAAGGTTGACAGTTTTGGAGTTATCCATAGTCTATGATTCTGTCATAGACACAAGTAGATACTGACAATAAATTACCATAGTATTCTCAGGGTTACATTATATGGCTTTCTCAACTCATGACAAGTTCTAAAGCGGAAGATCGATCCATCGTTACAAGATATAAGACAATATACCAACTGAGTTTAGAAATAGTAAATAAAAATACAGGATTTAAAGAATTGGAAATTCCTTAATAAAAACCTGTAGAAGCGAAAGTCATGAGCCTGTAGCCGTGATAACTCCTGCTACCAGAGAGTATAATAAAGTTAAGTCTAAACGGAAAGATCAACTATAATTGTATTTGTGTAAGTCCCTCCTATTTTAACCAGTTTCATTTCTAAAGAAATCTTCAAATAAATGTTAATGTTTTTTAAGGCTCTGCATCCTTTTTATAGTCTAGTATGAAGAAATATCTTTAAAGTATGTGTCACAATTTGGATTTTTAAGGTGTAATTTAGATGTACATGAATCGCTTAAAAAATTGAAAATTCATGGAAAGAGATCTGTATCCTCTTTGTTTTTTGTTGATAATTTCCCCTTTACAAATTAAATATATATAGAATTTTACTTATTTAGACTCATAAATAATTTAGCTATTAACAATAATCTTAAATAATATATGCTCATTTTCTTTGGAGTTCTCTCTTTTTTCATTTCATTTGTTGCTCTATATTGTATGTGTGATATTTTAACGATTTTATTTTGTATATTATTTTTTTGTAGTTTAACTTTGTTCACTTACTGTGTTTTTTTCTTAATTCATGTTTATTTTAAATATTTCGTACTTTGGTTTCGTTTCGTCTACTTTTGTTTTTGTTTTTTCGTTCTTTTTTTGGTTACTTTGATGCATTCGGTTTTTTTAATATTTTATTGAATATTGATTGCTTATTTTGGAATATATGTTTATCGGTTTTATAATTGCAATTCAAACTGCATATTTTCACTTGCGATAATTTATCTTACCTGATGTCCTTTACGGTTTTTTGAGATAGTAGTCCTGTTTCAACTCTCTATTTGTATGATACATTGAAATGGAGATTTTATTGTGTTTGATATTGAGGATATTGTTGTTCATATGATGGCATTTGTGGTAATTGTCCCATAGGAGCAGTTGCCGCTGGTTGGGTTGCAGCACTATAATCATAGCCCGTCGCATAGGTATCTGTTGACATACCAATGCCACTAGCCTCTTCGGGTATGGTGGCTCCCGCCATGGCAAAAGGATTATTGGCCACATGACCTGTAGCACCATAATTAACTGTATTCGATTGTTGCATTTGGCTTTGTTCCGTATATGGTGGTGGTGCTTCACCCTGGTTTTAATTTTTTTTTTTGGGAGAAAAGAATGGAAAAATTGGATATTGTAGAATGGATTGGAGATCTCTGTTTAATGTTACTTACAAATGATGTCTCTTTCATATAGCCCGCTCCTCCCTGTGAGGGATCTTCTGTAATTGCTCCCATAGGTGGTGCCCATACCTTTTGCTCCTCTTCAGGTGGTGGTTCAGCCCAAGGTTGTAATTCGCCTGAGGCAAATATGCCATAGAAAGTACAACCAACTAAGTGAACACAAGCGGCCAAGGTGAATACGGTGGTCCAGCATCCTTCAGGCTAAATGGAAATAATTATTAAAGTAAAAATGAATACCTTAAATAGCAAGGAAGCGACAATATTATATTCCAAAATAATACGGCACATTTCTGTGGTCGCAACCCATAACAGCCTAAGTCTGTTTTTCAATATTTTCAGTACAGGGGTTTAAAGTTTTGAATCTTCAATGAAAATCAGGAGAAGGTGTTTTTTGGAAAACTTTGCTACAGATTCCTAGAAGAGATACAAACATGAAAAATTTTGAGCAAACAAGTATATACGGCCGTAAGTTCGGCCAGGCCGATGCTTATGTACCCTCCACCATGGATTGCGTAGAAACTTCTACTGAAGACTGTCATCCACAATCGAATTACTTGGGTTGCGGTAACACTTGCCGATGGCAAGGTATCTTAAAACTTCCTAACACCGTAATATATACCACATAGTCCATACGTGGTATATATTAAACTAAAAAAGGCCGATTAAATACGTATATAATTAAGTTTAAAGTTCCTATAGAAATAAATTTTGACAAAATAAAATTTTGACAACATTTTCTATAGAAGTAAAATTTGGAAAAAATTTTCTATAGAAATAAAATTTGGAAAAAATTTTCTTTAGAAATAAAATTTGGAAAAAAATGTCTATAGCAATAAAATTTTGACAAAATTTTCTATAGAAATAAAATTTTGACAAATTTTTCTATAGAAATAACATTTTGACAATGTTTTATAAAAATAAAATTTTGGTAGATTATTTTTGGCTGGAGTGGCAACCATGCTTATGAACCGATATGGACCAATTTTTGTGTAATTGGGGATCGGCTATATATAACTATAGACCGATATGGACCAATTATGGCATGGTTATAAGCGGCCTTATACTAACACCACGTTGCAAATTTCAACCGGATCGGATGAATTGAGCTCCTCCAAAAGGATCCGGAGGACAAATCTGGGGATCGATTTATATGGGGGCTAAATATAATTATGGACCCATATGGACCAATTCTTGCATGGTTGTTAGAGACCATATACTAACACCACGTACCAAATTTCAAACGGGACCGGATGAATTTTGCTCCTCTAAGAGGCTCCGGAGGTCAAATCTGGGGATCGGCTTATATGGGGGCTATATATAATTATGGACCGATATGGACCACTTTTGGCATGGTTGTTGGAGACAATATACTAACACCACGTAACAAATTTCAATCGGATCGGATGACTTTTGCTCCTCTAAGAGGCTCCGGAGGTCAAATCTGGGGATCGGTTTATATGGGGGCTATATATAATTATGGGCCGATGTGGACCAATTTGTGCATGGTCATTAGAGAACATATACCAATACCATGTACCAAATTTCAGCCGAATCGGATGAATTTAGCTCCTCCAAGAGGCTCCGGAGGACAAATCTGGGGATCGATTTATATGGGGGCTAAATATAATTATGGACCCATATGGACCAATTCTTGCATGGTTGTTAGAGACCATATACTAACACAAATTACCAAATTTCAACCGGATCGGATGAAATTTGCTCCTCTAAGAGGCTCCGGAGGTCAAATCTGGGGATCGGCTCATATGGGGGCTGTATATAATTATGGACCGATATGGACCACTTTTGGCATGGTTGTTGGAGACAATATACTCACACGACGTAACACATTTCAATCGGATCGGATGACTTTTGCTCTGGGGATCGGTTTATATGGGGACTATATATAATTATGGGCCGATGTGGACCAATTTTTGCATGGTCATTAGAGAACATATACCAACACCATGTACCAAATTTCAGCCGAATCAGATGAAATTTGGTTCTCTTAGAGGCTCCGCAAGCCAAATCGGGGGATCAGTTTATATGGGGGCTATATGTAATTATGGACCGATATGGACCAATTTTTGCATTGTTATTAGACACCATATACTAATACCATATACCAAATTTCAGCCGGATCGGATGAAATTTGGTTCTCTTAGAGCTTCGCAAGCCAAATCTGGTGATCGGTTTATATGGGGGCTATATGTAATTATGGACCGATATGAACCAATTTTTGCATGGTTGTTAGAAACCATATACTAATACCATATACCAAATTTCAGCCGGATCGGATGAAATTTGGTTCTCTTAGAGCTTCGCAAGCCAAATCTGGTGATCGGTTTATATGGGGGCTATATGTAATTATGGACCGATATGAACCAATTTTTGCATGGTTGTTAGAAACCATATACTAACACCATGTACCAAATTTCAGCTGGATCGGATGAAATTTGCTTCTCTTAGAGCAATCACAAGCCAAATTTGGGGGTCCGTTTATATGGGGGCTATACGTAAAAGTGGACCGATATGGCCCATTTGCAATACCATCCGACCTACATCAATAACAACTACTTGTGCCAAGTTTCAAGTCAATAGCTTGTTTCGTTCGGAAGTTGGCGTGATTTCAACAGACGGACGGACGGACGGACATGCTCAGATCGACTCAGAATTTCACCACGACCCAGAATATATATACTTTATGGGGTCTTAGAGCAATATTTCGATGTGTTACAAACGGAATGACAAAGTTAATATACCACCATCCTGTGGTGGAGGGTATAATAAGTTTAGATACGCTGAATACGATGGTGCTAATAACTCAGTTGTGTCCTAACTCGAGTTAGGCTGTTAAGGGTTGTGACCACAGATTTAAGAGGAGTAAATTTGGATAAATTTTTAGAAGATGTGTCATTGACATATTTTCAAAATGTGTGGAATTTTTTCAAATTCTAAATCCTCTATTGATAGTACCGTAGAAGCTCAACGGTTGTTTACTATCGAATACATTGTTTCGGAGAATAAAATATATAGGCTATATAAACTTATGAAATATTCCAGGAAAGCCAAAGGAGTCATAGGTGGTTTTTTCCCTAAAGCGAAGAAATTCTTCCTTTCGGATGTGAAGGATTTCCGACCAATTAGCTTATCCTCATTCCTTCTTAGATCTTTGGAGATGCTGATAGATATTTATCTTTGATTTAGAACTGGTTCAAGATTGCAACATGTCAATCAGCTTTATTGAAAGCTCAATATCTGTCAATAAATATAGAATTATGGATTTTGCTGATAATGTAGAGGCATTCAATAACGTCTATTCGAGTTCAATAGTAAATGCCATTGGAACTCAAAATGTTAATCAAAGGAATTTGAACAGAGTCACTCCTCAATGAAGAGTTTCATCATTTCTTCTTTGGAATGTTGATATAAATAGTCTACATGCAAAAATGGTCCCTCTAAATATAAACCGCCCACTTGATATGCTACACGCAGAGAAAGAATATGATCACCTCAAACATGTTTCAAGAGAAAAATGTTATTTTTGTATGGTGACCATGTAACATTTCTCGTCAAATATAACCTGCTTGCCGAAATCAGATACATGATTTCCGAGAAAATAACATGGCTGCGAAAACCATGTTACATGGTCACCACCCAAAAATAACATTTTGCTCTTAAAACATGTTTGAGGTGATTATATTCCTTCTCTGGGTGTAGTGATATCACTCCTGATATCTGTAAAAATGAGTCGTTGGCTGATAGGGGCCCTCAACTCTTCACGCAAAGGTAGTAATTTCTCGACTAGAATTACTGTCAAACTTACATCCTTCATTATAAGACCATCCAAGGCATAGGGCACAATAATTCCGGCCAAGGTACCAATACCATTCGATAAACCCATAAGAATACTGGCATAACGGGGTGCAATATCCAAATGATTTACATTATAGCCAGATATCGCAAATCCAGAGAAGGCAACACCACAGGTTAAAGCAAACATAGCACCTGTCTGAAATTTAAGACAAACTATTCATATCAAATGATTCTAGTGATTTCAAAACTTTTCCAAAACTTACCGAAGTTTTTGCATGAGCCACAAATAGGAAAAATATACCCTCCATACCAAAACCACCACAATTGAATAGTTTTCTCACATTAGTCGTTGACATTATGCCATTCTTACGTAAATGATCAGCTAACATGCCACCAAATGGCACTATCGTAGTCATTATCAAATGTGGCAATGACCCCACAAAACCAGCTTCTTCAACCTTAAAATGGAATTTATGTTTCAGAAACGAAGACTGGAAGAGTACAAGCAAATAGAAATTCCATGAACGACAAAAATTCGCCACAATTATAGCATAGACAGGCATAGAACGTAGCATGGCACGCCAGGGTGTGGTTTTTAAATTCGGCATTGTTGGATGAGCTGCAGTTTCGCCCAGCGATTTTTCAATATATTTTAATTCGGGTATACTAATGGCAGGATGTTTTCGAGGACTTTCAAAGCAAAGCCACAGCCAGAACATGTACCTATAGTGGGGAGGGACAGAAAAAAAAGAAATGGTTTTAAAAGTAACTAAATTATATAAGATCTCAGTAATATTTAGGAGTGGGATTCCCTTCATAGAGATCAGCCTTTCAACCGTTGTTTACTTGAAACTTACCATACAATACCAAATACTCCATACGCATAGAACGGGGCTTGATACCCCACTGCATCTGCCAGAAGACCGGATAACGGTAGGCCCACAACTACACCCGCATAAGAACCACTAAAGGCCAATGTAGCTAACCGAGAACGCTCCAAAGGAGGAGCCCAGAATCTCCAGATACCATGGCAGGCAGGATAGGTAACACCCTAGAAGGAAAAATAAAACAAAACTCTTAGCTATGGACATTTTTGTTTTGTGTTTCTTTTTTTAACTTAATTTTAATTTGTTTTAATTATTATTATTATTTTTTTTTTTAATTTTGTAGCCTTAGTGTTGAACTATTCTGAAGTTATATACTGATAAATTGATTCCGTAATCAAAATTATATAACGCTCTCAGTTATCCGCTTTGAGTTTTCTTTTTTTGTGGTTATGGTACCTAAGGATTTAGAAGGATAACAAACCGAAAATCCTTAATAGCCTTACTCAGTTCTAAAACATTTAGCAAAATCATTTTGGCACATGTTAAAAACCCATTGCCTTAAATTTTTTTTGGTAAGATGACAAAATCATATCAAAAAAGGAAAAATCCTTTTTGTTCGTTTGAGTAACAACGAACATGATGTCATCATAACATAGGAAACATAAGCTTTGATATCCTTTGTCAAAATAAAGAAAAAAAACTCCAAACTTCTTTGACGATATCCATCTTTATTTTCTTTAATTCCCTCACTCCAGGGATGGAAAACGCAGTACTTTTTTCAATAATTTTTCACTGGTCAGTACCGCAATACCCCCGCGAATGATTTAGTACCTTTTGTGTATACAGTTTTGTGCCGATATAATATTTGACAAAAAATTTTAATATTATAAGAAATTTTTTAACAGATTTGCTAATGGTCTGTTATAAATTTATAAAGACAAGTTCATGAGGAAAGAAAATCTCGATTTTGATAAAAGTCAGAGTCAAAAACACGATTTTCTTGGAATTGGGGAATAGTTTGTTCGGAAAAGGCATGGGATTCTATCTTTATTTTCTTTAATTCCCTCACTCCAGGGATGGAGAATGCAGTACTTTTTTCAATAATTTTTCACCCTGGTCAGTACCGCATACCCTCGCGAATGATTTAGTATTTTTTGTATATAGTTTTGTGCCGATATAATATTTGACAAAATATTTTAATATTATAAGAAATTTTTTAACAGATTTGCTAATGGTCTGTTATAAATTTGTGAAAACAGACAAGTTCATGAGGAAAGAAAATCTCGATTTTGATAAAAGTCAGAGTCAAAAACACGATTTTCTTGGATTTGAGGAATAGTTTGTTCGGAAAAGGCATGGGATTCTATCTTTATTTTCTTTAATTCCCTCACTCCAGGGATGGAAAATGCAGTACTTTTTACAATAATTTTTCTCCCTGGACAGTACCGCAATACCCCCACGAATGATTTAGTACTTTTTGTGTATACAGTTTTGTGCTGATATATTATTTGACAAAATATTTTAATATTATGAGAAATTTTTTAACACATTTGCTAATGGTCTGTTATAAATTTTTGAAAACAGACAAGTTCATGAGGGAAGAAAATCTCGATTTTGATAAAAGTCAGAGTCAAAAACACGATTTTCTTGGACTTGAGGAATAGTTTGTTCGGAAAAGGGAGCCACCGTGGTGCAATGGTTAGCATGCCCGCCTTGCATACACAAGGTCGTGGGTTCGATTCCTGCTACGACCGAACACCAAAAAGTTTTTCAGCGGTGGATTATCCCACCTCAGTAATGCTGGTGACGTTTCTGAGGGTCACAAAGCTTCTCTAAGTGGTTTCACTGCAATGTGTAACGCCGTTCGGACTCGGCTATAAAAAGGAGGTCCCTTGTCATTGAGCTTAACATGGAATCGGGCAGCACTCAGTGATAAGAGAGAAGTTCACCACTGTGGTATCACAATGGACTGAATAGTCTAAGTGAGCCTGATACATCGGGCTGCCACATAACCTAACCTAACCTAACCTTGTTCGGAAAAGGCAAGGGATTCTATATTACGCTTCCATACGATTACTTTCTAGATAAGAAATTATCGATTGCCTACTAAGATAATGCGAACCATTACAGTGGCGGTAGAAACTTGGGACAAAAATTATCTACCAATATTTGGAGGAAATCTTACAACAACTACCGAAAAATTTTTTGTAAAAATTTTATTTCTATAGAAAAGTTGTCAAAATTTTATTTCTATAGAAAATTTTTTTTATATAAAATTTCGTCAAAAGTTTACTTTTATAGAAAATGTTTGCAAATTTCGCGCATCGCGAAAATCCGAGCTACTCGCACGCAAAGCTGGCAAAATCGCTAAAAGTTGCCAAACCAACCGTTACAAATGTAATTAAAGTGTTTGGGGAACGTTTGTTGACAGCCAGGAAGTCTGGATCGGGGGGAAATCGAAAACCGGAAGCCGCTGAGACGACAAAGAGAGTTGCCGGTAGTTTCAAGCGAAACCCTAACCTCTCTCTCCGAGATGCCGCAAATAAGCTGGGTGTATCGTCTACAACCGTGCATCGAGCCAAAAAACGAGCCGGACTATCGACTTACAAGAAGGTAGTGACTCCAAACCGCGATGATAAACAAAATACGACGGCCAAAGCGCGATCCCGGAGGCTGTACACGACGATGCTGACGAAGTTTGACTGCGTGGTAATGGACGAAGAAACCTACGTCAAAGCCGACTACAAGCAGCTTCCGGGACAGGAGTTTTATACGGCAAAAGGAAGGGGAAAGGTAACAGATATTTTCAAGCACATAAAACTGTCAAAGTTCGCAAAGAAATATCTGGTTTGGCACGCCATCTGTACCTGTGGCTTGAAAAGCAGCATTTTCATAGCTTCCGGGACTGTCAACCAAGAAATTTACTTGAAAGAGTGTTTGAATAAACGTCTGCTGCCTTTCCTGAAGAAACACGGTTGTTCCGTACTGTTTTGGCCGGATTTGGCATCTTGCCATTACGGTAAAAAGGCCATGGAGTAGTACGCCGCCAACAACGTGCAGGTGGTTCCCAAGGACAAGAACCCTCCCAACACGCCAGAGCTCCGCCCAATTGAGAAATACTGGGCTATTGCCAAGCGGAACCTAAAGAAGACCAAAAAAACTGCTAAGGACGAGCAGCAGTTCAAGGCAAACTGGCTTTCTGCGGCGAAGAAGGTGGACAAGGTGGCTGAACAAAATCTGATGGCAGGTGTCAAGCGTGAGGCCCGGCAATTCGGATTTGGAAAAGCGAAAGCCTAACTGAATATTTTTCCTGAATTTTATACTAATTGAACTTGATAACGAAATTTAATTTGATTCTTTAAATAAACGATTTCACCGATTTACACGCGTTTTCCCTTGACCAAATTTTGATCGTATCACCCTTTATAGAAAATTTTTGCAAAATTTTATTTCTACAGAAAATTTTTGCAAAATTTTATTTCTAAAGAAAATATTTGCAAAATTTTATTTCTATAGAAAATTTTTGCAAAATTTTATTTCTATACAAAATTTTGTCAAAATTTATTTCTATGGAAAATTTTATAAAAAATTTATTTGTATAGAAAATTTTGTCAAAATGCTATCTCTGTAAAAAATTTGTGAAAATTTTATTTCTGTAAAAAATTGTGTCAAAATTTTATTTCTATAGAAATTTTTTTCAAATTTTATTTCTATAGAAAATTTTGTCAAAATTTTATGTTATTTCTATACAAAATTTTATTTCTATAGAAAATTTTGTCAAAATTTATTTCTATAGAAAATTTTGTCAAAATTTATTTCTATAGAAAATTTTGTCAAAACTTTATTTCTATAGAAAATTTCGTCAACATTTTATTTTATAGATTTTTATAGTCAAAACTTTTTCCTAAAAATAAATTTTGTCAAAATTTTATTCCTAAAGAAAAGTTTGTCAAAATTTTATTTTTATAGAAAATTTTGTCAATGCTTTTTCCTAATGAAAATTTTGTCAAAATTTTAATCCTAAAGAAAATTTTGTCAAAATTTTATTTATATAGAAAATTTTGTAAAAATTTTATTTCTCTAGAAATTTTATTTCTACAGAAAATTTTTGCAAAATTTTATTTCTATAGAAAATGTTGGCAAAATTTTATTTCTATAGAAAATTTTTGCACAATTTTATTGCAAAATTTTATTTCTATAGAAAATTTTGTCAAAATTTTTTTTCTATAGAAAATTTTTGCAAAATTTTATTTATTGAATTATTGCAAAATTTTATATCGATCGAAAATTTTTCTTAACAAAATTTTGTCGAAATTTTACTTCTATTGAAAATCTTGTCATAATTCCATTTCTATAGAAAATCTTGTCATAATTCCATTACTGTAGAAAATCTTGTCATAATTCCATTACTGTAGAAAATTTTGTCAAAATTTTATTTCTGTAAGAAAATTTTGTCAAAATTTTATTTCTTTAAAAAATTTTGTCAACATTTTATTTCTATAGAAAATGTTGTCAAAATTTTATTTCTACCGAAAATTAATGCAAAATTTTATTTTTATAGAAAAATTTTGTAATATTTTATTTAGAATTGAGGAGCTGGCAAACAAAATTTTATTTTGTGAAAAATTCAGTCTAAAGGAGCTCTTGACAATAATCTTCCAATGGAATTTTTGTTGAAATTTAGTGAACAGTACTTTTTCGTTCAAAAAAAAATACATTTTTTGTATTATCTTAAAAATTGTATTTTCCATCCCTGCATCACTCTCACTCACCCCCTTGTAGTAGCCACATATCGTATTACTTACCTCTAATAATCCTTGCACGATACGCACACATATCACCACATGACCGTGCATCAATGTCATCGCAAATGGCACAAACAAATGCAATGTGGCCGAACTGGCAATCGACAGACCAAAGATTTTGTTTGCGGGAAATTTCGATGCAATAAAACCACCGGGAATTTGGGTTATCAAATAACCCAAGAAGAATGATGAATCGACATGACTCTCTGTGGCCACTGTCCAGTTCATGAAGGATGTCTGTAAATAGAAAAATCGAACAAAAAGGACAATAGTGAAATTCTAATGCTTAGTTTGTATAAGAGGAAAATAATAATAATGGTGATGTTGATGATGAAGGAAGTGATTTTGTCTGTATGATGAAAATAAATCCTTGAATTCAATTATTTTTTATTTATTCACGACCATTCATCCATTCATTTTCGCAAAAGCCTTGTATCCTTATGAATAGTGCGTTTGCATTTTGTTCTGGTTTGAAATATGAAATGAGCATTTATTTTGTAAGGAAGGAAAGGGGGACTAGTGTTGTTCATTTGTATAGATGGGGGATGTTGGTGTTTTGTTATGTTAAAAAGGAATCTTAAATGTATTTCCGGTGTAGATTTTTCTTCGATTCATACAAAGGAGTATATGTAATTTTGACGGCGCTATTTTTGCAGGATGTGTTTCTTATTTATAACCCCATAACATTACACTGGAATATTGGCATTTTTGCAACATCTAATACGAATTGATGTTCACCTAAAAAATTCTCTTTGAAAAAGGAAATATGTCATTGTTTTACAACCAAAGAAACTTTTCATTAAAAGTACATTTCGTACTTATTAAAGAAAAATTTCGTTGACTTTATGAAGATCATTCGTACTTTTCATTTTGAGTAGTTAATTAACAATATTTCGGGGAAATAACGAAAAATATCTTTGGGTATGAAGTTACTCGGTCCCGTCGAACTGAGTAGACATGTTTTTCTACATCAATTTGGCATAATAGGTACTTAAAGGGTGATACGGTCAAAATTTGGTCAAAGGAAAACGCGTGTAAATCGGTGACATCGTTTATTTAAAAAATCAAATTAAATTTCTTTTTCAAGTTCAATTAGTATAAAATTCAGGAAAAATATTCAGTTAGGCTTTCGCTTTTCCAAATCCGAATTGCCGGGCCTCACGCTTGACACCTGCCATCAGATTTTGTACAGCCACTTTTTCCACCTTCTTCGCCACAGAAAGCCAGTTTGCTGCTCGTCCTTAGCAGTTTTTTTTTTGTCTTCTTTAGGTTCCGCTTGACAATAGCCCAGTATTTCTCAATTGGGCGGAGCTCTGGCGTGTTGGGAGGGTTCTTGTCCTTGGGAACCACCTGCACGTTGTTGGCGGCGTACCACTCCATGGTCTTTTTACCGTAATGGCAAGATGCCAAATCCGGCCAAAACAGTACGGAACAACCGTGTTTCTTCAGGAAAGGCAGCAGACGTTTATTCACACACTTTTTCACGTAAATTTCTTGGTTGATACGCTGCTCTTCTTGCTTGGATGGCATTTTGACAACTGAAGAGTGAATTCCAAAATCAAAATAGGAGCAACATTCTACACACACACACCTTCAAAATGAGGGGTGTTCAGTTCGCTACTGTGTGCAGCCACTATACCTATCCTAAATCACAAATGAGGGAACTTGGCAATCCATTGTCTAGCGTCTACTTACAGATACGGTCCAAGTCCACGATGGCAAGAGGTTGGTTGGAACAAAGAACGATTTAAGCTAATGCGGACCAGAAGACTATGGATTGTTTTTAAGCCTGCGTAAATGCTGATTGGTGAAGTTTGGGAAGGAGCTGCTATGGACTTAATCGAGAAAAAGGACACACCAGCTAGATATGGGGCACACGCATGGATAATGGTAAACATTTCTGCTTCTGTATCTGCATTAAACAGACAGATGGAATGTAATGTGTATAGATCTTTCAACCGCTGATAGGAAGTTTGGATGAAGTGTATGGACCAATACGTTATGCGGTGTTTATATTGAACATTCAGTATTTGCCACATCTAGCCGTTTTAGAGTTGTTATAGCTTCCATTATATACATGCAAAGGTATAGAAAAGCGAATAGATGAAGGATTCCGAAACGGACAAGTCTCAATAAGAGCTAGAAGTGAACAGATCTTCTGGCAAATTCCAGGGAGATACCAAAAATGCAGATATGGAAGCACTTCGAGTACGGAAGGATAAAGGTACAGAAAAGCGAATAGATGAAGCATTCCGAAACGGACACGTCTCTATGTGAGCTAGAAGTGAACAGATCTTCTGGCAAATTCCAGGGAGATACCAAAAATGCAGATATGGAAGCACTTAGTGTACGGGAGGAGTTTTCTACAGCCTCAAAATTCACCAAAGTTGAAGCAAGGGTTGTTGCAAGAGTCACCAGGATCTGTGAAGAGGACATTCTTGATGACCGAATCGAAACTACTGATGTGGCAGTGGTTGAAAATCTTTATGGTTCTATGGGTTGTTGGTGTTGCCTTGAAAGTTCTCCTGATGAAAAGAGACTTAGAATGTGCTTCTTATCCCAGAACTCTCATTAGCAGGTAATCGTGGAGATAACCTAATTCCTAATTCCTTTGTAATCAGTTTTTTATCTGTACTAGCCAGTTTTGCTGGGTAAGTCTTCGATTAACAGTAAGATCTTCCAAACTAAAATAGTGCTAGATGAGACATTGTTGGTAAGGAAATACAAAAAGGTACGTAGACCAACATTTTGCAGTTTATATTTATTTAAGGTAGAGTACTATGAAATAGTTTAAAATTAAAACAAGTATATAAGGCCGTAAGTTCGGCCAAGCCGAAGCTTATGTACCCTCCACCATGGATTGCGTAGAAACTTCTTCTAAACACTGCCACCCACAATCGAATTACTTGGGTTGCGGTATCACTTGCCGATGGCAAGGTATCTTAAAACTTCCTAACACCGTTTTCTAAATTACAAGGTAGTCCATATGTGGTATATATTAAACTAAACAAGTATATACGGCCGTAAGTTCGGCCAGGCCGAATCTTATGTACCCTCCACCATGGATTGCGTAGAAACTTCTACGAAAGGCTGTCATCCACAAATTTCAACTCACATGGTTGTTAAATATCATATGCTACCACCACTTACCAAATTTCAACCAGATCGGATGAAGTTTTCTTCTCCAAAAGGCACCGGAGGTCAAATCTGGGGATCGGTTTATATGGGAGCAATATATTATTATGGACTGATTCGAACCAATTCCTGTATGGTTGTTGGATACCCTATACTAACATCACGTAACAAATTTCAACCCAATGGGAAGAATTTTGCTCTTCCAAGGTGCTCCGGAGGTCAAATCTGGGGATCGGTTTATATGGGGCCTATATATAATTATGGACCGATATCGACCAATTTTTTCATGGGTGTTTGAGGCCATATATTAACGTCACGTACCAAATTTCAACTGAATCAGATGAATTTTGGTCTTCTAAGAGGCTCCGGAGGTCAAATCTGGGGATCGGTTTATATGGGGGCTATATATAATTATGGACCAATATGGACCAATTTTTGCATGGTTGTTAGAGACCATATACTAACACCATGTGCCAAATTTCTGCCGGATCGAATGAAATATGCTTCTGAAATTTGCTTCTCTTAGAGGCTCCGGAGGTCAAATCTGGGGATCGGTTTATATGGGGGCTATATATAATTATTGACCGATGTGAACCAATTTTGCGTGGTTGTTAGAGACCATATACTAACACCATGCACCAAATTTCAGCCGGATCGGATGAAATTTGCTTCTCTTAGAGGCTCCGCAAGCCAAATCGGGGGATCGGTTTATATGAGGGCTATATATAATTATGGACCGATGTGGACCAATTTTTGCATGGTTGTTAGAGACCATTTACTAACACCATGTACCAAATTTCAGCCGTATAGGATGAAATTTGCTTCTCTTAGAGGCCTCGTTTATATGGGGGCTATACGTAAAAATGGACCGATATGGCCCATTTGCAATACCATCCGACCTACATCAATAACAACTACTTGTGCCAAGTTTCAAGTCGATAGCTTGTTTCGTTCGGAAGTTAGCGTGATTTCAACAGACGGACGGACGGACGGACGTAGGGACGGACATTCTCAGTCAGATCGACTGAGAATTTCACCACGACCCAGAATATATATACTTTATGGGGTCTTAGAGCAATATTTCGATGTGTTACAAACGGAATGACAAAGTTAATATACCCCCATCCTATGGTGGAGGGTATAAAAAGGCCGATTAAATACGTATATAATTTAGTTTGACAAAATTTTCTATAGAAATAAAATTTTGATAAAAGTTGCTATAGAAATAAAATTTTGACAAAATAAAATTTTGACAACATATTCTATGGAAGTAAAATTTGGAGAAAATTTTCTATAGAAATAAAATTTTAAAAAAATTTTCTATAGAAATAAAATTTTGTCAAAATTTTCTATAGAAATAAGATTTTGACAAAATTTTCTATAGAAATAACATTTTGACAAAATTTTCTATAGAAGTAACATTTTGACTAAATTTTCTATAGAAATAACATTTTGACAACATTCTCTATAGAATTAAAATTTTGACAACATTTAGATAGAAATAAAATTTTGCCTAATTTTCTATAGAAATAAAATTTGACAACATTTTCTATAGGAATAAAATTTTGACAAAATTTTCCATAAAAATGAAATTTTGCCAAAATTTTCTATAGAAATAAAATTTTGACAAAATTTTCTATAGAAATAATATTTTGGTAGATTATTTTTGGCACGAGTGGCAACAATGATTATGAACCGATATGGACCAATTTTTGGGTGATTGGGGATCGGCTATATATAACTATAGACCTATATAGACCAATTTTGGCATGGTTATTAGCGGCCATATACTAACACCACGTACCAAATATCAACCGGATCGGATGAATTTTGCTTCTCCAAGAGGCTCCGGAGATCAAATCTGGTGAACGGTTTATATGGGGGATATATATAATTATGGACCGATATGGACCAATTTTTGCATGGTTGTTAGAGACCATATAATAACACCATGCACCAAATTTCAACCGGATCGGGTGAATTTTGCTCCTCCAAGAAGCTCCGGAGGACAAATCTGGGGATCGGTTTATATGGGGGCTATATATAATTATGGACCGACATGGACCAATTCTTGCATTGTTGTTAGAGACCATATACTAATACCACGTACCAAATATCAACCGGATCGGATGAATTTTGCTTCTCCAAGAGGCTCCGGAGATCAAATCTGGGGAACGGTTTATATGGGGGCTATATATAATTATGGACCGATATGGACCAATTTTTGCATGGTTGTTAGAGACCATATACTAATACCACGTACCAAATATCAACCGGATCCGATAAATTTTGCTCCTGCAAGAGGCTCCGGAGGTCAAATCTGGGGATCGGTTTATATGGGGGCTATATATAATTGTGGACCGATATGGACCAATTTTTGCATGGTTGTTAGAGACCATATACTAACACCACTTACTAAATTTCAACCGGATCGGATGAATTTTGCTCCTCTAAGAGGCTCCGGAGGTCAAATCTGGGGATCGGTTTATATGGGGGCTATATATAATTATGAACCGATATAGACCATTTTTTGCATGCTTGTTAAAGACCATATACTTACACTATGCACCAAATTTCAGCCAGATCGGATGAAATATGCTACACTTATAGGCTCCGCAAGTTAAATCTGGGGGTCCGTTTATATGGGGGCTATACGTAAAAGTGGACCGATATGGGCCATTTGCAATACCATCCGACCTACATCAATAACAACTACTTGTGCCAAGTTTGAAGTCGATAGCTTGTTTCGTTCGGAAGTTAGCATGATTTCAACAGACGGACGGACATGCTTAGATCGACTCAGAATTTCACCACGACCCAGAATATATATACTTTATGGGGTCTTAAAGCAATATTTCGATGTGTTACAAACGTAATGACAATGTTAATCCATCCTATGGTGGAGGGTATAAAAAAATGCTAGTGCCCGTATAAATAAGTTGTTTGTAATTTGTACTTATAAAAATTAAATATTAAATAAATAAATAAATAATAAAAAAATGGTTAATTTTTTGTTCGTGTATGACATTTTTACATGTTTCCATTTCAATCAGTTTAATTTTCAGTCAGTCAGAGAGGAAATTTCTATTATATTTGAAAACAGTTTTGATGGTTAAGTAAACACCTTAACTAATTTCACGTGACATCCCTAAACAAGACATTCTACTTTTGAATTTTTAACAAAGCTATTCCATTTCCTCACATATGTAGACGTGTTGGAACTTCTACAATATCCACACAAAATTTGAAACATAATGCATCCATTAGCAACAAACCCAACAATAATAATGACAATAAAACGAGCCATTAGTCGCAACATGAAGGGTATCACAGAAAAATTTCTCTTTTCGTCAAAGGAACAATAACTCAGCATACAAAAACCAACAACAAAAACTCTAAAGCTTCACAAAAGAAGTTGAAAGTCTCAAACCCATAGTAACCAACACAAACCACCCATTGATGAATTATGGAAGTTTATAGAAAAGTTTCATATACAATCGATACAAAGGCGTCTATGTGGAACAAAAGCCGGAAAGGAGTCAAAAAACATCCTGTTACCAAAACACAACCAAAAGTCCTTCCCCCCCCGGTTGGTGGGTCTCAAAGTCAGGCAAATTGTTTTTCATGTACGCATCTAAGTGAGCCATTGACGAGTGTAATGTTGCCGTTGACAAAAAATACCCTGAAGCCATTATTAATGAGCGTGATGGAATTATGCCCATATAAAAATTGTAATGAATTCAAATGCCACCGATACATTCCCGCCACCATTACTAGTATACATTCGGATGGTTCTTTATAAAATCGCTACAAATTGTTCGAAGCGTTTGTAAATCATAAATATGAGGCAATACGCTATGAATTGACTTCAGCAAAAAGCAAGTAAATAATAATGAAGGAAATTCTGGCTATGTCGAGTGCCAAGGACGAGAATCCACAGATTGTTTGGACTTTCTTTCCGGATCTCAGCCATTTTTCTGGCTTTCTACGCTAATAGAAAAAATTACGTTCCAAAATCGTGAACTGACGGTAAGAAATTGAAACGGAAACGTTCATGAAAAATCAAAACTGAATGTTCAAGTTTTCGTCCACGTGCGTTCACGATTTCACGAACGACTGTCGTTTTTCTTTGGCCATGAAAAGTCTTAATATATTCGTTAGACGTTCTTATGATAACTCCGTCTGTGGTACAATGTGCTAAGGCGAGTGTTAACGCGCATGGAGCAGACAAACCAGGTTGGAGTCACGGTAGCGGATGTTTTTTATACCCTGCTCCACACTGTGGAACAGGGTATCATAAGTTAGTGCATATGTTTGCAACACCCAGAAGGAGACGAGATAGACACATGGTGTCTTTGGCAAAAATGGTCAGGGTGGGCTCCTGAGTCGATATAGCCATGTCCGTCTGTCCGTCTGTCCGTGAACACATTTTGTAATCAAAGTCTAGGTCGCAGTTTTAGTCCAATCGACTTCAAATTTGGCACAAGTATGTGTTTTGGCTCAGAATAGATCCCTATTGATTTTGGAAGAAATCGGTTCAGATTTAGATATAGCTCCCATATATATATATCGCCCGATATGGACTTATATGGCCCCAGAAGCCAGAGTTTTACCCTAATTGGCTTAAAATTTTGCACAAGAAGAACAATTAGTACTATAGTCAAGTGTGCCAAATTGCATTGAAATCGGTTCAGATTTAGATATAGCTCCCGTATATATCTTTCGCCCGATATGCACTAATACGGTCCCAGAAGCCAGAGTTTTACCCCAATTAGGTTGAAATTTTACACAGGGAGTAGAATTAGCAGTGTAGTCAAGTGTGCAAAGTTTTATTGAAATCGGTTCAGATTTAGATATAGCTCCCATATATATCGTTCGCCCGATTTACACTCATATGACCACAGAGGCCAATCTTTAGCTCCGATTTAGTTGAAATTTTGCACTGGGAGTAGAATTAGCATTGTAGCTATGCGTGCCAAATTTGGTTGAAATCGGTTCAGATTTAGATATAGCTCCCATATATAGCTTTCGCCCGATTTACACTCATATGACCACAGAGGCCAATTTTTAACTCCGATTTAGTTGAAATTTTGCACAGGCAGTAGAATTAGCATTGTTGCTATGCGAGCCAAATTTGGTAGAAATCGGTTCAGATTAGGTATAGCTCCTATATATAGCTTTCGCCCGATTTACACTCATATGACCACAGAGGCCAATTTTTAACTCCGATTTAGTTGAAATTTTGCACAGGGAGTAGAATAAGCATTGTTGCTATGCGTGCCAAATTTGGTTGAAATCGGTTCAGATTTAGATATAGCTCCCATATATATGTTTTTCTGATTTCGACAAAAATGGTCAAAATACCAACATTTTCGTTGTAAAATCGCCACTGCTTAGTCGAAAAGTTGTAAAAATGACTCTAATTTTCCTAAACTTATAATACGTATATATCGAGCGATAAATCATAAATAAACTTTTTCGAGGTTTCCTTAAAATTGCTTCAGTTTTAAACATTTCCCATATTTTTTTACTAACATTGTGTTCCAACCTAGTGCATTAGCCGACTTAAATTTTGAGTCTATAGATTTTGTAGAAGTCTATCAAATTCTGTCCAGATCGAGTGATATTTAAATGTATGTATTTGGGACAAACCTTTCTATATAGCACCCAACACATTTGACGGATGTGATATGGTATCGAAAATTTAGATCTACAAAGTGGTGCAGGGTATAATATAGTCGGCCCCGTCCGACTTTAGACTTTCCTTACTTGTTTTTAAATGCGATTGTAAGTGCCTTCACCTTAAAATAAAACGCCGTTTGAACTCGTCTATAAAAAAGAAGGTCTCTTGTCATTGCGCTAAATATGTAATCGGGCTGCACTCAGTGATTAGAGAGAATTTAACCACTGGGGAGTCTGAAATAGCGGGCTGCTACTATAACCAACCTAACCATGTCTGTAATGTTTTTTAACATAATGCTCTCTCACCACCATCAATCTAATAGCCTCCATGTGATATTTAAATATGTCCTCAAATTTATTTTTGAACTTCCCATATACGCTTCACTCCGCCCATTAGTATCTCAATATATATGTAACTAAAACGTGACTTATTTATATATGTGGGTAACCCAGGATATACGTAAGGACATCAAATTGTACACATGGGCGTTCATGTATTTATACAAAATTTCCCTATTACAAAATAGAAAAGAGAGTAATTGACATGCAAGCATAATAATATGGGAGTAATTTTCATTGTCCTTGGTTAAAAATCATATTAAGGCAAATGAAATCAATCCATTTAATGATATTTGACATACGTTCAGCTATCATAATCAGCTTAATTTCCATTTTAAATAACTTTAGGCTTTTACCCCCTCTCTTTATGTGTCTTATTCATAGTCACACCCATACTTACACCATTATGTTCTCCTTTAAGCTTAGCTGCTGACATATTACATCTCATGCCAAAGGCTATCATAAATCCAATACAAGCCATGGTAGCAATGGTATAACGTGCTGACATACAAGGACATTCAGCCTTACAGTATTTGTCGATTTTCCTCAGAGGTGGTCTTTCGATTTCTTCAAATGATGCTGGTGAATCGGGTCGATCATCATCGTAAGCCACACCACCACCGGGTCCTTCGCCCTCCCGTTCACCACCAGCCATTTCTTCGTAGCCACCAAGACCGCCATGGTATCCTTTAGAGACTTCAAAATTTTCGAATGTTGGTTTGATGCTGGAATACAGAGAAATTGAGGATATTTAGTGAAAAATGCTTTAGTTTTTGGATTTAGAGAAATTTTTGTATAACATAGCAATGGTCTCAGAGTATAGTTTGAAACTATCGATATTCTGTTCAAATCATTTACAACGAACCCTACCATAAATCTAATCTATAATTTTATAGTTTAAAACTCAATTATAAAGTAATATTGGAGTGGTATTTCCAAATTCTAAATGATTTATATAGTATCTAAATAATTTATATAGTATATATATTATATATCATAATATATTGATATTCGGAAGAAAAATAAAGATTCTTGGGAATCGACCTGTTTAAAACTTTTACATATAGCTAACGCTCTCAAATAAAAGTTTGCAAAAACTGTCCATCGAAATAAAATTTAGCAACAATTTTCCATAGAAATAAAAATTTGGCAAATTTCTATAGTAAAAAAAAATGTTCTTAAAAAATAAAATTTTACAAAAAACATTCTATCGAAATAAAATTTTGTAAAAATGTTCTATAGAAATAAAATCTTTACAAAATTTTTTTTAGAAATACAATTTTGACACAATTTTCTTTAGAAATAAAATTTTAACAAAATTTTCTATGGAAATAAAATTTTGCAAAAATTTTCTATAGAAATACAATTTTGACAACATTTTCTATAGATATAAAATTTTGACAAAATTTTCAATAGAAATGAAATTTTGTATAGAAATAAAATGTTGACAAAATTTTCTATAGAAATGAAATTTTGACAAAATTTTCGATAGAAATAAAATTTTGATAAAATTTTCTATAGAAATAAATTTTTAAAAAAAATTTCGATAGAAATAAAATTTTGATAAAATTTTCTATAGAAATAAAATTTTGAAAAAAAATTCTATAGAAATGAAATTTGGACAACATTTTCGATAGATGTAAAATTTTTACAACATTTTCGATAGAAATAAAATGTTTAAAAAATGTTCTATAGAAATAAAAATTTTCAAAATTTTCTATAGAAATAAAAATTTCCAATATTTTTCTATAGATATAAAATATTGCAAAATTTCCTATAAAAATAAAAAACTCCAAATTTTTTCTCTAGAAATAAAAAATTCCAATATTTTTCTATAGACATAAAATTTTGCAAAATTTTCAATAGAAATAAAATTTTGAGAAAATTTTCAATAGAAATAAAATTTTGACAAAATTTTCTATAGAAAAAAAATTTGACAAAATTTTGTATAGAAATAAAATGTTGACAAAATTTTCTATAGAAATAAAATTATTTAAAAATTTTCTATTGAAATAACATTTTGACTAAATTTTCTATAGAAATAAAATTTTGCCAAAATTATCGATAAATATAAAATTTTGACAAAATTTTCTATAGAAATGAAATTTTGACAAAATTTTGTATAGAAATAAAATTTTGTATAGAAATAAAATTTTGTATAGAAATAAAATTTTGACAAAATTTTCGATAGATATAAAATTTTGACAACATTTTCTATAGACATGAAATTTTGACAAAATTTTCGATAGAAATAAAATGTTCACAATATTTGCCATGCATAAAATTAAACTTCAAAATCACCCAAACAACGAGTTAAATAACATATATAGAAACTACTTCACTTAGAGGTTCCACAGGATTGTCCTTCTGGATTTGGTCAACTAACCCCAGAAAAGTAATCAGCTAGAGTATAGTTGTCGAACTATTTTATACCAAATTTCTTCACTAGAGTAAATATTCTAGTATTGTAATTGTACACACAAAAAAATTTTGTTCTGGTTCAATTACGAAATTTATTGATCCAATTAATTTTTTAATTTAAATGTCTTCAATCACAGAAATGATAGTATCAATTAAAAAAATTAATTGAAGGTCAATTAAAACATTAATTGATCCAATTAAAAAATTAATTGATACTATTAATTTTGTGATTGGTTTTTGTTTCAATTAAAAAATTTGTTGAATCAATTAAATTTTTAATTTTTTTAAAATTCAATTAAAATTTTAATTGGAAAAATTTTCGTGAAATTTTTTTCTGTGTAACTACTGTAAAATTACTAGATGTAGTAAATCAGTTGTAATATAAATAAAGAGATAAAAAAAAATATTTGCCATAGAAGTAAAATGTTGAAAAAATTTGCTGTAAAAATAAATTTTGTAAAAATTTTATTTCTACAGAAAATAGAAATAAAATTTTGTAAAATTTGTTCAAAGAAATAAAATTTTGTAAAAATTTTCTATAGAAATAAAATTTTGACACATTTTTCCATAGAAATAATAAATTTTTTATGTAGAGACAAAATCCCAGAAGATGGTTAATGACACTTACCGAAATATTGGAAATGAATATTGAAACAAATCAATAATCGATTGTTTCTATGGCCTCAAGCCGAACAAAATTAATAATCGAAATAAAATTTTGACAAAATTTTCTATGGAAATGAAATTTTCTATAGAAATAAAATTTGCTATAGAAATTAAATTTTCTATTGAAATTAAATTTTGATTAAATTTTCTATAGAAATTAAATTTTGATTAAATTTTCTATAGAAATTAAATTTTGATTAAATTTTCTATAGAAATTAAATTTTGATAAAAATTATCTATACAAAAAATTTATCCAATTAATGAATCTTTCAACGAAAAGACAAAATATTGAATAAAAAATAAATTACAAAACACAGACCTCGAGCTCGTTTCTATCAATAATTCATTAATTGGAAAAATCAAATGCAGGTCGAAGACAATAAAAACAAGTTTGTAACATAAAAAATTTATGACAACATTTTCTATAGAAATCAAATTTTGAAAAAAATGTCTATAAAAATAAAATTTTTGACAAAATTTTCTATAAAAATTAAATTTTGAAAAGAAATTTTCCATAGAGATAAAACTTTGATAAAATTATCTATAGAAAAACAAATTTATGACAAAATTTTCTATAGAAATCAAATTTTGCAAAAATTTTCTATAGAAATAAATTTTGACAAAATTTTCTATAGAAATTAAATTTTGCAAAAATTTTCTACAGCTATAAAATATATACAAGGTTTCTAAATTCAATTGGTAGTAATACAAAACATTAAATTTTCCTAGATGATAAATGTTTTAAATACTGTAAAAAAGTAACAATTTATTGAAATCGACGAAATTAAAAAATTTTTAATTAAACAAATTTAAAAAGTTTTGTTAAATATGTTTTTGATGAAATTGATCCCTATAATGACTTGTACATATATTCCCCCATGTATGTAGAAATTCCTAATATATTTGAACATAGTTTCCGACCTGTTGCATATCCTTCAATCACCTTATATTTTCCAACCCCATGAAGTACACACAAATTAAGCCATCTTAATTCTCCAGAGAGCAAACAAATATTTTCACACTGTTAAACCGTAATCATTACTATCCGTAATCATCACTATCGATTGCAATCTAGAAAAGGAATCAATGAATTCTTGTTATCATATGCCACCATATAAAAACCACCACCATATCTGCCATCACTATCCCCCTGTGGGCCATAATCTCGATTGCATTGGAAACCATAGTCCAAACGAAGTGAATGAGCTAGGGCCAAAATTGATATAAGGTCATATACAACTGAGAATTACTTCAACCAAGGTAAAAATTGGATAAGGCGAAGGATTGTATTGGGAAAACAGACGTGTTCAATTGAAATAAAATTCAATTTTATTAAGTGCTGGTTGTTGTAACGGATACGGAAGTCCCAAAACGTAAAATTTTCTATGCAATGTGAATGTTTGGAAGGAAGTCTATAAAAGTGCAGATTTCGTATTTGTATGTGTGGAGAATTGCTTTTGGGGTGAGTTGTCGGAATTTTTATTGATGATTGTCGTCGATAGAATCATTTTTCTCTGATTGCTGTGATTCTTTCCTTTTTTATGTGGATTTGGTTTTTGTTGCTGTTCATTAAGGTTAATGACATTAAATTGAGATGATTTTTTGTTTCTTGTGGAGATGTTGCTTTTTTTATCGGAGTTTAGATGTCACAAAAGGTTGAATGAAATCCTTGATGACAATTGATTGGGGATTGAAGAATGTGGTAGAGGTAGGATATTTATTAAAGTGTTATGGAAGGGTAAGGGTTTTCGCATTAGTTCTTCAGATGTGATGCTAGTTCAGTAAACCAGATTTCATTAAAAAAAACTAAATTTTTCTTGACTTTATAGGTTTTTTATCATTTGCTTTAGAAAAAATGTTCTTTGTATTTCCATTTTCTTCTAGTGTATTTTCAGAAATCAAATATCAATTACCATCATCATCATCACCAACAAAAAGGTCAGTTGTCATAATAACAAAAATCACATCAAAAAATTGGAACGTTTAATAAACAATTAAATGGCTTCATCTTTGTTCATTGAAATACGTCTCGAACATGGAAAATTGCCACTAGAAATTCATAATTGACCATTTCATAAGGATAACCTAATACGAAGGTCTCTTCCACACAGACAAAGGACAGAAAAATATAAGAAAACTTAAGAATGCTAAACAATTTCTATGAAAGTTTAGTTGCCAAAGACAACCATGAAAGAAAAAGAAATAAGGGGGGAAAGTAAAGAATAAAAAGAGAATTCTTTACAAAACAACCAATTTGCCCTTAAAGAAAAATCTATGGAATACATTTTGCTTTTGGATGTGTACTTTATCTTCATTCATTCATCAGATTATAAGACGTAAAATATTAGCGAAAATGTGACAATGCACCATGGATTTATATATACCGAAATTATATTTTAAAAGAAAATTTTGCAAATGGCAAAGCATTGCTTTCACAGAAAAGTTTGTAATTTTAGATTTATAAAATATATTGGAAATTTTTATTTCCATAAAAAATTTTAGCAAAATTAAAAAAAAAAAAAAAAATTCTAAAGAAAATCTTTGCAACTTTTAATTTCTTGTAGAATTTTATTTCTATAAATTATTTTTGCAAAATTTTTTCTTTATACGATATTTCGTGAAAATTTTATTTCTGCAGACAATTTTAGCAAATTGGGTTTCTATAGAAACTATTTGAAAAATTGTATTTCTATAGAAAATATTTGCAAAATTTTATTTTTATGGGAAATTTTTTTTCAAAACTTTACTTTTATGGAAAATTTTTGCAAAATTGTATATCTATAAAAAAAATTGTATAAAATTTTATTCTTTTAGAAGATGTATGCAAAATTTTAATTTCATGAAACATTTTTGAAACTTAAAAATTGTTATTTCTAATGACAATTTTTGAAAAATTTTTCTATAGAAACTTTTTTAAAGATTTTTTTCTATAGAATCTTTTTAATAATTTGTATTTCTATAAAAAATGTCTGAAAAACTTTTTTTTATAGAAAATTGTTTAAAAAATGTATTTCTACAGGACATTTTTCGAAAATTTTATTTCTTTAGAAAATTTTGTCAAAATTTTATTTCTATAGAAAATTTTATCAAAATGTATTTTCTGTAGATATTTTTTTTTGCAAAATTGTATGTCTTTGAAAAATTTTTATTTCTATAAAAAAATTCTGTTTTTAGAAAATGTTTGAAAATTTTTATTTCTATAGAAAAATCTTGAAAAATTTTATTTCTATAGAAAATTTTTGAAAAATTTTATTTCTATAGAAAATTTTTGAACAATTTTATTTCTATAGAAATTTTTCTTTCGTTTTGTTTGTTATTGTTGGCTTCTCTTCAATCGTTATTGTTGTTTTTAATCTCAGCTTAAAGCCATGCATTGACTAAACTACAAGTGTAGCTTAACCAACAGAGGAAAAGTATGCTTGTCAAATTTATTTGGGCAAAGCCCTATAGACTGCAAGATGGTTGGATGTACAGCTGTTTCGGAATTACCACATTCCTCATCAGCATCCTCTACTTGCAGCAAAACTATCAACCAATTATCAGAATAAATTCGGGTAATTCACTCAACCCAACGTGAACTACACTTGAACCTCCCGAAAAAGGGTTTGATAGTCGGCTACTGCCTAAACAAATTTGCCAGCATATCTCTTTTCCTTTGCCAAACTCAAATCATTTTTTTAAAAATTTCTATAGACAATTTTTGAAAAATTTTATTTATATAGAGAATTTTTATTTCTATAGAAAATTTTTGAAAAATTTTATTAATATAGAAAATTTTTGAAAAATTTTATTTCAATAGAAAATTTTTGAAAAATTTTATTTATATAGAAAATTTTTGAAAAATTTTATTGCTATAGAAAATTTTTGAAAAATTGTATTTCTATAGAAAATTTTTGAAAGATTGTATTTCTATAAAAAATTTTTGAAAAATTGTATTTCTATATATATTGTATTTCTATAAAAAAAAAAAAAAATGTAAAAATTTTATTTCTATAGAAAATTTTATAAATATTTTTTTCTCACACAAAATTTTTATTTTTATAGCAAATTTTTGAAAAATTTTATTTCTATAGAAAATTTTTGAAAAATTTTATTTCTATAGAAAATTGTCCCAAAAATTTCTTCTATAGAAAATTTTATCAAAATTTTATTTTCATAGAAAATTTTTACAAAATTGTATGTCTTGGAAAATTTTGCCAACATTTTATTTCTACAGACAATTTAGCCTAAATTGTCGTTTTATAGAAAATTTTATTTCTATAGAAAATTTTTGAAAAATTTTATTTCTTTAGAAATTATTTGAAAAATGTTATTTCTATAAAAAATTTTTGAAAAATGTTATTTCTATAGAAAATTTTTGAAAAAATTTATTTCTATAGAAATTTTATGAAAAATTTTATTTCTATAGAAAATTTTATTTTTACAGAAAATGTTTGCAAAATTGTATTTCTATAAAAAATTTTGTCAAAATTGTATTTTTATAGAAAATTTTATTCCCATAGAAAATTTTTATTTCTGTAGCAAATTTTTGAAATATAAAATGTTATCAAACTTTTATTTTCATAGAAAATTTTTACAAAATTTTATGTCTATGGAAAATTTTGCCAACATTTTATTTCTACAGAAAATTTTTGAAAAATTTTATTTCTATAGAAAATTTTTTAAAAATTTTATTTCTATAGAAAATTTTTGAAAAATGTTATTTCTATAGAAAATTTTTGAAAAATTTTATTTCTATAGAAAATTTTTGAAAAATTTTATTTTTATATATACGAGTATTGTATTTCTATAAATAATTTTGTCAAAATTTTATTTCTATAGAAATTTTTATAAAAATTTTATTCCCATAGAAATTTTTTATTTCTATAGCAAATTTTTGAAAAACTTTATTTCTATAGAAAATTTTGTCAAAAAATTATTTCTATAGAAAATTTTATCAAACTTTTATTTTCATAGAAAATTTTTTACAAAATTTTATGTCTATGGAAAATTTTGCCAACATTTTATTTCTACAAAAAATTTAGCCATAATTTTTGTTCTATAGAAAATTTTTGAAAAATTTTATTTCTTTAGAAAATTTTCGAAAATTTTTATTTCTTTAGAAAATTTTTAAAAACATGTATTTTTAAAGAAATTTTTTTTGAAAAATTGTATTTCTATAGGAAATTTTGTCAAAAATCATTTCTATAGAAAATTTTAATCAAAATTTTATTTCTATAGAAAATTTTATCAAAATTTTATTTTCATAGAAAATTTTGCCAAAAATGTATTTTTATAGAACATTTTGCCAAAAATTTATTTCTACAGAAAATTTTATCAAAATCTTATTTCTATAGAAAATGTTGTAAAAATTTTATTTTTATAGAAAATTTTGTCAAAATTTTATTTCTATAGAAAATTGTGTTAATAGTTTATTTCTATTTGTTTTACATTTTTATAATTCTCAACCCACTATGTTACATCTCCATAGGCAATATTATCTCTGATATCTGTGTATTTGAATACAGATTGTTAGTCTTGTTATCGGTTCTGTTTAACTACTGTATATATTTACCCCTCATACCACATTGTGCCCTCTTTTTTGTTTGTTCTAACTCCGAGTGATATTTTGCTTTTGTAATGCAAAAGCCTATTAAAGGATGTTTTTCTACTTTGGAATTGAGTAGGTTTTAAGACTTTATTGCCTTTCCCCCCTAAATAGACAAAATTGTAGTTACAAACTAAGAAAAATTCTTAGTTTATGGCTTTGTTTTCTGTTATAATTTGCTTATTTATGTGGCCTGATTTTATTCTCTTTATTCATCTCTTCAAATGTGGGAGAAGTTTCCGTGCAAAGGATACACCAACGGCATTGGAAGTAAACTGGCAAATGGGTACATATATCTTTGTCTCCATTATGAGAATGAGGACATTTCCTTTTTGATGGTATTCTACTTGGTATTCTGCCCTCTTTAATGCCAGTCAGTCTGACGCCATTCTACTTAAATGTGAGTTCTTTTTATGCGTAATGTCGCATTGATGCTCTGGAGCTTTGTTTAGTTCAAAAAATTTTCCAGACTTGGTGGCAGCCAAAAGATTAAAGTTATTTGGCGCCTCTAGTCTATCACGACAACTATGAAAAAAATCCTTACCAGAATAAGGGAGAATAAATGCCAAAAATAGACCATAGGCTATTTATGACTAAGGGAAAATTAGAAAGGGGATAATAAATTATTTGAACTATTTTTACCAGTAATTGTATAAATATCCCATAAATTTTGGCTGAATACAATGTTGTTATCGTTGACATTCTGTAAAGATTATTCAAGGTTTATTGCTAACTAAACCAAAACTAGTTAACATTACTATTAACTACCTATGTATCGATGTCCATATTAGAGCAAGAAATATTGACTTGTTTTGAGATAGAATGATATTTAGATTACTTTTGGAAATAGTAACTGTATTTATATTCATAGTTCATCCGAGTCGCCTACGGACGGACTGAGATGATTCAGAAGGTCTTTCTAAGTATATCAATGTGTGTCTACGACTAATATTTGTGGTGACCACTTCTTCACACAGACCAATCCTGACCATTATGGCATATTTCGGTGGCAAACCGAAAACCACTTTTCGAAAATTTAATTTATATAGAAAATATTCTGAAATTTTTTTCTCTATAGAAAATTTTTTAAACTTTTATTTCTAAAGAAAATTTAGTCAAAATTTTATTTCTATAGAAAATTTTGTCAACATGATATTTCTATAGAAAATTCTTTTAAACTTTGTTTCTATAGAAAATTTTATCAGGATTTTATTTCTATAGAAAATTTTGTTCAAATTTCATTTCTATAGAAAATTTTGTCTAAATTTTGTTTCTAAATAAAATTTTGTCAATATTTTATTTATATAGAAAATTTTGTCAAAATGTTATTTCTTTAGTAAATTTCTTCAAAATTTTATTTCTAAAGAAAATTTTATCACGATTTTATTTCTATAGAAAATTTTTATCAAACTATTATTTTTATAGAAAATTTTATCAAACTATTATTTCTATAGAAATTTTTAAAAATTTTATTTCTATAGAAAACTTTTTCAAATTTTTATTTCTATAGAAAGTTTTGTCAAAATTTTATTTTTATAGAAAAATCTGTCAAAATTTTATTTCTGTAGAAAATTTTGTCAAAATTTTATTTCTATTTAAAAATTATATATCAATAAAAAATTTTGTCAAAATTTTATTTCTATAGAAAATTTTGTTAAAATTTTATTTCTATAGATTTTTTTTTTAAATTTTACTTCTATAGAAAATTTTTTCAAAATTTTATTTCTATAGAAAACTTTTTCAAAATTTTATTTCTATAGAAAGTTTAGTCAACATTTTATTTCTACAGAAAATTTTGTCAACATGATATTTCTATAGAAATTCTTTAAAACTTTGTTTCTATAGAAAATTTTATCAGGATTTTATTTCTATAGAAAATTTTGTAAAAATTTTATTTCTGTAGAAAATTTTTTCAAAATTTTGTTTCTAAATAAAAGTTTGTCAATATTTTATTTCTATAGAAAATGTTGTCAAAATGTTATTTCTTTAGTAAATTTCTTCAAAATTTTATTCTAAAGAAAATTTTATCAGGATTTTATTTCTATAGAAAAATTTTATCAAACTATTATTAAAAAAAATTGTCAAACTATTATTTCTATAGAAAATTTTGTCAAACTTTTATTTCTATAGAAAATTTTTAAAAATTTTATTTCTATAGAAAATTTTGTTAAAATTTTATTTCTATAGAAAATTTTGTTAAAATTTTATTTCTATAGAAAGTTTTGTCAAAATTTTATTTCTGTAGAAAATTTTGTCAAAAATTTTATTTCTATAGAAAATTTTAAAAATTTTATATCAATAAAAAATTTTGTCAAAATTTTATTTCTATAGAAAATTTTTAAATATTTTATTTCTATAGAAAATTTTTGTTAAAATTTGTTTCTATAGTTTTTTTTTAATTTTACTTCTACAGAAATTTTTTTCAAAATTTTATTTCTATAGAAAACTTTTTCAAAAATTTTATTTCTATAGAAAGTTTTGTCAAAATTTTATTTCTATAGAAAATTTTGTCAATATTTTATTTCTATAGAATATTTTGTCAAAATTTTATTTCTATAGACAATTTTGTCAAAATTTTATTTCTATAGAAGATTTGTAAAAATTTTATTTTTATAGAAAATTTTGTCAAAATTTTATTTCTATTGAAAATTTTTAAAAATCTTATTTCTTTAGAAAATTTTGTTAAAATTTTATTTCTATAGATTTTTTTTTAATTCTACTTCTATAGAAAATTTTTACAAAATTTTATTTCTATAGAAAACTTTTTCAAAATTTTATTTCTATAGAAAGTTTTGTCAAAAATTTATTTCTATACAAAATTTTGTCAATATTTTATTTCTATAGAATATTTTGTCAAAATTTTATTTCTATAGAAAATTTTATCAAAATTGTACTTCTATAGAAAATTTTTTCAAAATTTTATTTCTATAAAATATTTTGTCAAAATTTTATTTTTTCAAAATTTTATTTCTATAGAAAATTTTTTTCAAAATTTTATTTTTATAGAAAGTTTTGTCAAAATTTTATTTCTACAGAAAATTTTGTTAAAATTTTATTTCTATAGGAAATTTTGGTAAAATTTTATGTCTATAGAAAATTATGTCAAAATTTTATATCAATAAAAAATTGTATCAACATTTTATTTGTATAAAAAATTTAGTCAAAATTTTTCTAAATTTTCATTTATATAAAAAATTTTCTCAAAATTTTATTTCTATTAAAAATTTTCTCTAAGTTTTATTTCTATTAAAAATTTTCTCTAAATTTTATTTCCGTTAGAAAGTTTGTCAAAATTTAATTTCTATGGAAAATTTTGTCTAAATTTTATTTCAGTAGAAAATTTGTTTCTATAGAAAAATTTTGTCAAAATTTTATTTCTATAGAAAATTTTTCAAAATCATCTGTACAATGTACAAGACTCCTCCTTTGGAGTGCCCTCGTTCACATACCATTGAATGCCGTTTGCGTTCTTCACTTTGTTTAATTTACGATAATCCAACGTAGTCATCACCAATACACAACACCTCACTTTCGTTTTCATGCCATCGATAAAATATTTGATTGCATTCCTGACCATGACCACGAAACAACGTCACCATAACAATCTAAGACTACTATCAACATTTTTCCAATGATTTTTACATTTTGTTTTGAAATTCATCCTTCGGTTAGTAAAATAGAAACTCTCATAACATGAAAATAACGCACTTCATAATCATTTCCTGTTCCATCCATGTAGCGAGAGTTATTAAATGCACGTGCATGAAACGTGCAAGGAATTCCTTTCCGTCAAACACTTTTGTCTGTTTTCTAACTTCGAGAGTATGACTTGACAGTAGCAACAGGAATATCCTGAGGCACTATCCAGGGATCAACATTCATTATGTCGAACTTCATTGTCATCACTCTCGTTTGCCGTCGATTTATGCTGTCTTCAGTACACAAGTCCATTACCCCAATAATTGTGGGATGCAGAAGAAATCAACATAGCCCTGCATTCGCTGTCATATTTTGAGAAATTTATAAAGTTTTCTTGGTTCAATTTGTAAAACAAAAGTAAAAGCTCATGTAGAAAAAACGAGCAATAATAGTAAGTCAGAAGTATCCAGTTAAGCACCCTTCATGGCACATGGAAGAAAATACTATTACAGCCATAGACATTTATTGGTAGATGTTTGAATATAAATTAATGTATAATTCCTCATTCGCGTAAATGCAGTCTGTTCTTTGGCCAACAGACTGCATTTACGCGAATGTTTTAATATAGTAGATGCAATATGGCATTAAGAGTATCTTCTGTTGTTTTAAAGATGATCAAAAGCTTTATAAATTTTGATTTCTGAAGCCAAGGAATATAAGTTAAAAAATCGCTTAATTCTCTTAATTCGTAATTCTTTAATGTCTCCAATACTTCAGGAAAAAAAAACTTTTCAGTGTACTCATATTCTCTCCATTTTATTCTCTTATATCCTTATAATAAACTTTTGCACCAGTTAACTTAGCATAGATATTAAATGACTTCATATCCATGACTCCATATCACATTCATGCTTCATCCCTCTGTCAGAAAATGAAAAAAATAACAAAAACAGTAGATAAAACTTATCATCCAGTGACATCTTCATGCTTCAATTACACAAATTCTTAAGTGTATGAGCTAGGGTTCTAGAAGCCATATCCTTCTTACAATGATATCCCAAACATGCCAATAATTTTTACAACTTCGTTTTCTTCTTTTGTTGGCATTTTATCACTGTCATTGACTTTCTTTTTTTTTTGTAAAGTATGCTCATATATTTCGATATGAATTTGTGTCATCATTTCCCACTGCTTACTATACTATTCTTCTAACAAGGTCCTTAGCTGGTGTGCATTTTTATGCGGTCGCGTTTTAGGGCTTAATATTATGGCGAGACTATGTCTTAGATGCCATAGTCTATGGACGTTTAAAAAACTTTGCCGCCAACTTAACTAAATTTGCAAGAACTGGTGAACAACACCAGTTTGGAGTTTTGTATGCTCTAAGATGTTTGTGGTATAGAAAGTTAAAGTTTAAAAAGAATTTGGGAACAAAAATATAAAAAAAAAATTAGAATATAAAGTAATTAATATTGGAGAATTATCCAATTCTACTTGCGTTTCCGTTAAAAATCTCGCAATAAAAAATGACACACATTTTTAAGAAAAGTGCCACAAAAGAAGGCATCTTTATTCGTAAAGTTAATGTAGTATACAATTTGTAGTTTTCTTACTTGGTTTACATATTTTGGAAAATTTCGTAGCATACTTTTAGGTAGTACATGTCTCCGCTACATGAGTAGGAAAAATACGACTTCAACGAAGGGATGAAAATTTCAAAGATTCTTTAAACTTTAACTTTAAAGCAAATATTATGAACTTTCTGTTAATTAACATTTTTTTATTTTGAGGAAAGTTGTCCTTAATATTGTGTAAATTGCATGTCCTTAAATTTAATTTGCATAATCTTTCTTATAGATGAATATTTTTTTAAGTGTCTATAGAAATAAAATTTTGACAAAATTTTCTAAAGAAGTAAAAAAAAAATCTATAGAAATAAAATTTTGACAAAATTGTCTATAGAAATAAAATTTTAACAAATTTTTTTATAGGCAATAACATTTTGACAAAATTTTCTTTAGAAATATTATTTTTCACAACATTTTCTATAGAAATAAAATTTTGAGAAAGTTTTCTTTAGAAAAAAACTATTGAAGAAAATTGTCTATAGAAATAAAATTTTGCCAAAGTTTTCTATAGAAATAAAATTTTTGACAAAATTTTCTATAGAAATAAAATTTTTCCATATTTTTTCTATAAAAATAAAATTTTGGTAAAATATTCTGTAGAAATAAAATATTGGTAAAATATTCTGTAGAAATAAAATATTGGTAAAATTTTCTATAGAAATAAAATATTGACAAAATTTTCTATAGAAATAAAATACTGGCAAAATTTTCTATAGAAAAAAAATTTCTTCGGTACAAAGGTTTTTCCTTCACCATAAGTCCATAAATTTTTCAATGGAGGCGTTGTGTCCTTAGAACAAGAAGATTCGATTTTTTGTCTTGATTATATTACTTGACGAAAAACTAATAAATTAGGGTTCGTGCCTTCCTACAAGGTCCATTACAGTAAAACCACAGACTTAGGAGTTATAATAAATAAATATTTTCAATACAAGGACGAAATTTTCTATAGATATAAAACTTTGACAAAATTTTCTAAAGAAGTAAAAAAAAAATTCTATAAAAATAAAATTTTGACCAAATTGTCTATAGAAATAAAATTTTGACAAAACTTTTTATAGACAATAACATTTTGACAAAATTTTCTATAGAAATACAATTTTTCACAAAAATTTCTTTAGAAATAAAATTTTGAGAAAGTTTTCTTTAGAAAAAAACTATTGAAGAAAATTGTCTATAGAAATAAAATTTTGACAAAATTTTCTATAGAAATAAAATCTTGACAAAAGTTTCTATAGAAATAAAATTTTTGACAAAATTTTCTAATTATGGCAAAATCTTCTATAGAAATAAAATTTTGGTAAAATATACTGTAGAAATAAAATATTGGTAAAATTTTCTATAGAAATAAAATATTGGAAAAAATTTATATAAAAATAAAATACTGGCAAAATTTTCTGTAGAAATAAAATTTTAACAAAGATTTTCTACAGAAATATAATTTTGACTAAAATTTTGTAAAGAAATAAAATTGTGGCAAAATTTTCTATAAAAATAAAATTATGGCAAAATCTTCTATAGAAATAAAATTTTGGTAAAATATTCAGTTGAAATAAAATATTGGCAAAATTTTCTATAGAAAAAAATTTTTGACAAAATTTTCTATAGAAATAAAATTTTGACAAAGATTTTCTACAGAAATATAATTTTGACTAAAATGTCTATAAAAATAAACTGTTTTCTATAGAAAATAACATGTTGACAAACTTTTCTATAGAAATAAAATTCTTGGCAAAATTATCTAAAGAAATAAAATTATGGCTAAATTTTCTATAAAAATAAAATTATGGCAAATCTTCTATAGGAATAAAATTTTGGTAAATTTTCTATAGAAATAAAATATTGGTAACATTTTATATAGAAATAAAATATTGCCAAAATTTTCTATAGAGACAAACAATTTTGACAAAATTTTCTATAGAAATCAAATTTTGACAAAGATTTTCTACAGAAATATAATTTTGACTAAAATGTCTATAGGAAAAAAATGTTGAGAAAATTTTCTATAGAAAATAATATTTTGACAAAATTTTCTAAAGAAATAAAATTGTGGCAAAATTTTCAATAAAAATAAAATTATGGCAAAACCTTCTATAGAAATAAAATTATGACAAAACCTTCTATAGAAAAAAATTTTGGTAAATTTTCTGTAGAAATAAAATAGTGGTAAAATTTTCTATAGAAATAAAATATTGGCAAAATTTTCTATAGAAATAAAATACTGGCAAAATTTTCTATAGAAACAGACAATTTTGATAAAATTTTCTATAGAAATAAAATTTTGACAAAGATTTTCTACAGAAATATAATTTTGATTAAAATGTCTATAGAAATAAAATATTGAGAAATTTTTTTATAGAAAATAACATTTTGACAAAATTTTCTGAAGAAATAAATTGTGGCAAAATTTTCTATAAAAATGAAATTATGGCAATAGCTTCTATAGAAATAAAATTACGGCAAAATCTTCTATAGAAACAAGATTCTGGTAAAATATTCAGTAGAAATAAAATATTGGTAAAATTTTCTATAGAAATAAAATATTGGCAAAATTTTGTATAGAAAAAAAAAATTGACAAAATTTTCTATAGAAAAAAATGACAAAATTTTGTATAGCAAAAAAAATTTGACAAAATTTTGTATAGAAAAAAAAATGATAAGAATTTTCTATAGAAAAAAATTTTAACAAACATTTTCTATAGAAATAAAATTTTGACAAAGCTTTCTATCGAAATAAAAAATTGAGAAAATTTTCTATAGAAAAAAAATTGAGAAAATTTTCTATAGATATAAAATTTTGACAACATTTTCTATTAAAATAAAATTTTGACAAAATTTTCTGTAGAAAAAAATTTTCTATAGAAATAAAATTTTGAGAAAATTTTCTATAGAAATAAAATTGTGACAACATTTTCTACAGAAATAAAATTTTGACAAAAGTTGTGATGCAAAGCTTCAAATAAAAGTTTTTTTGTATATTATTTTTGGCACGAGTGGCAACCGTGAATATAACCCAACCCCATTCTTGTCCATGGGCATACAAATTTTCTATATCTTTGTCTTCCAAACAAAATGATTTAATCTTAAGATTTTCGCTACAAATGGTGTTTGCGAAAATTCACCCCCCTGTATTCAAATTACAGCTATAAATATCAATTAGAAAAGTCTTCAAATAAGTAATTACAAACAAATTGAAATTCAATTTTTATTTCAATAAAATCAAGCATGGAGACACAAAGCCACACAGAGAGACTCTATTATAAAACACCACAATGAACAATAAAATTTCATTAGGATTCCATGGTGAAGTCGTACATTCACACCTAAAGACTAAAATTAATGAAAATGTGCTATCGATACAGGACGATTGCTTGGTAATGCTAATGCCAGTGTCAGGATTACTCCTTCACAACTTTTCTAAATAACATCATTCAATACACGTGTCTCTAGCCAGTAATGGGAGTTCGATTGATTAAATGGCATTCGAATAATACAGGGCCTTATGATAGGCCTAAAGTTTAAACAATTTGTTCCTAATAATATCCTTTAAAAGTAAGCTTTTAAAAATTATACATACACTGAGAAATATAACAAAAATATTTCTAATTAAAAAGTTGAAAGTTAATTAAAGAGTTGAAAATAAAAATAAAAACTTAATCAATTAAAAATTAACTGACACAATAAACTTAAAAAAAAAAATTAAATTAAATTTTTAAATTTAACAAGTAAGGAAAGTCTAAAGTCGGGCGGGGCCGACTATATTATACCCTGCACCACTTTGTAGATCTAAATTTTCGATACCATATCACATCCGTCAAATGTGTTGGGGCTATATATAAAGGTTTGTCCCAAATACATACATTTAAATATCACTCGATCTGGACAGAATTTGATAGACTTCTACAAAATCTATAGACTCAAAATTTAAGTCGGCTAATGCACTAGGGTGGAACACAATGTTAGTAAAAAAAAAATATGGGAAACATTTAAATCTGGAGCAATTTTAAGAAAACTTCGCAAAAGTTTATTTATGATTTATCGCTCGATATATATGCATTAGAAGTTTAGGAAAATTAGAGTCATTTTTACAACTTTTCGACTAAGCAGTGACGATTTTACAAGGAAAATGTTGGTATTTTGACCATTTTTGTCGAAATCAGAAAAACATATATATGGGAGCTATATCTAAATCTAAACCGTTTTCAACCAAATTTGGCACGCATAGCTACAATGCTAATTCTACTCCCTGTGTAAAATTTCAACTAAATCGGAGTTAAAAATTGGCCTCTACGGTCATATGAGTGTAAATCGGGCGAAAGCTATATATGGGAGATATATCTAAATCTGAACCGATTTCAACCAAATTTGGCACGCATAGCTACAATGCTAATTCTACTCCCTGTGCAAAATTTCAACTAAATCGGAGCAAAACATTGGCCTCTGTGGTCATATGAGTGTAAATCGGGCGAAAGCTATATATGGGAGCTATATCTAAATCTGAACCGATTTCGACCAAATTTGGCACGCATAGCTACAATGCTGATTATACTCCCTGTGCAAAATTTCAACTAAATCGGAGCAAAAAATTGGCCTCTGTGGTCATTTGAGTGTAAATCGGGCGAAAGCTATATATGGGAGCTATATCTAAATCTGAACCGATTTCAACCAAATTTGACACGCATAGCTACAATGCTAATTCTACTCTCAGTGCAAAATTTCAACTAAATCGGAGCAAAAAATTGGCCTCTGTGGGCAAATGAGTGTAAATCGGGCGAAAGCTATATATGGGAGCTATATCTAAATCTGAACCGATTTGGCTGATATTTTGCAAGTTTTTCGAGACTCATAAAATATTCGGATGTACGGAATTTGAGGAAGATCGGTTGATATACACGCCAATTATGACCAGATCGGTGAAAAATATATATGGCAGCCATATCTAAATCTGAACCGATTTTTTCCAAAATCAATAGGGATCGTCTTTGAGCCGAAACAGGACCCTATACCAAATTTTAGGACAATCGGACTAAAACTGCGAGCTGTACTTTGCACACAAAAATACATCAACAGACAGACGGACATCGCTAAATCGACTCAGAATTTAATTCTAAGACGATCGGTATACTAAACGATGGGTCTCAGACTTTTCCTTCTTGGCGTTACATACAAATGCACAAACTTATTATACCCTGTACCACAGTAGTGGTGAAGGGTATAAAAATGATTGGTAATTTTGACGTTTTTAATTAAAATATTCATTATTCCAAATAATATTTTAAATGAATAAAATATATTTCCAAGGTAAAATATATTTCAATTGTATAATATAATAAATATTTCAGTTTCAAAACGTCAAAATTAACAATCAATTTCTTATGTTTTTCTTTATGTTTTAAAATATTTTATTATACCCTGCGCCACACTATGGAACAGGGTATTATAAGTTAGTGCATATGTTTGCAACACCCAGAAGGAGACTAGATATACATATGGTGTCTTTGGCAAAAATGCTCAGGTTGGCCCCTGAGTCCAATTGAGGCCAATTTTTTACTCCGACTTACTTGAAATTTTGCACAGTGAGTAGATTTAACATTGCAGCCATGCATTATAACTCCCGTAGAATCTTCTACAGATTTGGCCAGAAATATTGCCTTAGTCGGTTTTCTTTTGGCGAAAGTTTTGATTTCTTTTGGCGAAAGTTTTGATTTTATATAAGGTGATGGTTCTCTAAAGATCAAATAAGTTCTAAACAATTGGGGAAGAATTTCAAAAAAATAATTAAAAATATATAAGTCAACTAAATTAAAATTTTTTGTTTTAAACATTTTCTTTACTTGAAACAATTTACGCCTTTAAAGTGCGTTCTATCTTTCTTTACGCCACTGGGAAAATAAGCATCGATATGCGGTTGCTACGGCATTTAACTGTGTTAACACTTGAAATTTTAATTTCGTATTCAAGACATGACGACGATGTGGATGAGGTTGATGATGACGATGACGATACTACTGAAGCTGCCACTGACGTTGATAGTGATGCTGGCCCTTATGGTGGTTCCAAACAATCCTCCCAAGACAACCGGGATATGAAGACAAGAAAAAATAAAACGGAAAAACCGTCGATGAAATGAAAGCAGAGTGTTTGTGGCGCCACTTGAAAGTTAGAAAGGCAATGAATACCCACACACACACAAAACAACTTAGACTGATATTAAATCTTTTATTTATTTGTTGGAGGCGAAAATGTTTTGCAATTTCCCCCTTTAATGGTGAATTGAGATCTGGCCTTTTTAGCTCGCTTCATTCTGGGACAATGGAAAACGTTTACGCTTCTAAATTCTAAAATTGTTTACTAAACACTTTCTAAAGAGTTTATGCTGCTTTTGTTGGGATATCCCAAAGAACTCTAAGACATGCAAATGAGATATGAAAGTGAATGTTCTTCACGCACTTCAAGCGTAATTTCTTCATCATTCATATCGCGAAAATGTGTGGCTTTTGTTTATGTGTCATGTGAAGAAATTAAAGGGAGCCCTATGCTTTTTGAAGTGGATTAATTTAAAAGCTTTCATCATAAAATTTATTTATTCCAAATAAATTGAAGTGAGCTTGAAATATCAGGATACCACTATACCCAACCTAATCTAAACTTACTTCGATGAAATTCAAAATTGTTTGAACCGAAAGAAGAGTTTATATTATTGTTGTATATAACCATTATTATCCTTGTGCTATTTTAGTGGCAAATTCGTCAATTTTTTCAAGCTTTGGTGCATTTGTTTTGTTGTGCCAATAGAATCCATTTTGGACCATGGTTTTTAAAAATTCCTTTCTTACGGCCATTTTCTTGTAGCTCCGTTAGGCTTTAACTGCCAGTTAACAGAAAGTAAATTGCAAATATCTTCTCTCTGGTTAACTTTAACTGAAAAATTTTCAGCAGTTAAATTTCTAACTGGCATGTGGAATATATAGGCAAGATGACAGATATGTCCATGGTACGGTTTAAAAGTTCGTTAGCTAACGGAGCACTAACGGAGCTTCATGAAAATGGGGGTTAGTGCAACAGTTTCCTTAAGTTTTAAACCCGGATCTCTTTAATATTAGATATGTGATCGGTGCCTTAACATAAAATCAAACTAATGCTATAAAATTGAGACTTTTTTTCCTTCCCGAACTATAGTGTTATCATGAAGCCATAGTGTGACGCCTGAAAATATGCAAAGACAATTTTGTTTACAAGATCTCCCATGAACTGTTAATTTGGGTTTAGGGCTTTTCCTATGGTCAGAATCAACGTGGGCTAACTCCATTCCAAAGAGATAAAAATGGCAGGCATTCGTCCGTGGTTTGACTCTTTCTCATATGGACAGAGTCGAAAGTGGAGTAACGCGATTCCAAAGTGACATTAGTGGCCGGGTTTGTGCCAAGGTATAGAACAAAGTCCATGTGGGCCAACACGATTATATAAGTGACCATACTTCAGCCGTCCAGCAAAAAAAGTGTCGAAAAGTAATGAAAATGTTCTTTTTGGATCCGGAAGTGGTGCAAAATTGACGCAGAAGCGATGAATTTAATATGGGCTTGTCATAGGACGGAAGTCCTCCATTTCAATAGCCATTGCACTGAATTTGCTTCACTTTTTTTAGGTGTGATTCGAATTCAATGTTTTGGATGTAAATTAAAAAAATTCTGTGATATTTGGCTAAAAAATAAGTTTTAAAATTGTTTATGATTTTTAATGTATTCTGACGCTTGTCTGAAACGTTTGACCTCATATATTTTCAAAAATGCAAATTTTTTTCAGATTGGATTTAGCATTTTTTTCGACAAAATTTAAAAAATTTGTACCATATTATGAATTCTTGCTCTGTTTTTAACCCATGTGAAACAAAAAAGTTAAAATTACCCATTAAAAATATGGAAAAAGCATGTTATAAAAAATTAATTTAAAAGAACTTTCTGTGTTGTTAAAATAAAGAACATCATTGGGAATACACCTTCTGGAAGTGCTTTTAAACTTGTGCCTAAGTTGTGCCTTAAATCTTTCTCCTACACTGAAAAAAAAAGCATACTCGGTTCCAAAGATTTTGTCTTTACTTTAAAAAATTTGGTATTGATTCCGAGCCAAAGAAGCGGAGAATACAAGTAAGGATACTTTTAAGACACAATTCTCTTTTAAAGTTAGGTTTTGTGTACTTGCTTCTAGGAAGCAAATTTTAATTTTTCGCTTTCTCAGCTTTTTTTCTTCATATGCTATCAAAGTCCTTTAAAAGCGAGTTAACGGCAACTTTATTTTCCAAATTAGGACTCGACTTCCAGTAGAAATTATGCTATGTTTGAAGTAAAAAACTTCTTTAAAATAAAGTTTTGATAAACATGTCCTAAATTTGAACGATTTTTTGCTTTGTAATCAAGATGCAAAAAGACAACAAATATAAAGACAATTTCATTAAATTTAAAGAATTTTTCTGAATCATTAAAGTCAAGTTGACCTTAGCCTATACATTTTTTCTTTCATGTTAAGATACCCATTTTTATGTCAAATCACTTAATTATAAGGACAATACGACTTCATTGAAAAGTTTATCGACTTTTGGACAAGGAAAATAACTTTATTTTAGAGAAATGCGTCTTCTATGCTAAGCAAAATTTGTATTCGTATTCTAAAGACATGAAATCTTTGACCTCACGACAATATTTTTTTCAGTGTATGGACAGTATCGAAAGAGGTCCACTTAGGACGGCCCTCTGTCGGGGTTTAAGATTTATTCTTATGTATAGAGCACATAGTGGGCTAACACGATTCCAAAGTGACACAAGTGACTGGCCTTGGCCAAGGTTTTGACTTTCTCTATTGACAGAGTCGAAGAGGTTTCACTGCAATGTGGAACGCCGTTCGGACTCGGCTATAAAAAAGAGGTCCCTTGTCATTGAGCTTAACATGGAATCGGGCAGCACTCAGTGATAAGAGAGAAGTACACCAATGTGGTATCACAATGGACTGAATAGTCTAAGTGATTCTGATACATCGGGCTGCCACCTAACCTAACCTAAGTGAGCCAACGCGATTATGCCAGTGGCCGTACATTGGCAGGGCTTTAGCACTTTCTCACATGGACCTAATCCACAGTGGGCTAACACGATTCCAAAATGATATAGGTGGAAGGCTAGGGTCGGGGTCCAAACATTTTCTTATGGACAGGGTCCAAAGTGGGTTATCGCGATTCCAAGGTGGTTTAGCACTTTCTTCTATGAACAGACTGAAAAGTGGGCTAACGCGATTCCAAAGCGGTCGGCTTTCAGCCAAGGGTTATGACTTTTTCCCATGGGCAGAGTGCAAAGTGAACTAACGCGATTTAAAAGTGAGAAAAGTCTATGGCCTCCGGCCGGAATTGTGTGCTTTTTCCAATGTGGGTTAATCACAAAGGACTGAATAGTCTAACAAAGCCTTAAACTTAATCGGGCTGCCACTTTAACCTAATGTGGGTTAGCGACAAAGTGGTATAAGGCTAAGTGAAAACTACACTGAAAAAAATATTGTCGTGAAGTCAAAGATTTCATGTCTTTAAAAAATACGAATGAAAATTTAGCTTAGCATAGAAGACACATTTCTCTAATACAAAGTTTTTTCCTTGTGCAAAAGTCGATACACTTTTGAGTGAAGTCGTATTGTCCTTATAATTAAGTGATTTGATTTAAAAATGGGTACCATAACATGAAAGAAAAAATTGTTGGGCTAAGGTCAAGTTGACTTTGTGTCTTACAAGTGTCCTTACTTGCATTCTCCGCTTCTTTGACTCGGAATCAATATCAAAATTTTTAGAGTAAAGACAAAATCTTTGGAACCGGGCATGCTTTTTTTCAGTGTATATACTTCAAACAATTTAGTGACATAACAAAAATTATTATTTTTTCGAATACAGTTAGGGTTCATTTTCACATGCTACAGTTACATTCGTAATGACTATGGTCTCCATAAAAATGAGCCACCAAAAAATGTAACAATCGAGCCTAAAATTAAGGCTCACTTTCACTATCGATTTAAAAGACCATGTGAAAATAAATCGATGGAAATATTATGAAAATTTAAGAAAACAAATAAATACGAACCTCTTGGGAATCGCATTAGCCCTACTTAGGATTCTGACCATGGGAGAAAGTCTTAAAACCCGGCGGAAGACTGTCCACGCAAAAAGCAAATATGATGCGATGCAATTCTATTCGACAAAACAACAAAAGTGTGTATAGTTACCACCATTGTCAAAACCGAGAATGCAAAAATGGCGACCGGACATATCCCCCAACGGACATATCGCCCAAAATGATTTTTGAGCGTTATGACCTCCAATGGGGCGGTCATCGCCCAATTTTAGTTTGGGCTTTATGTCCTCCCTCATCGCGGTCATATGTCCCAAAAAATAGGCGGTCAAAACGCCCAATATTTTATGGGGAAAATACTGTCGTAATACAAATCAAAAACTGTCCTAAATGAAGTAGTTTTGATCCCCAATTTTGGTTAACTTAATACGTACGGTATTTAGTTCAAAATGCCGTAACTAGAAAGACAGTGCAGATCTCGTGGTCTATAAGAAAATTGAGGAGAAAATGGTGCAAAACGCTCCACAAAGTCCCCAAGAACTCATAGCACTATTTGCCAAATCAGAACATATGAGTGAATACTAAATGTGCGAAAGTGTGCCGGAAAAGATATTTTAGCAAACCACTATTATGGAAGCCGATTTGGCATACAGTCTCTTTGTGTTCCACCCCAGTAACTGAAATAATGAATGAATGAAATATGGATGATGGAGATGCTATTGTTTTATTGATGTCCCTTTTCGGTCGTTCCATTTTACAAGAAATTACCAATATTTACGAAGGTTACAAACGACATGTCAGTATAACTGTGTTAATTTTTTAAATCAAGTTAATAAAACGAAAGATGCAAGAACTCTAGGACAAACTGAATGTGATGAATTTAAAAAAGAATTAGCTCACGCGAATCCTTTGTTAAATTCATCACATTCAGTTCGTTCTCAAATCCTAGCAACATTCAGTTTATTATCTTGTTCTAAACATTAAAATTGGAAAGAGATGAGATGATCGACGTGCTGCTGATGGGTACTTGAAAAAATCGCGCTCGCGATTTATTTCAAGTACCCATCAGCAGCACGTCGATCATCTCATCTGCCTCCAAAACGCGGGCGCGAATCCTTTTTTAAATTCATCACATTCAGTTCATCCTCACATTCTTGCAACTTTCGTTTTATTATCGTGTTCTAAACATTAAAATTGGAAAGAGATGAGATGATCGATGTGCTGCTGATGGGTACTTGAAATAAATCGCGCGCGCGATTTTTTTCACGTACCCATCAGCAGCAAATCGATCATCTCATCTCGTTCCAATTTTCAGTTTAAAATACATAATTTTCAATTCAGCATTTGTCTGCTTTGTTCAAAAGAAAAAAATTATCAATTTCCGAATTTTCATGTTTCAATATATAAATTCAAATGTCTTGGAGCTTAAACCGAGCGAAATAGGTCTTCGTAGTGCCACTTTAGCCGCTTTTCCATTTCAATCGTACGCTGAGAAGAAAAATGGTCAAATATTTTGTTCCAGTCAAAAAGAATTAAAACAAACGATGAAGCCAAGATATGCTAGTTTAACATCTTCTTCCAGCATATACAATAAAAGCAGGATTCGATATTTGTCAATAAGAGGCATATCTATCTATTAAATATTTAAAAAAAAAATTAATGGATAGGTAATCATATATAGCTTTTGAATGATTAAAAAAAATATATTTTGTTATTCTAAACTATTGTTTAGATTCAATTATATTCAGACGGTCATAACACCTAAATTTTTTTATGGGGCTTATGACCGCGATGAGGGAGGACATAAAGCCCAAACTAAAATTGGGCGATGTGACCGCCCCAATGGAGGTCATAACGCTCAAAAATCATTTTGGGCGAAATGTCCGTTGGGGGATATGCAAAAATAGCCCCATTTGAAAATGAAGCACAATCCCAAGATGGTAATTGGGGTTTATTTTCATAATATAAACGGTCCCAAAAATAAAACGAAGTTGTTCTCAAAAAAAATGTTTTTACATATAATTGTTTCGGGTCCTATTTCCTTTAGGTTTTGGGGCTAATTTTCATGGGATTCATAATCCCAGAATCCAAAAATAGGCCCCACTTGAAAATGAAGCACAATCCCAAGAAGGAAATTATGGTTCATTTTCATATGAAATATGGGAACCACCGTGGTGCAAAGGTTAGGCATGCCCGCTGTGCATACACAGGGTTGTGGGTTCAAACCCAGTTTCAACCAAACACCAAAAAGTTTTTCAGCGGTGGATTATCCCACCTCAGTAATACTGGTGACATTTCTGAATGTTTCAAAACTTCTCTAAGTGGTTTCACTGCAATATGGAAAGCCATTCGGACTCGGCTATAAAAAAGAGATGCCTTGTCATTGAGCTTAACATAGAATCGGGCAGCACTCAGTGAGAGAAGTTCATCACTGTGGTATCACAATGAACCGAATAACTGAGCCCGAAATATTGGGCTGCCACTATACCTAAACTAACCTTCATATGAAATATTGGGGTTTATTTTCACAATATAAACGGCCCCAAAAATAAAATGAAGTTACTCCTTTTTGTTTCCGGTCCTACTTCTTTTAGGTTTTGTGGCTAACTTTCATGGGGTTCATAATCCCAGAATGCAAAAATAGACCCCACTTGAAAATGAAGCCCAATCCCAAGAAGGAAATTGGGGTTCATTTTCATATGAAATATTGCGGCTAATTTTAATAATATAATTTTAATAATAAAAATTTTAATAATATATATAAAATAAATAAAATGAAGCTGTTCTATAAAAAATGTTTGTTTTTCATTTAATTGTTTGGGGTCCTACTTTTTTTTAGATTTCGGGGCTAACTTTCATGGGGTCCATATTCATAGTGCCGACCAAGCAAACTACAATACACTTCCGTCCTCTCGTGTATATATTTTTATTTAAAAAGTTTTAAAATTGATTGCAATTTATGGTTATCTTTAATATGATATGGCAAATTATTTTCTTTCAAATCTTGTCTGCAATCCTTAAAATAAAGTAGATATCGTAGCCATAACAACATAATCAAAAATTTGAAATCTTTTTTTCATTTTGATTTTGAATGGCTGGTTGGTCATTCACTGGTGCGTTAAATTAAATTCAGCCTCTATTGCATAAAACACATACGCTATCACTTTTGTGGGCAACCTCATCGATAATCATAATTCATACAAGGATAAATAAGAAAATCATGGAATATTTGGGAAAAAACCAAAGAAAGAAAAACTGGGGTTAAAATTTCTCATATTGCCATTTGATACTTACCCACCAAAAACTCCTGTGGCTTTTTCTTTAATCGCCGTCAAACCCTTCATTTTGCCAGGAAGATGATTTTAAACTTTTCAGGATTTTTCTTACTCTCGTAGCGATATTGTGGGTGACTTTTGTTGATACTTTATTCTCTAAGGATTCACCGTGGGTGGTCTAAGGTTTCACACTGAGTTTATGGCGAATCCTTTTTCACACAAACAAACACACCCGCGAATTTACGTTTCGTAAAGTTTAAAAATACGAGTTTTGTTCACACGTTTCGTTCAAATGTCGAGGGTGGGATAACGTAAGGGGAGTATGGGTTATTTTTTGTTTATTGCAACAAATGAATTATTAATTAAAAGAATCGAAGAAATGCCAATGGCCATATGAATCGAATTAAACTCGAATTACGGAATGGTGGTTGTTTTACTTTTATTACCGTTTTGTTTTAGTTTGCTTTGCCTTGTTAATCCCTGTTTATGATTTGACTTGCATGGAGCACGGAGATTAAAGTCTTGCGATTTTTGCCATAATTCGTTCTAATTGTTTTCTAGATGGCTCAATATGAGGGTCTTGGATCTTCCATCAGAATTTTCTCAAAACCCATTACTCGTGCCAAAGTTCATATGTGTGGGAGTATCTATGACTCTGCTCGCCGTTGTGGTTTTCGCCGTTATCACTGTTGTAGTCCTTGCTGTTTACTGTGGTATCCTGTAGGGTTGCTGTGATTTTAGTTGTTCTCTCCAAGCCCCCTTGCCAGTGATATGGGTCATTTTTATATGCTCGTCCTTATCCTGTAATCATAACGAAACAAATTGCAATTTAGTTTAGTTCCATCATTTATGTGAGGCAAAAGAACGAACAAATCTGTGTGAAATGATTTGAAATGATTTCTTTGTTTGTGTCTGTCTATCTGCCTATTTCACGGTGTACGGTGGTGGTACGTCCTGATAAGAACCCATTTCACCAATCTCGGCCTTATTTGTTTGTTGGGGCATTGCCACAAACCGAGAACTTGGCAACATAAGCGGATTATATTCATAAATTTTATTTTATGCATTCAGTATTTTGCCAAGTGATGACGTATGTACATTTGTCCATTACATCAAAGGATTTATTACATTCTTCTGGGAATGAGTGAAAGTAGTAGGAGGAGTAAAATATACCCTCCTTTACATGTGGTAATATATGTATCGAGACGCGCGAGGAACCAACGATTCAGCCTATTATAATACATTGTCGCCCTCGGATCCAATCAGTGCGTTAATTTTCTTTCTTGAATAAGAAAAAAATATTTTTTAAGCCATTTTTATACCCTCCACCACCACCGTGGTGCAATGATTAGCATGCTCGCCTTGCATACACAAGGTCGTGGGTTCGATTCCTGCTTCAACCGAACACCAAACAGTTTTCCAGCTGTGGATTATCCCACCTCAGTAATGCTGGTGACATTTCTTTCAAAGCTTCTCTAAGTGGTTTCACTGCAGTGTGGAACGCCGTTCGGATTCGGATATAAAAAGGAGGTCCCTTGTCATTGAGCTTAACATGGAATCGGGCAGCACTCAGTGATAAGAGAGAAGTTCACCAATGTGGATCACAATGGACTGAATAGTCTAAGTGAGCCTGATATATCGGGCTGCCACCTAACCTACACTGAAAAAAATATTGTCGTGATGTCAAAGGTTTTATGTCTTTAAAATACGAATGCAAATTTTGCTTAGCATAGAAGACGCATTTCTCTAATATAAGGTTTTTTTCCCTTGTCCAAAAGTCGATAAACTTTTCAATGAAGTCGTATTGTCCTTGTAATTAAGTGATTTGACTTAAAAATGGGTATCATAACATGAAAGAAAAAATTTTTGGGCTAAGGTCAACTTGACTTTCAGAAAAATTCTTTGAATTTAATGAAATTGTCTTTAAATTTGTTGTCTTTTTGCATCATGACTACAAAGCAAAAAATCGTTCAAATATAGGACATGGTTTTCAACACTTTATTTTAAAGACGTTTCTTACTTGAGACATAGCACAATTTCTACTGGAAGTCGAGTCTTAATTTGGAAAATAAAGTTTTCGTTAATTCGTTTTTAAAGGACTTTGATAGCATATGAAGAAAAAAAGCTGAAAAAGCGAAAAATTAAAATTTGCTTCCTAGAAGCAAGTGCACAAAACCCAAACTGTGAAGAGAATTGTTTCTTAAAAGTATCCTTACTTGTATTCTCCGCTTCTTTGGCTCGGAATCAATACCAAAATTTTTGGAGTAAAGACAAAATCTTTGGAACCGGGCATGCTTTTTTTTCAGTGTAACCTAAGCTATACCCTCCACCATAAAGTATATATATTCTTGGTCGTGGTGAAATTTTGAGTCGATGTAAGCATGTCCGTCCGTCTGTTGAAATCACGCTAACTTCCGAACGAAACAAGCTATCGACTTGACACAAGTAGTTCTTATTGATGTACACTCAAAAAAAAGTTTACTTGGATCCAAAGATTTTGACCTTCCTTTAAGGATTTTTGTATTAATTCCGAGCCAAAGATGTGGCTTCTTTAAAATAAAGATATTTTTTACGGATTTAAATCTAGGATCGATAAAATTAAAATTGCATACAGATCTCATTCATCGAATTTTTATTCTCTGTTTGCGATATATTAATAAAGGTATTCATGTACAAACAAATTCCAGTTTCAAAATCCAAATTATGCCAAGTACTTCAAAGTAAAAACAGTTTTCTTAATGCTAAAAAAACTTTAAACCAAAGATGCAAATCCTTAAAATAAGTCTTAGCCTACATTTGAAGCGTTTTTATCTTAAATTTAAAAATTCAATTGAGTTAAAGACGATTTCTTTAAATTAAAAATGTTTTTCTTTATTTTAAGGAACATTTACCTTACTTCAAAGATCTACAACTTCAACAGAGGAACGCAAAATTTTATGATTTTTGTCCTAAATGTAATGAAAATAATTTTTGAGGCAAGGATTATTAGGTCAATATTCCATATTAGGTCAATATTTTTTTCAGTGTAGGCCGGATGGTATTGCAAATGGGCCATATCGGTTCACTATTACGTATAGCCCCCATATAAACGCACCCCCAGATTTGGCTTGCGCAGTCTCTAAGAGAAGCATATTTCATCCGATCTGGCTGAAATTTGGTACATGGTGTTGATAAAGGGTGATACGGTCAAAATTTGGTCATAATAAACTTGACGTATTTCTTTCAATTTTGCATTTAAAAAACCTGAACACCCCTCATTTTGAAGGTGTGTGTGTGTAGAATGTTGCTCCTATTTTGATTTTGGAATTCACTCTTCAGTTGTCAAAATGACGTCCAAGCAAGAAGAGCAGTGTATCAAAATTTTGCTCGCACACAGAAACGATAGTATTAATTAAAAAATTAATTGATACCATTAATTTTTGTGATTGATTTTTGTTTCAATTAAAAAATTTGTTGAATCAATTAAATTTTTAATTGAATATTTTTTAAAACTCAATTAAGATTTTAATTGGAAAAATGTTCGTGAAAATTTTTTCTGTGTACCATGAGGGTTAAAAGTATGATTGCTTTATATTTATATTAATCATAATATATACTTATGGACCGATATCAAAAATTTTCTGAATGGTTATTAAAAATCATATACTGAAATCACCATGGCTGTTATCCCGGCTCAACTTCCGTTCGGAGCGAAATTTTTTTTGAAATTGTAAAAACTAAATAATAACAAAAGAAATGTAATAAAAATAATGATAAAAATTTAAGTTATTGATTTTTATACCCTCCACCAAAGGATGGGGGGTATATTAACTTTGTCATTCCGTTTGTAACACATCGAAATATTGCTCTAAGACCCCATAAAGTATATATATTCTGGGTCGTGGTGAAATGCTGGGTCGATCTAAGCATGTCCGTCCGTCCGTCTGTTGAAATCACGCTAACTTCCGAACGAAATAAGCTATCGATTTGAAACTTGGCACAAGTAGTTGTTAGTTGTCGGATGGTATTGCAAATGGGTCATATCGGTCCACTTTTACGTATAGCCCCCATATAAAAAGACCCTCAGATTTGGCTTGCGGAGCCTCTAAGAGAAGCATATTTCATCCGATCCGGCTGAGATTTGGTACATGGTGTTGGTATATGGTGTCTAACAACCACGCAAAAATTGGTCCACATCGGTCGATAATTATATATAGCCGCCATATAAACCGATTCCCAGATTTGGCTTGCGGAGTCTCAAAGAGAGGCAAATTTCCTCCGATCCGGCTGAAATTTTGTACATGGTTTTGGTATATGGTCTCCAACAACAATGCAAAAATTTGTCCACATCGGTTCATAATTATATATAGCCCCCTTATAAATCGATCCCCAGATATGGCTTGCGGAGCCTCTAAGAGAAGCAAATTTCATCCGATCCGGTTGAAATTTGGAACATGGTGTAAGTATATGGTCTCTAACAACCGTGCCAGAATTGGTCCATATCGGTCCATAATTATATATAGCCCCCATACAAACCGTTCTCCTGATTTGACCTCCGGAGCCTCTTGGAGGAGCAAAATTCATCCGATCCGGTTCAAATTTGGAACGTGGTGTTAGTATATGGCCGCAAACAAACATACCTAAATTGGTTCATATCGGTCCAAAATTATATATAGCCCCCATACAAACCGTTCTCCTGATTTGACCTCCGGAGCCTCTTGGAGGAGCAAAATTCATCCGATCCGGTTCAAATTTGGAACGTGGTGTTAGTATATGGCCGCAAACAAACATACCAAAATTGGTTCATATCGGTCCAAAATTATATATAGCCCCCATACAAACCGTTCTCCTGATTTGACCTCCGGAGCCTCTTGGAGGAGCAAAATTCATCCGATCCGGTTCAAATTTGGAACGTGGTGTTAGTATATGGCCGCAAACAAACATATCGGTCTATAGTTATATATAGCCGATCCCCAATTACACAAAAATTGGCCAAAAATTGGAGGAGCAAAATTCATCCGATCCGGTTCAAATTTGGAACGTGGTGTTAGTATATGGCCGCAAACAAACATATCGGTCTATAGTTATATATAGCCGAACCCCAAATCACACAAAAATTGGTCCATATCGCTTCATAATCATGGTTGCCACTCGAGCCAAAAATAATCTACCAAAATTTTATCTATCAAATTGTTATTTCTATAGAAAATTTTGTTAAAACTTTATTTCTATAGAGAATTTTGTCAAAATTTTATTTCTATAGAAAAATTTGTCAAACTGAATTATATACGTATTTAATTGGCATTTTTTAATTTAGAAGGCGGTGTTATTAGGTTTTAAGATACCTTGCCATCGGCAAGCGTTACCGCAACCCAAGTAATTTGATTGTGGGTGGTAGTGTTTATCCATGGTGGAGGGTACATAAGCTTTGGCCTGGCCGAACTTACGACTTGTTTTTCACATAGTTTTTTTTTTATATTTCTTCTTTTAAATAAACTTCATACACATAAAAGGATCCGAAATCTGGGTACATCCGTCTTATCACAAGTCCATGTAGAATTCATTCGAGATGATCTAAATTACCAACACTAAAGCATGAAATGTTGGAGGACCAAACTACTTTTTTGGAAGCTTATTCTTTTACTCAGATGTACTAGTAAATTATCCTCCCCCTCTCGTTTCGCAGGCATACGAAAGATATGAAATTTCGTATTGTATCTGGGAATTTTCCCCTGACATATCTTTGTAGGGAGTACGAAGTACATTTTTATAGCATCATTCCAAAGTAAATGTGATTGAATTTCATTTTGGGGAATACTTCCGTTCACTCATCCTTGAGGTTGTAGTTGTCCTAAAGTGGCGTAAATACGTTTCTCTTGGGAGTTCGACTATTTGCCCCACTTTCCCTTGATCAATATTTAAAGTGAACATGACATTTACGAATATTGATCTCTGATGGATGTTAGTGAATGTCCCTTCAATGTTTTAAAAAAGTCTATGAGTATGTCAGCTTAGAAGATCGAACATTGCCGCTTATGTAAGAAAATAAATTTGGGGAGCCTGGCGTTATACTGCTGCATCACCTCAGTACTCCAATTAACCCTTTTAAATACACAATAATACCGATTCCTCCGAAAAAAATATATGATGTACAAAATATACTTTTATCTCTGGGAAATAGTAATTATTCTCCAATTTGTAGGTTTTTGAATTTTGGGACAAAATTTGATTTTCAATTTTGGTTTCAGATTACACAGAAGTATTATAGATTTTTTTCAGAAAAGCAGATTTTTTGAAACTGCGTTATGATGTTTTAAATGCAACAAACTTGATTTCGTAGAATTGGGACAAAATTTTAAGACATAAGAATTTTTTTCCGCTTGTAGCTTAAAAGATACAGTGTACATATAAGGGTTAAGAATTCAACAAAGAAATATGATCACAAAACATATATTTCATTTATTAAGATAACAATTTTAACCTTTATCCCTCAAAATATTTTTGTCACAATCATTACATTTTCCTGTTTGGAATATTTTTATTCTTGAGGGTAAAAATCGGGAAAAATGTTCCTCATAAAAATATGTCCATTGGAAATGCCAAACTATATGTTTCCAATATTAGCTAAATACTTACATATCTTTCTAGCGGAGTTTGTAATCCATATCCAATTATGTAAGTCAATTAGATGATGTCATGCTGTAGACCAGCCAAAGATGAGTTCAAACCCACGAAATTTTTAACAACTTAACAACAGATTTTTCGACGATTTTCTTTTTCGATCGACCGATATAACAAACAAATCAACCACACATAACAATTAACAATGAAGATAAATATATATTATTTTATTTATTTAATAAGGTACACGAATTGCCTTTGATTATATTACGAATGGGAAACGGAAACACTGTAAATAAAATTTGATTGTTTTCAAAGGAAATTGTATGAATATGCGGAATATAGAACAAAAAAAAATTAATAGCGAAGAAGAGAAAAACTTCAAAATTGTATCTGAAGTGACATTTCTCGGGGACAGAGTAGGCCCGTGTTTGCAACTCTGTCTGGAGAGACTGTAAGGCTGGTGGAGTATCACAGCTCTATATAAATGTTAAGATTTACAAAATTCAATAGATGATCATGTTTCGTGAGGGAGGAATTAGTCTGAGGGTTGGGTGGGGGATTTTAATTAAGGAAATTTGGAAAGTTTTAGAAATTGGAAAATATGGTGGATTTCCAGGTGGTTTTAGGTATAGGTAGATAATGAAATCTGGAATTGAGACCCAGTGTATAAGGGTCTTATATAAAATTTCGGCTCTCTGAAAATTTTGACCAGTTCGGGAGAGAGAGAGAGAGATAGGCCAATGGAAAGAGAGAATTGATATAGAAGCTATGATGCAATCAAATGATACTTGGAATTCTCAAAAAAAAATTAAAGGGGAAAGGGCATGGGAATTTTCACTGTTTCTGCTGCTGCTGCCACAAATCACAGTAACACTGGAACTGGAATCTTCACTCAGATAGACACAATTTTCACATAATTTTTTCTCATTGTTTAAAATCTCAAGAGGTATTTAGAAAAGTTTTTATATTTAGTTTTTATTTTTTTCATTGAGTTTTTATTATTTTTTTTTTTCAAAAATCTATTTGTTGGAAATTCAACCTCTGAATTTTAACTAATTTTTTTTCTCTTTATACTGAGCTTTGCTTTGGATCCGCTTTTTTTACCGTTTTTTACACCACACAACAGGACTACAAACGAAGGACTACTGTGTGAATTGGTAATAGCGAGCAATTGCCAGCCATGGACCGTTTCACAATCTAAACCATAGGCATTTCCTTATAGCCATAAGGATCTCTCTGTCACACAATAATGGTCTAGAGAGAGATGGCAGAGGTGTGGTGAAAAGCTTTCGCCCCCACAGGAGCATGCTCAGTTGATGAAAGCAAGGGAAAAGTGTGATGGAATTTCTTTCGACAAAAGGATATCTTGAAGGGCAACAATGGGGGTTGGAAATATTTTCACAAGTCCTAGCACTTAGAGTGTGAGAATGCAACCTGTGTGCTAAACACCAATCACAGAGCAGTAAAAGTAAGAGGGGTATCCTGCAGCCATTCTATGGTTTGGAAATTCTCTCTAAGAAAATAAGAAATCTCTGTATTTTACCCACATGCTATGCGAGTTTTACACATTTTTCTTTCCAAAATCACTTAAATGTAAAAAGTGTGAATGGGGAAAATACCATGCATGGCAGCCAAGAAAAATGCAACATTTTCCATGACTGACTTTGCAGTGAATATTTCTGCAGTGATTTTGTATTTTGTGTGCTCTATTTTGTTCAATGGTCTAGCTCTGCATTCCGACTGAAATATGTGTTGGCTGAGTATATACCATACAACAACATGAAATATCTCCTCCTCCTTCCTTCTTGACTCCATTGATGGTTGTTATGACCACCAAATATGTTTTGCATGAGAATAGATTTTTACTGTGAGCGAATGAACCGAAAATGTTAACATTTTCAAGTCTCTGACATTGAAGTCGGCCATTTTGAATTTTCATCAGTTTCATGTAGGCATTGTGAACATAGTGTATAGTACATAGCAAGAATACAACAATTTTAGTTTATAGTATTTGACATTTTGGCTGAATAGGCAAATTTTTAGTGGCCTGTGGGGGTTTATATTGACATTTTAGGTGCAGAATAAAATTCATGAGGGCCTTAATTTGGGAAAAAGGAGACTAAGTCCTAAAATCGAAAGGCTAACATCCCACGAAGAACATTAGTACTTAAAATACGAATCCGAATTTTCCTTAGCATAGAAGACGCATTTCTTTGATATAAATTTTTTTCTTTGTCTAAAAGTAGATACACTTTCCGACAAGGAAGTAGTTTTTTCCTTATAGGTGATTCGACTATCCTAACATGAAAGAAAATTTCCTTTGACTAAGGTTAACCTGATTTTAATAATTCAGAAAAATTCTTCAAGCTTAATGAAATTGTCTTTGAATTTGTCGACTTTTATTCCCTCCACTTCCGAACGAAACAAGCTTCACGGATCCTCTAAGAGAAGCAAATTTCATCCGATCCGGCTGAAATTTGGTACATGGCGTTAGTATATGGTCTCTAACAACCATGCAAAAATTGGTCTACATCGGACCATAATTATATATAGCCCCCATATAAACCGATCCCCCGATTTGGTTTGCGGAGCCTCTAAGAGAAGCAAATTTCATCCTATCCGGCTGAAATTTGGTACATAGTTTTAATATATGGTCTCTAATAACCATGCAAAAATTGGTCCATATCGGTCCATAATTATATATAGCCCCCATATAAACCGATCCCCTGATTTGACCTCCGGAGCCTCTTGGAAGACCAAAATTCATCTGATTCAGTTGAAATTTGGTACGTGATGTTAATATAAGGCCTCAAATACCCATGCAAAAATTGGTCGAAATCGATCTATAATTATATATAGCCCCCATATAAACCGATCCCCAGATTTGACCTCCGGAGCCCCTTGGAAGAGCAAAATTCATCTGATTCGGTTGAAATTTTGTACGTGAAAAACACAGTTTTTGTCAAAATTCGTTTTTATTATTCAACATAGTTCCCTTCAAGAGCGATACAACGATTATAACGACCTTCCAATTTTTTGATACCATTTTGGTAGTACTCTTTCGGTTTTGCCTCAAAATAGGCCTCTGTTTAGGCGATCACCTCTTCATTGCAGCCACATTTTTTCCCTGCGAGCATCCTTTTGAGGTCTGAGAACAAGAAAAAGTAGCTGGGGGCCAGATCTGGTGAATACGGTGGGTGGGGAAGCAATTCGAAGCCCAATTCATGAATTTTTGCCATCGTTCTCAATGACTTGTGGCACGGTGCGTTGTCTTGGTGGAACAACACTTTTTTCTTCTTCATATGGGGCCGTTTTGCCGCGATTTCGACCTTCAAACGCTCCAATAACGCCATATAATAGTCACTGTTGATGGTTTTTCCCTTCTCAAAATAATCGATAAAAATTATTCCATCCGCATCCCAAAAAACAGAGGCCATTACTTTGCCAGCGGACTTTTGAGTCTTCCCACGCTTCGGAGACGGTTCACCGGTCGCTGTCCACTCAGCCGACGGTCGATTGGACTCAGGAGTGTAGTGATGGAGCCATGTTTCATAGAAGATGATGTCAAGAAGAACCTTGCCATTGGTAAGTATTACCACAACCCAAGTAATATGATTGTGGATAGCAGTCTTTCGTAGAAGTTTCTACGCAATCCATGGTAGAGGGTACACAAGATTCGGCCTGGGCGATTTTACGGCCATATATTTTTATCAAATTACTTGCGTCAAGTTTGACTATTTTTATACCCACCACCATAGAATGGTGACGGGGGTATAATAAGTTTGTCATTCCGTTTGTAACACATCGAAATATCGATTTCCGACTATATAAAGTATATATATTCTTGAACAGGGAGAAATTCTAAGACGATATAACGATGTCCGTCTGTCCGTCTGTCTGTTGTAATCACGCTACAGTCTTCAATAATGAAGCAATCGTGCTGAAATTTTGCACAAACTCGTCTTTTGTCTGCAGGCAGGTCAAGTTCGAAGATGGGCTATATCGGTCCAGGTTTTTATATAGTCCCCATATAAATCGACCTCCCGATTTGGGGTCTTGGGCTTATAGAAATCGTAGTTTTTATCCAATTTGCCTGAAATTTGAAATCTAGAGGTATTTTATGACCATAAAGAGGTGTGCCAAAAATGGTGAGTATCGGTCCATGTATTGGTATAGCCCTCATATAGACCGATTTAACGATTTTACTTCTTGGGCTTATAGCAACCGCAGTTTTTATTCAATTTACCTGAAATTGGAAATATAGAGGTATTGCAGGACCACAAATACGTGTGTCAAATATTGTGAGTATCGGTCCATACTTTGGTATAGCCCCCATATAGACCGATTTCCCGATTTTACTTCTTGGGCTTCTAGAATCCGAAGTTTTTATGCTATTTGCCTGAAATTGGAAATCTAGAGGTATTTTCGGGTCATAAAGAGGTGTGCCGAAAACGGTGAGTATCGGTCCATATTTTAGTATAGCCCACATAAGAACGATCTCCCGATTTAACTCCTTGGGTTTCTAGAAACCGTAGTTTTTATCTGATTTGCCTGAAATTGTAAATATTCTGGTATTTTAGGCTCACAAAAACGTGTATCGGATTAAGTTTTTATCGGTCCATTTGGTAATGCCTCCATATAGACCGACTTCACATCTTGAGGTAGAAGGCGCACTGATCATGAAAATTGCTGAAACTCAATGCAAAATTTCCAGATTTTACTTCTACAGATTTAAGATTTCAAATCAAGACGTTATTTTATAATTTTCTTGCACACTTATAAGAGATGTTAATGATTCCTCTAAAACTCAAACAAAAATGGTTCTTATAAATCCAGAAATTGATATTGTCCTCATAGGTGAAATCTTTAAATTTATCTTCGGGAAGTGTCCCCAAGTCCTCCTGAAATTTCAAAGGAAACCCTAATATTTGGTTCATGGTGGTGGGTATTTAAGATTCGGCCCGGCCGAACTTAGTGCTGTATATACTTGTTCGTTCTAATTCTATCTTCTCCTGCAAAGCACTGTGTGTTCCCACCGTCGGTAACCTCAGCTGGTTCGTAGATGCAATAAGAGGTCTCACACTTGTCCATGCAGTCTATTTACCATCTATATCCTACCTTTTTAGTCCATCAGGCATAGACTTCAAAACTTCATCTTCAAAGCTTCGCGCTTGTATTGTTATCGCATTATCATCGACGTATCCCAGTACAAAGTGTACAAAGTGTCGTGTGGCAACTCCATTCTCAAGATCACATTATAATTAATGTTCAAAACATCAGGACCCACTATTGATCCTTGTGTCGAATTTGATGTAATATTTGATTTTCTTATTTTCAATTAGAACTCTGTTCGTTAGGTAATTCTTTATTATGTTCAGAAGGTATGCTGGAAACTGATAATCTCGGTTTAGGACCACAAGTACGTCAGTCCATTTCAGGCCTTTGAGGACATTATTTACATCTAATGTAGCTACTATTACGTTAAGTCTTCTGTAGTGGTTTCCTTCTTGCATAGCATATGCGATTTCCCTGGACGGAAATCATAATGACTCCCTGATGGGAGCCACCGTGGTGCAATGGTTAGCATGCCCGTCTTGTATACATAAGGTCGTGGGTTCGATTCCTGCTTCGACCGAACACCAAAAGTTTTTCAGCTGTGGATTATCCCACCTCAGTAATGCTGGTGACATTTCTGAGGGTTTCGAAGCTTCTCTAAGTGGTTTCACTGCAATGTGGAACGCCGTTCGGACTAGCTATAAAAAGGAGGTCCCTTGTCATTGAGCTTAGCATGGAATCGGGCAGCACTCAGTGATAAGAGAGAAGTTCACCAATGTGGTATCACAATGGACTGAATAGTCTAAGTGAGCCTGATACATCGGGCTGCCACCTAACCAAGTCCAATCTAGTTCTCTATAGCATCCTCTAGTCTTGATTTTAGTAGTCTATCTAGTAATATGTCAGTATACACAGCATCCTGCAAAGATGGAACTAGTAGGCCTCTCTTTCTCTTACTTATCAATACAAATTTCTGATCTTTCCAAGGTTCGTAGAATATAACTTCTGACAATTGAAGCAATATTTCAGGGTGGAATTGGGCCATATTACAATACCTTCGCTGGAATACCGTCTGGACCGGGTGCTTTGTTGTTCTTCAGTTATATGGCGGCTTGTTAAGGCTCTTCTATGAAGAGTGTTAGATTGATACGCCAACTTCGGTGTGGTCAACTCTTCTGTTACTATGTGTATGTTTTTCATGGTCTGTCCAACTATTTCTTCCTGCGAATTACTTGCTCTTAGCTCAAGGTCCACTTGCGCATGGAGTATGTATTTCTTCTTACTGTTTCATTTCTATAGACAATCTTATGAACTGGTGGCCATTTGTAATGATTTTGGTATTGATTCTGAACCAAAGAAGATACACTTAAGACAAAATTCTCTTTTGAATTTAAATGTTGCTTACTTTTTAATAGAGTATACGTTTTAATTTATTCGTTTTCCATTTGAAAAGTAATCTTCTTTGCTAAGCAAAAAATCACATTCACATATTTTAATGTCATGAAATCATTGTGCACCCGAGAATATTTTTTTAGGATCTGTTTTTATAGAATTTATCAAGATTCAACAAAATTATGTAAACGCGAAAATAATCTGATAGGGCCCTTTTCAAAGGCCCACATGAAACATTTTATAAAATTATTTTACAATGTCATTCTTAGCATTTGGAACAACCTCAACTTAAACAAACCTGCCATAGAAAAAAATCAATAAAATGTCTATTTTTTTTTAATAATGGGTTGATATTTTCTCTGCATAAAGGTCAACAAATATGAGTTTCTTTTAGGCGAAATTTATAATGAAAATAAATCCACAAGAGTGAATTAAGCCTCTTGAATAAATTCTAACGTTCATTGACGTTATTTTTACCTACACATATTAATTACAAATGGCCTCCTACGTTAGAGGTGTGGGCGTGACACAAAATATTCATGATGTATGAATTTTTTTTGAGAGTGTGGGAGTTTAAAATCGTGTTATTTTTATACCCTCCACCATAGGATGGGGGTATATTAACTTTGTCATTCCGTTTGTAACACATCGAAATATTGCTCTAAGACCCCATAAAGTATATAGGTCGTGGTGAAATTCTGAGTCGATCTGAGCATGTCAGTCCGTCCGTCCGTCTGTTGAAATCACGCTAACTTCCGAACGAAACAAGCTATCGATTTGAAACTTGGCACAAGTAGTTGTTATTGATGTAGGTCGGATGGTATTGCAAATGGGCCATATCGGTCCACTTTTACGTATAGCCCCCATATAAACGGACCCCCAAATTTGGCTTGCGATTGCTTTAAGAGAAGCAAATTTCATCCGATCCGGCTGAAATTTGATACATGGTGTTAGTATATGGTTTCTAACAACCATGCAAAAATTGGTCCATATCAGTCCACTTTTCCGTATAGCCCCCATATAAACGGACCCCCAAATTTGGCTTGCGATTGCTCTAAAAGAAGCAAATTTCATCCGATCAGGCTGAAATTTTGTGCATAGTGTTAGTAAATGGTCTCTAACAACCGTGCAAAAATTGGTCCACATCGGTCCATAATTATATATGGCCCCCATATAAACCGATCCCCCGATTTGGCTTGCGGAGCCTCTAAGAGGAGCAAAATTCATCCGATCCGGTTGAAATTTGGTACGTGGTGTTAGTATATGGTCTCTAACAACCATGCAAAAATTGGTCCATATCGATCCATAATTATATATAGCCCCCATATAAATCGATCCCCAGATTTGTCCTCCGGAGCCTCTTGGAGGAGCAAAATTCATCCGATCCGGTTGAAATTTGCAACGTGGTGTTAGTATAAGGCCGCTAACAACCATGCCAAAATTGGTCCATATCGGTCTATAGTTATATATAGCCGATCCCCAATCACACAAAAATTTGTCCATATCGGTTCATAATCATGGTTGCCCCTCGAGCCAAAAATAATCTACCAAAATTTTATTTTTATAGAAAACATTGTCAAAATTTTATTTCTATAGAAAATTTTCACAAAATTTAATTTCTATAGAAAATTTTGACAATATTTTATTTCTATAGAAAATTTTGTCAAAATTTTATTTCTATAGAAATTTTTTTCCAAATTTTATTTCTATAGAAATTTTGTCAAAATTTTACTTCTATAGAAAATGTTGTCAAAATTTTATTTCTATAGAAACTTTAAACTTAATTATATAGGTATTTAATCGGTCTTTTTAGGTTTAATATATACCACGTAAGCACTATGTGGTATATATTACGGTGTTAGGAAGTTTTAAGATACCTTGCCATCGGCTTCAGTAGAAGTTTCTACCCAATCCATGGTGGAGGGTACATAAGCTTCGGCCTGGCCGACCTTACGGCCGTATATACTTGTTTTTTTTTTGTATAACAGTACTCTATCTGCAAGACTTCGACAGGCCTGAGATGCCTACATTTGGATAAGTTCAAAAAGTTGCCTATAGCCCCATTGGGCGCCGGTAGCAAAACAATATACATCAAATTATATAGAATAAGGCTATGGTCACACTAGGCAAATATTTGCCCAAAATGAGTGTCAAACATTTTTCCAGAAGCACTTTCGAAATATCTGAATACCGTTTTTGCAAAATACTCCTATCGTGATGGAATATATCCAATATGAGCTATAAACCTATGCTGGTGTGGCTGTGGCGACGAATTTTTTCGATTTCTGACAAGAGTTTTTTGAATTGCTTCGAAAAGTATACCTTTTATCACAAAAAAAAATTCGTTTGTTACAAAATTTTTATTTTTTCAATAAAAAAGTTATTTTTGAACCAACAACACAGTCCATTTCGTTTATATCAAACACTGTTCTTTTCTGACTTTAGGTCTTTAATAAGACACATTTTACAGTTCATAGTAAAAGTTTAATATAGTAGAATGTAATGTTAAACATTTTTTCGGAATCTTCCGACCATATCTGGAATATATGTAAAAAAAAACTTTGGTCGAAGCAGGGATCGAACCCAGGACCCTTGGCATGCAAGTCGGACGTAGCAACCACTGCTCCACGGTGCCCAACTAAATGTATTTTTCTGTTAAATAAACTTTGTTTAATCGGTTCGTGGGCCCCGCAAGCTATGCTATATAAATATAACTTATATGGATAATTGTCTATTGATGACAATAACGGCTACATAGTTCAGTGGATAGTGTGTTGGCTTACAAATTGAATGGTCCGCGGTTCGATTCTCCGTCCAGGCGAAAGGTAAAAAAAAATAAAAATTTATAAAATCGTATAATTTCTTCTACATTATTTGTATTACAGAAAATGGTGCTAAGAACTAAAAAACTTCGTGGAAGTGAGAAAGATGTGAGGGAAAATGCAAGTAGCCAGAAAACATTTTTTTTTTGAGTTAGTCTTTATGAAATTGTCTTTACATCCTGGAAAAGAATAAACGTTTATCACAAAAAGTATATACTTTTCTTCCAAATACACTTCCTTTCAACGAAAAGCAAATGAGAAACGAACTTTGTTTGTCTAAAATTTCGTTTGGGAGGAAAGAATTATTTTTTTGCGTGTACCGTAAGTTGACTAGATGCAATATTGTAGAATGTAATTATAGGGCTAGCCGTATATTGAGATTATATTAAATCCCTGTATTGTGGAGTAAAACTTGAGAAACCTTCCACGGCCTATGACCAATACTCGAAATGAGAATATGTAAATTTCTTCACAAAGGCTTTCCTGGTATTTTTTAACCTAAAGCAGAAAAAGCATCCTTATAATTTTGTCTCATTATATGAGCTTAAAAATCCTCTGCAAATAAATTCATAGAAAATCCTACTCACTCTTATTCAAATTAAATGAAATCCTTTTTTAAAGAGAACTTAAAAATATAAAATCATTTAATCTCCTCATTTGTTTTAAATATCCTGGTAATGGATTTGGCAATAGCACCCCCTCGACTCTTCTCAACGTCTTACATACTCGTACACTTTGCAGCACAAAACGAAGAAAGGGTTGAGGTAATACCCTTCATGTCCTGTGCCACAGTTGAACACCCGCAAACAAAGTTGTCACTTCATTTCAAAGCGACAACGAGCTGAAGTTAATGGTATGGTATGAACTACTGCTGTTCCCAGAAGAGCGGTATAAGGTGGTATTTTATATTCTGCTGACAATACCACTCCATTAATTGAAGCCAAAAGAATTATTTTGAAATTGCATTGTCTTCTACCACCAATCAAGTTTACCCTAGTATTCCATGCGTTCCCCCTTTCGCGTAGAACTAAACGAATGGACAAACAGACAGACAGACAGACTGAAAGTTTCCGGTACTTTTAGCCATCATCACTCATCATTGTCATACAGGTCCACGGATCCCTTACGCTGAGTTTAGTGTGTCTGTTTGCCGTGGATAAGGATGTTTTCTGTTTTCTGTTCGCTGTAAGGATGTTTCATTGTTTCCATTTGTTCACTGGTATTCAGAGGTTGAGTATGCGTGTGCTCATCTCTGTAAAACGTTTCCTGGCAAATCCTTATAATCCTTTATAATTTCGTTAATGGCATTAATCACTGAAACGGTATTTTATCGTATTATTTTTCAAGTTATTCGTCGTAATGTTTTCACGAGTGAATTTATAATCGACTGAAATTTTTATATTTCGTAATCAGTTTAATTACATTGTTATAAATGCGTCAGCGAATAGAGGAAGAGGAAGGGAAGTTAGTAGGTGGATATTTTATATATAAAATAGTCCAGTATATTTTATTATTTTGAATTATGAAATTAAAATAAAAACAAGTATATACAGTTGTAAGTTCGGCCGGGCCGAATCTTAAATACCCACCACCATGAATCAAATAAAGGGTGATTTGTTAAGAGCTTGATATCTTTTTTTTTTAAAAAAAACGCATAAAATTTGCAAAATCTCATCGGTTCTTTATATGAAACGTTAGATTGGTCCATGACATTTACTTTTTGAAGATAATTTCATTTAAATGTTGACCGCGGCTGCGTCTTAGGTGGTCCATTCGGAAAGTCCAATTTTGGGCAACTTTTTCGAGCATTTCGGCCGGAATAGCCCGAATTTCTTCGGAAATGTCTTCCAAAGCTGGAATAGTTGCTGGCTTATTTCTGTAGACTTTAGACTTGACGTAGCCCCACAAAAAATAGTCTAAAGGCGTCAAATCGCATGATCTTGGTGGCCAACTTACCGGTCCATTTCTTGAGATGAATTGTTCTCCGAAGTTTTCCCTCAAAATGGCCATAGAATCGCAAGCTGTGTGGCATGTAGCGCCATCTTGTTGAAACCACATGTCAACCAAGTTCAGTTCTTCCATTTTTGGCAACAAAAAGTTTGTTAGCATCGAACGATAGCGATCGCCATTCACCGTAACGTTGCGTCCAACAGCATCTTTGAAAAAATACGGTCCAATGATTCCACCAGCGTACAAACCACACCAAACAGTGCATTTTTCGGGATGCATGGGCAGTTCTTGAACGGCTTCTGGTTGCTCTTCACTCCAAATGCGGCAATTTTGCTTATTTACGTAGCCATTCAACCAGAAATGAGCCTCATCGCTGAACAAAATTTGTCGATAAAAAAGCGGATTTTCTGCCAACTTTTCTAGGGCCCATTCACTGAAAATTCGACGTTGTGGCTCGTTAGTAAGTCTATTCATGATGAAATGTCAAAGCATACTGAGCATCTTTCTCTTTGACACCATGTCTGAAATCCCACGTGATCTGTCAAATACTAATGCATGAAAATCCTAACCTCAAAAGAATCACCCTTTATAATAGTTTCCTTTGAAAACTCTTCGTCGGTGCGGGTATCTTGATAATATATGTAGGATTTAAGGGGGTTTGATGACAGATACACTTCCCGAAAATAAATTTAAAGATTCTACCTATGAATACCAGATCAGATTCTGGATTTATAAGAACCAATTTTGTTCGAATTTTAGAGAAATCATAAACATATCGTTTAAATGATGAAAAAAAAGCCTTGATTTGAAATCTTAAATCCGTAGATTTTTACCGCCATTATTTAAATGATAACGAGGAGTAAAATCTGGAAATTTTACTTTTAGTTTCAAGCTATTGATATGATCCTGCTATACCCTCAAGAAGTGAAATCGGTCGATCGATAAATGTCTTACATAATGGACCGGCAGAAATAAGTGCGACAACAAATCCGAAAATATACAGCCGAAACAACCGAATCGACGCAAATATAGTCGATTCTAGAGATGCGAACCAACCAAACCGATTGAAGTATAGCCGATACAATAATTTCGTGACATGAAAGCTGAGTCAACGAAATTCGCGACAAATATCAACTATCACCATTCAAACATTGTAGGTTAGGTGGCAGCACGATATTTCAAGCTCACTTATACTATTAAGTCCATTGCGACACCACAGTGGTGAACTTCTCTCTTATCGTTGAGTGCTGCCCGAGTTCATGATAAGGGACCTCCTTTTCATAGCCGAGTCCGAACGGCGTTACACACTGCTGTGAAACCACTTAGAGAAACTTTGAAACACTCAGAAATGTCACCAAGATTAGTGAGAGGGGTGCCAATGAGATGCAATGGTTAGCATGCCCGTCTTGCATACACAAGGTCCTGTGCGACTCCTGCTTCGACCGAACACCAAAACGTTTTTCAGCGGTGGATTATCCCACCTCAGTAATGCTGGTGACATTTCTGAGGGTTTCAAAGCTTCTCTAAGTGGTTTCACTGCAATGTGGAACGCCGTTCGGACTTGGCTATAAAAAGGAGGTTCCTTTTCATTGAGCTTAACATGGAATCGGGCAGCACTCAGTGATAAGAGAGAAGTTCACCAATGTGGTATCACAATGGACTGAATAGTCTAAGTGAGCCTGATACATCGGGCTGCCACCTAACCTAACCTATCCTACTGAGAGGGGATAGTCCACCGCTGAAAAACTTGTTGGTGTTCGGTCGAAGCAGGAATCGAATCCAAGACCTTTATATGCAAGGCGGGCGCCACGGTTGTAAGCTCATTATTAACACCTGCACTGTTTGCCGTAAAAAGGCATAACTCGCGTGTTTTATTGTAGAGTTTATGGGTCCTTTAAATGTAATCGTGGATGACCACAATAAATCCCCATTACACTTATTTAACGGGAGCTGGGCGACAATCAGACCGCGTTGCCAAATTGGCTTTTTCACGCTATATATGTGTTTTTTTTTTAATCCGTATGCTTAGTACTAAGTTCGTTTCGGCGAAAAACGAATACCTTCATATATCTCCGTAAATAGGGTCTCAAACCCAGGGATGTTAATTTATTTATTCGAAATAATATGCCTGCCTATTTTTCGTGTGAAAATTCCAGGGTTGTATAAATAGCAGGTTGGCTGATAAGTCCCCGGTCTTACAAAGAAAAACACATTTCTTTGTCAAAATTCGTTTTTATTATTGAACATAGTTCCCTTCAAGAGCGATACAATGATTATAACGATCTTCCAATTTGTTGATACCATTTTGGTAGTACTCCTTCGGTTTTGCCTCAAAATAGGCCTCAGTTTCGGCGATCACCTCTTCATTACAGCCAAATTTTTTCCCTGAGAGCATCCTTTTGAGGTCTGAGAACAAGAAAAAGTCATTGGGGGCCAGATCTGTAGAATACGGTGGGTGGGGAAGCAAGTCGAAGCCCAATTCATGAATTTTTGTCATCGTTCTCAATGACTTGTAGCACGGTGCGTTGTCTTGGTGGAACAACACTTTTTTCTTCTTCATATGGGGCCGTTTTGCCGCGATTTCGACCTTAAAACTATCCAATAACGCCATATAATAGTAACTGTTGATGGTTTTTCCCTTCTCAAGATAATCGATAAAAATTATTCCATGCGCATCCCAAAAAACAGAGTCCATTACTTTGCCAGAGGACTTTTGAGTCTTTCCACGCTTCGGATACGGTTCACCGGTCGCTGTCCACTCAGGCGACTGTCGATTGGACTCAGGAGTGTAGTGATGGAGCCATGTTTCATCCATTGTCACATGGAAAAACACGGGTGTATTACGACTTAACAGCTGCAAACACCGCTCAGAATCATCAACACGCTGTTGTTTTTGGTCAAATGTGAGCTCGCGCGGCACCCATTTTGCACAGAGCTTCCGCATATCCAAATATTGAGGCATGATATGACCAACACGTTCCTTTGATATCTTTAAGGCCTCTGCCATCTCGATCAACTTCATTTTACGGGCATTTTTTTGATGTTTTCGTCGGTAACCACCTCCTTCGGGCGTCCACTGCGTTCACCATCCTCCGTGCTCATTTCACCACGGTTGAATTTTGCATACCAATCAATTATTGTTGATTTCCCTGGGGCAGAGTCCGGAAACTCATTATCAAGCCAAGTTTTTGCTTCCACCGTATTTTTTCCCTTCAGAAAACAGTATTTTATCGAAACCCGAAAATCCTCTTTTCCAATTTTTTCACAATAACAAAAGTTGCTTCACAAAAGACGCTCTATCTCACAAACTAATTTACTTACAGACTTCAAATTTTGACACGAATCATTTGAAGGTTGGTACTACATACAAATAGTATGCATTTAACACTAGCGACGCCATCTATGTGTCAGACCGGGGACTTATCAGCCAACCTGTTATATGTCTGAAAATGCGCAAAACAAAGATTTCGCATTTATTCCGCGCTAACGGTTTTTAGATGGAGCATAACAGTTTTTCGTGCGAAAACGTGATCTTAGTACTAGGCTTTAGAGAGAAAAAAATCATGGCTTTTTAGCGGTTTTTAGCCATTTATTTTTGACTTGTTTCTATAGAAACAATATATTCAATATATTGAAATTGAAAAAACTGCTTTATCTACACTGAAAAAAATATTGTCGTGAGGTCAAAGATTTCATGTCTTTAAAATACGAATACAAATTTTGTTTAGCATAGAAGACGCATTTCTCTAAAATAAAGTTATTTTCCTTGTCCAAAAGTCGATAAACTTTTCAATGAAGTCGTATTGTCCTTATAATTAAGTGATTTGACTTAAAAATGGGTATCTTAACATGAAAGAAAGAATTTATAGGCTAAGGTCAACTTGATTTTAATAATTCAGAAAAATTCTTTAAATTTAATGAAATTGTCTTTAAATTTGTTGTCTTTTTGCATCTTGACTACAAAGCAAAAAATCGTTCAAATATAGGACATGTTTTTCAAAACTTTATTTTAAAGAATTTTATTACTTCAAACATAGCATAATTTCTACTGGAAGTCGAGTCCTAATTTGGAAAATAAAGTTGCCGTTAACTCTTTTTTAAAGGACTTTTATAGCATATGAAGAAAAAAAGCTGAGAAAGCGAAAAATTAAAATTTGCTTCCTAGAAGTAAGTACACAAAACCTAAATTTAAAAGAGAATTGTGTCTTAAAAGTATCCTTACTTGTATTCTCCGCTTCTTTGGCTCGGAATCAATACCAAATTTTTTAAAGTAAAGACAAAATCTTTGGAACCAAGTATGCTTTTTTTTTTAGTGTAACCATTGCTGCCAGAATAAGGTTTTCCACGTATTTCAAAGCCCAATCCAAATATTAACAATAATTCCCACTGTTGCTTTTGGTATAAAAAATATTTAGCGTTTATTTTCTTTTTTTATGAATATTTTCATAAATTTTGTTATAAATATTTGTACAATATAAAAATTATTAGGTAGGTTACCTTAACTCTTGCAACATAAATACTACTCAATTATAGTCATATATTTATTACAAATCTGAACGAAAGTTCAATAAAATATTTCATAACTTTTTATTTCTGTTCAGACTTATTGCCGGCAGGTGGGGAAGGACTATAATCATCGACTCTGTGGCCACATCTTAGTTACCGTAACCTGGACATCAAGGATAAAAGCTCAGAATGAAATGAAATCTAAAGACTAAGAAGAGAAGAAAAAGAAATAAAAGTGACATTACAATTTCTGAGAGGGGAAAAACTGATAAAGAAGCTATGAAAGCAAACTTGGGAGTTGGGGTAAAGTTAATATTGCACAACTTTATCATGGTAAATTAACTTGTTGGTATTTTTCCAATATTTTTTTTGTATCCTCACAACAACAAGGGCCACAGTGAGCGTGTGACAACAAAATGTTTGATGTCATTGAAATTTATCCAGTCGCTAGATATCACTGGTTCGTCTTTTTTGTCTATTGCCACTAACCATACAAGGTAGCAAGAGTCATTAAATACGTATGGATGTAGCCATATAACAGTGGTGTAAGATAGGAAATGTGATAGTAAAAAATTGGAGACTTAAATTTTAAAAAAGGTTCAATTAAAAAATTAATTAATTCAAGTTATTTTTTAATCAAAACAAATCAAACGAACAAATCAATTAAATTCTTAATTAGATAAATCAAAATTTTAATTGGCATTTCCGTGATTGAAGCAGTTTAGATTAAAAAATCAATTAATTTCGGGATCGATAAAAAATATTTTTCCTGTGTATATTAAATTGAATTCAATCTGATCGAAGAGAACCAAATTAAGATGGAGACGTCCATGCTTCCCTAAAGTCTGATGAACTATCACCTATGGATGCTTTTTATATATTTTTACAAATATCTGGTAAATCAGAAACAATATGACAAGGAGAATTCCCTTCCCACTCAGATTTTATTGTAATAAGAATTGACCGAAGATTTCTACAAATTTCGAATTTTAAAGAATGGGTAAACATTGGAAATTTTCGAGCCTTTAATTTTCCAAGAAGATTTGTTACACAGAAAAAGTAAACTTTTTCATAAGAATGAACTACTTCGTGCGAAAATTGAACTAAATTGTACTCCACATTTTGAGATTTCCATAAATCGTTGTAAAATCCAGGAAAATTTAATGCCTTGTCGTACTTTTTAACTGAAATTTACGGCATGCCAAAAAGATGTTCTTTAATAAACTTTTTAGAGTGCATGATACCTTTAGATGTTCTGCATGTAATAAAAGTGTTCTTGGAAAGGAATACAGAGGACAAGATCTTTTTTCCTCACTCCAATACCAATTTCTGTTCACTTTTTTCAGTGGTTGGTCAATATTCCTCTCCAACGAATAGGTACTTCACAAAATTTATATAGCAATAAAATATTGACAATTTGATAAATTTTTCTAAATAAATCAAATTTTCACATTTTTTTTTATAGAAATACAATTTTGATAACATTTTCTATAGAAATAAAATTTTGATAAAATTTTCTATATAAATAAAATTTTGATAAAATTTACTACAGAAATAAAATTTTGATAAAATTTACTACAGAAATAAAATTTTGACAAAATTTTCTATGGAAACGATACTTTGACAAAATTTCCTACAGAAATAAAATTTGGACAAAATTTCTATAGAAATAAAATGTTGACAAATTTTTCTATAGAAATAAAATTTTGACAAAATTTTTCTATAGAAATTAAATTTTGAAAAAATGTTTCTATAGAAATAAAATTGTGGAAAAATTTTCTATAGAAATAAAATTTTAGAAAAATTGTCTATAGAAATAAAATTTTGACAAAATTTTCTGTAGAAATAAAATTTTAGAAAAATTTTCTATCGAAATAAAATTTTGACAAACATTTTTACAAAATTTTCTATAGAAATAAATGACAATGACAATATTTTCTATAGCACTAAAATTTCCTATGGAAATAAAATTTTGACAAAATTTCTATAGAAATAAAATGTTGACAATTCTATAGAAATAAAATTTTGACAAAATGTTTCTATAGAAATAAAATTTTGGAAAAATTTTCTATAGAAATAAACTTGTGACAAAATTTTCTGTAAAAATAAAATTTTAGAAAAATTTTCTATCGAAATAAAATTTTGACAAAAATTTCTATAGAAATAACATTTTGACAAAATTTTCTATAGAAATAAAATTTTGACAATTTTTTCTATAGCACTAAAATTTTGACGAAAATTTCTATAGAAATAAAATGTTGACAAAATTTTCTATATAAATAAAATTTTTACAAAATTTTCTATAGTAATAAAATTTTGACAAAAATCTATAGAAAATAAAATTGACAAAATAATCTATAGAAATAAAATTTTGACAAAAATTTCTAAAGAAATAATATACTGACAAAATTTTCTATAGAAATAAAATTTTGACAAAGAACAAAAAATGTTGACAAAATTTTCTATAGAAACGATACTTTGACAAAATTTCCTATGGAAATAAAATTTTGGAAAAATTTTCTATAGAAATAAAATTTTGGAAATTTTTTCTATAGGAATAAAATTTTGACAACATTTCTAGAGAAAAAAATTTTAACAAAATTTTCTATAGAATTAAAAGTGTGATAAAATTTTCTATAGAAATAAAATTGTGACAAAATTTTCTATACAAATAAAATTTTGAATAAAATTATCTATAGAAATAAAATTTTGACAATATTTTCTATAGCACTAAAATTTTGACAAAATTTTCTATATAAATACAATGTTGACAACAATTTTCTATAGAAATAAAATTTTGACGAGATTTTCTATAGAAATAAAATTTTGACAAAATTTTCTATATAAAAAAAATTTTGACAAAATTTTCTATAGAAATAAAATTTTGACAAAATTTTCTATAGAAATAATATACTGACAAAATTTTCTATAGAAATAAAATTTTGACAAAGAACAAAAAATGTTGACAAAATTTTCTATAGAAACGATATTTTGACAAAATTTCCTATGGAAATAAAATTTTGGAAAAATTTTCTATAGAAATAAAATTTTGGAAAAATTTTCTATAGGAATAAAATTTTGACAACATTTCTACAGAAAAAAATTTTAACAAAATTTTTTTATAGACATCAAATGTTGACAAAATTTTCTATAGAAATAAAATTTTGACAACATTTTCTATAGAAATAAAATTTTGACAACATTTTCATTAGAATTAAAAGTGTGACAAAATTTTCTATAGAAATAAAATTGTGACAAAATTTTCTATACAAATAAAATTTTGAATAAAATTATCTATAGAAATATAATTTTGACAATATTTTCTATAGCACTAAAATTTTGACAAAATTTTCTATATAAATACAATGTTGACAACAATTTTCTATAGAAATAAAATTTTGACAAAATTTTCTATATAAATAAAATTTTGACAAAATTTTCTATAGAAATAAAATTTTGACAAAATTTTCTATAGAAAAAAAAATTTGACAAAATAATCTATAGAAATAAAATTTTGACAAAATTTTCTCTAGAAATAATATATTGACAAAATTTTCTATAGAAATAAAATTTTGGGAAATTTTTCTATAGAAGTAATATATTGACAAAATTTCGATAGAAATAAAATTTTGAAAAAAATGTCTATACAAATAAAATTTTGACAAAATTTTCTATAGAAAGAAAAATGATGACAAATTTTCTATAGAAATAAAATTTTGACAAAATTTTCTATAGAAAAAAATGTTGACAAATTTTCTATAGAAACGAAACTTTGACAGAATTTCCTATGGAAATAAAATGTTGACAAAATTTTCTATAGACATAAAATGTTGATAAAATTTTCTATAGACATAGAATGTTGACAAAGTTTTATATAAATATAAAATGTTGACAAATTTTTCAATAGAAATAAAATTTTGACAAAATTTTCTATAGAAATAAAATTTTGACAAAATTTTCTATAGAAATAATATACTGACAAAATTTTCTATAGAAATAAAATTTTGACAAAGAACAAAAAATGTTGACAAAATTTTCTATAGAAACGATACTTTCACAAAATTTCCTATGGAAATAAAATTTTGGAAAAATTTTCTATAGAAATAAAATTTTGGAAAAATTTTCTATAGGAATAAAATTTTGACAACATTTCTACAGAAAAAAATTTTAACAAAATTTTTTATAGACATCAAATGTTGACAAAATTTTCTATAGAAATAAAATTTTGACAACATTTTCTATAGAAATAAAATTTTGACAACATTTTCATTAGAATTAAAAGTGTGACAAAATTTTCTATAGAAATAAAATTGTGACAAAATTTTCTATACAAATAAAATTTTGAATAAAATTATCTATAGAAATATAATTTTGACAATATTTTCTATAGCACTAAAATTTTGACAATATTTTCTATAGCACTAAAATTTTGACAAAATTTTCTATATAAATACAATGTTGACAACAATTTTCTATAGAAATAAAATTTTGACAAAATTTTCTATATAAATAAAATTTTGACAAAATTTTCTATAGAAATAAAATTTTGACAAAATTTTCTATAAAAAAAAATTGACAAAATAATCTATAGAAATAAAATTTTGACAAAATTTTCTCTAGAAATAATATATTGACAAAATTTTCTATAGAAATAAAATTTTGGGAAATTTTTCTATAGAAGTAATATATTGACAAAATTTCGATAGAAATAAAATTTTGAAAAAAATGTCTATACAAATAAAATTTTGACAAAATTTTCTATAGAAAGAAAAATGATGACAAATTTTCTATAGAAATAAAATTTTGACAAAATTTTCTATAGAAACGAAACTTTGACAAAATTTCCTATGGAAATAAAATGTTGACAAAATTTTCTATAGACATAAAATGTTGATAAAATTTTCTATAGACATAGAATGTTGACAAAGTTTTATATAGATATAAAATGTTGACAAATTTTTCAATAGAAATAAAATTTTGACAAAATTTTCTATAGAAATAAAATTTTGACAAAATTTTCTATAGACATAAAATGTTAACAAAATTTTCTATAGACATCAAATGTTGACAAAATTTCCTAAAGAAATAAAATTTTGACAACATTTTCTATAGACATAAAATGTTGACAAAATTTTCTATATAAATAAAATTTTGACAACAATTTTCTATAGAAATAAAATTTTGACAAAACTTCTTAGAAAAAAATGTTGACAAAAATTTCTATAGAAATAATATATTGACAAAATTTTTTATAGAAATAATAATATATTGACAAAATTTTCTGTAGAAATAAAAATTTGATAAAATTTTCTATAGAAATACAATTGTGGCAAGATTTTCTATAGAAATACTTTTTTTCAAAATCAGATTTTTTCATTTTGTAGTTTTTTGTTAAATTTTCTGAAAATTTTGGTAAATTATTTTTGGCTCGAGTGGCAATACCAGCCTCATTATTGGCCGCATAACCTCTCCCCGCATTCTATTCTAAATTGATTGATATGATGTATCAAATTTTTGATGAGGAAACATTCTCAAGCTTCCTTAAATCTGAAATTTAATTCAATTTTTAAAAATTAAGTTGGCCAATGGAATTTTCGGACCGTTTATGGATGTGTATCCCGTTTTTCAAAGCTTGTAGAAGTGATTTTACACATATTGTAACACGGACTTTACACTCGATATATCGAGAGATTTCTATAAACTAAGGAATATTTTTTATATTTCGTTTTTCAAAACACTGTACCCTGTCCTTGTTTCCCTGTTGCCGACCGTTTAGTCCAACGTCATTGTTCATAATAATATATGCGCGATTATTGATAACACTTCTAAACGGTTGCTGCCTGTACGCTTGGTTGGTTTCTTTGGCAATCAATGGTGGGGAAATTGCCTTTTTCCCTCCAAGGATATGAAACAAGACAACACGAGTATACATTTCAACCCTCATGTGTGAAGGACACGCGAACACACCCATAAAGTTACTTTTTTCATATCCCACCAACCTCCCTCGACATGTCTTACCTTCTGCATACTGGGATATTATCTGTCTGAGTGTCTGCAATCTTAATTTGCATCTAAATTCCAAATTAATAAAAAGTTTTGTTGTTGTTGGAAATTTTCTAAATATTTCCTCCCATCAGCAAGATGTTGAAGACGAGATTTCACGAGGTGAAAAGTGGCCAAATGAAAAACAATTTAAACCAAAAAATTTTAAGATTGAAGATAATGTCATTGGGGACGACCTTTTAATGAATGGACACAAGGGAGACAATTCAAAAAATTCTATAAGTCAAAGCGTAGAAGACATTACCAAGGTAATACCCTAGAAGCAAATCAATGCCATTTCATTTTATTCAAAACAGAATTCTCTACAATGTTCACTGATAATCTTTAGGGTCAAACAAGACAGGTCATACATTGGATTTTTTTAATGCTAATGAGGCAGCTTATCATAGAATGGGGGTACATTAAACATCACTTTCCAATGGGTAATCGTCCTTCTATCCGTATGCCTATTAAGCAATCCGTATGCCTAAGTCAAATCTCTGTATTGGTTTATACAACAACATTAGCAAACATTAAGCAAAATACTAAAATAGGAAATGTGCTGCATTTCAAGCCGTCATCTATGATCTTAGTTGACTTAAGAAAAGAGAGCAGAATAGATGAGAACTTGTTCTCACAACCTGAAAAATATCGCAATTTACAATTTCAGCCAAATATAACTTTTTTTTGTTTTAATTAAGTGTGGAAGCAGGAATGGAAAAAAACATTGATAGACCAATTATTTTTTGAAACGTAAATCACGTTAAAAATCCATTTTATTTCGCTTAAAACGATCCAAACAAGCTTGAGAAATGTTCATGCGTTTTTGATCGACTGTTAACAAATGCGGCACCCATCTTGCAGAAAGCTTTTTATACCCTCCACCATAGGATGGGGGTATATTAACGTTGCCATTCCGTTTGTAACACATCGAAATATTGCTCTAAGACCCCATAAAGTATATATATTCTGGGTCGTGGTGAAATTCTGAGTTGATCTGAGCATGTCCGTCCGTCCGTCTGTTGAAATCACGCTAACTTCCGAACGAAACAAGCTATCGACTTGAAACTTGGCACAAGTAGTTGTTATCGATGTAGGTCGGATAGTATTGCAAATGGGCCATATCGGTCCACTTTTACGTATAGCCATCATATAAACGGACCCCCAAATTTGGCTTGCGATTGCTCTAAGAGAAGCAAATTTCATCCGATCCGGCTGAAATTTGGTGCATGGTGTTAACATATGGTCTTTAATAACCATGCAAAAATTGGTTCACATCGGTCCATAATTATATATAGCCCCCATATAAACCGATCCCCCGATTTGGCTTTCGGAGCCTATAAGAGCAGCAAATTTCATCCGATCCGGCTGAAATTTGGTACATGGTGTTAGTATATGGTCTTTAACAACCATGCAAAAATTGGTCTACATCGGTCCATAATTATATATAGCCCCCATATAAAGCGATCCCCAGATTTGACCTCCGGAGCCTCTTAGAGGAGCAAAAGTCATCCGATCCGATTGAAATTTGGTCCGTGGTGTTAGTATATGGTCTCTATCAACCATGCAAGAATTGGTCCATATCGGTCCATAATTATATACAGCCCCCATATAAATCAACACCCAGATTTGTCCTCCGGAGCCTCTTGGAGGAGCAAAATTCATCCGATCCGGTTGAAATTTGGAACGTGGTGTTAAAATGTGGTCTCCAACAAACACGCAAGAGTTGGTCCATATCGGTCCATAATTATATATAGCCCCCATATAAACCGTTCCCCAGATTTGATCTCCGGAGCCTCTTGGAGGAGCAATCCGATCCGGTTGAAATTTGCAACGTAGTGTTAGTATAAGGCCGCTAATAACCATGCCAAAATTGGTCCATATCGGTCTATAGTTATAAAGGGTGATTCTTTTGAGGTTAGGATTTTCATGCATTAGTATTTGACAGATCACGTGGGATTTCAGACATGGTGTCAAAGAGAAAGATGCTCAGTATGCTTTGACATTTCATCATGAATAGACTTACTAACGAGCAACGCTTGCAAATCATTGAATTTTATTACCTAGAAAAGTTGGCAGAAAATCCGCTTTTTTATCGACAAATTTTGTTCAGCGATGAGGCTCATTTCTGGTTGAATGGCTACGTAAATAAGCAAAATTGCCGCATTTGGAGTGAAGAGCAACCAGAAGCCGTTCAAGAACTGCCCATGCATCCCGAAAAATGCACTGTTTGGTGTGGTTTGTACGCTGGTGGAATCATTGGACCGTATTTTTTCAAAGATGCTGTTGGACGCAACGTTACGGTGAATGGCGATCGCTATCGTTCGATGCTAACAAACTTTTTGTTGCCAAAAATGGAAGAACTGAACTTGATTGACATGTGGTTTCAACAAGATGGCGCTACATGCCACACAGCTCGCGATTCTATGGCCATTTTGAGGGAAAACTTCGGAGAACAATTCATCTCAAGAAATGGACCGGTAAGTTGGCCACCAAGATCATGCGATTTGACGCCTTTAGACTATTTTTTGTGGGGCTACGTCAAGTCTAAAGTCTACAGAAATAAGCCAGCAACTATTCCAGCTTTGGAAGACAACATTTCCGAAGAAATTCGGGCTATTCCGGCCGAAATGCTCGAAAAAGTTGCCCAAAATTGGACTTTCCGAATGGACCACCTAAGACGCAGCCGCGGTCAACATTTAAATGAAATTATCTTCAAAAAGTAAATGTCATGGACCAATCTAACGTTTCAAATAAAGAACCGATGAGATTTTGCAAATTTTAGGCGTTTTTTTTTAAAAAAAAGTTATCAAGCTCTTAACAAATCACCCTTTATATAGGCGATCCCAAATCACACAAAAATTGGTCCTTATCCGTTTATAATCATGGTTGCCACTCGAGCCAAAAATAATCTACCAAAATTTTATTTTTATAGAAAACATTGTCAAAATGTTATTTCTATAGAAAATTTTGTCAAAATTTTATTTCTATAGAAAATTTTATCCAAAATTTATTTCTATAGAAAATTTTTTCCAAATTTTACTTCTAGAATATGTTGTCAAAATTTTATTTTGTCAAAATTTTATTTCTACAGAAACTTTAAACTTAATTATATACGTATTTAATCGGCCTTTTTTAGTTTAATATATTTTTATTTCTATAGAAAATTTTATCCAAATTTTATTTCCATAGAAAATTTTTTCCATATTTTATTTCTATAGAAAATTTTTTCCAAATTTTATTTTGTCAAAATTTTATTTCTATAGAAACTTTAAACTTAATTATATACGTATTTAATCGGCCTTTTTTGTTTAATATATACCACGTATGGACTATGTGGTATATATTACGGTGTTAGGAAGTTTTAAGATACCTTGCCATCGGCAAGTGTTACCGCAACCCAAGTAATTCGATTGTGGATGACAGTCTTCAGTAGAAGTTTCTACGCAATCCATGGTGTAGGATACATAAGCTTCGGCCTGGCCGAACTTACGGCCGTATATACTTGTTCCATTGTAAAAAAATTGAGGATGCGTCTTTTTTTCTATATGAAGGAGTTGCCAGATCGAAACAATATTCAACATCTGTTCATAACAGAGATGGAAGTTTCCAAAACACTTAACTTTGTTGCAATACCATTCATTCAATTAAATTTTTGTTTCTTTAGAAATCTAAATTCTATTTCTATAGAAAAATTTGTCAAAATTATATTTCCAAAGAAAATTTTGTAAAAATTTTATTTCTATAGAGAATTTTTTCAACATTTAATTTCAACAGGAAGTTTTTCAAAATTTTGCATCTACAGACTTTTTTTTAATTTTCTTTTCAATAGCTAATTTTGCAAAATTATTTTTGCAGTGCCTCTTAGTTGGAGATGAATGTTTTGCAAAATCTATCAAAACATCAAGAACTCTACCAATCTACCAAACAGTAAAAAATCTACCACTTTTGGTAAAATTATACCAACTGTGACAAAAGTGGTTACAAACGGAATGACAAAATCACCATCCTATGGTGGACGGTATAAAAAATAACTGAAGCCAAATGCCACAATTCATTCTGACAATTTTTGGGATCGCATATTTTCTTCTGGCTTAATTTATATTGAATTTATTTGGACGGACATAGAACTTTATACCCTCGTTTTGTTTGACAAAATTTTGTAGATATTCTTGATATTGCATTTGGCTATGAAGATTTCGAAAAAAAACAATTAAATTAAATTAAAACCAAAATTTTTATTAGATAAAAAAATACGTTAAATATTCATTGGGTTAACGATCATTTTTATACCCTGCCCCACACTGTGGAACAGGGTATTATAAGTTAGTGCATATGTTTGCAACACCCAGAAGGAGACGAGATAGACACATGGTGTCTTTGGCAAAAATGCTCAGGGTGGGCTCCTGAGTCGATATAGTCATGTCCGTCTGTCCGTGAACACATTTTGGTGATGAAAGTCTAGGTCGCACTTTTAGTCCAATCGACTTCAAATTTGGCACAAGTATGTGTTTGGCTCAGAATAGAACCCTATTGATTTTGTAAAAAATCGGTTCAGATTTAGATATAGCCCCCATATATATATTTCGCCCGATAAGGACTTATATGGCCTCAGAAGCCAGATGTTTTTCCTAAATTGCTTAAAATTTTGCACAAGAAGAACAATTAATACTATAGTCAAGTGTGCCAAATTTTATTGAAATTGGTTCAGATTCAGATATAGCTACGGTCCCAGAAGCTAGAGTTTTACCCCAATTTGGTTGAAATTTTGCACTAGGAGTACAATTAGTAGTTTAGTCAAGTGTGCCAAATTTTATTGAAATCGGTTCAGATTTAGATATAGCGCCCATATATAGCTTTCGCCCGATTTACACTCACATGACCACAGATGCCAATTTTTTGCTCCGATTTAGTTGAAATTTTGCACAGGGAGTAGAATTAGCATTGTAGCTATGCGTGCCAAATTTGGTTGAAATCGGTTCAGATTTAGATATAGCTCCCATATATAGCTTTCGCCCGATTTACACTCATATGACAACGGAGGCCAATTTTTTGCTCCGATTTAGTTGAAATTTTGCACAGGGAGTAGAATTAGCATTATTGCTATGCGTGCCAAATTTGGTTGAAATCTGTTCAGATTTAGATATAGCTCCCATATATAGCTTTCGCCCGATTTACACTCATATGACCACAGAGGCCAATTTTTTGCTCCGATTTAGTTGAAATTTTGCACAAGGAGCAGAATTAGCATTATAGCTATGCATGCCAAATTTGGTTGAAATCGGTTTTTCTGATTTCGACAAAAATGTTCAAAATACCAACAATTTCCTTGTAAAATCGCCACTGCTTAGTCGAAAAGTTGTAAAAATGACTCTAATTTTCCTAAACTTCTAATACATATATATCGAGCGATAAATCATAAATAAACTTTTGCGAAGTTTCCTTAAATAAACTTTTGCGAAGTTTTGTTCCACCCTAGTGCATTAGCCAACTTAAATTTTGAGTCTATAGATTTTGTAGAAGTCTATCAAATTCTGTCCAGATCGAGTGATATTTAAATGTATGTATTTGGGACAATCCTTTATATAGCCCCCAACACATTTGACGGATGTGATATGGTATCGAAAATTTAGATCTACAAAGTGGTGCAGGGTATAATATAGTCGGCCCCGCCCGACTTTACACTTCCTTACTTGTTTATATGGAATTTATTTGGACGGTCATAGAACTTTATACCCTCGTTTAGTTGACAAATTTTTTTAGATATTATTGGTGTTGCATTTGGCTATGAAGATTTCAAAAAAATAATTAAATTAAATTAAAACCAAATATTTTATTAGAATAAAAATACGTTAAATATTCATTAGGTTAACAATGAGTTTTTTTTTAATAAAAATAAATTAAATTTAACATATGTGTACATATAATTATTTTTCTGAGTAGTAATATATTTTTTTCCCAGCAATATATTTTCTTATACAAAATTAAATTCTCTGTTCAATTAAATTCCGGTTTACAAGATTTTTTGCAGAAAGCAGTATTAAAAAGAAATTTAAGTTCTTCCCACTCAAATCTAAATTTAAAATAGCATTTTAATTAATACCCAATGCAACAGACTATTTTTAAGATTTTGAAGAGATATACAACAACTATACTACCAAATACAACAACAATAGTAAACTTATAATTAGATGCTTGAAGCAAAAGTTCATACTAAGCTCCTCCCCTGGCTTAGAGGAAAAAAAATCTCATCATAGGAATAGAACAAACAACACATACACAAGCACATATACAAGAAAAACAAATAATGTAAAGCAATATATACAAATACAAGCCCACAGTTGTTATATGCATTCAAATATGTGTGTCATGCTTGTGTGTGTGTTTATATGCATGTGTATTAAAGACACATCCTTTCCAAATGAATTTGAAAAGATGGCTACATTTGTAACCAACCTGAACAAATAGAGAGAGAACGCCAATTTATAGGTTGGGGTTATATAAAGGCCCCACCTGGGCTATGGGGTGTGTCTGTGTGTTTCATATACGTATCCTGAAAGCTTTTGCGCATAACATCAACACAAGTCACCAACTAAAAAGCTTCGCATAAAGCACCCACACTAAAATACAACTTTTCTTTCGAATGGCGCGCAGTATAAATAGCCTTGTAGATTTTTGGTGAATTTCATTTCTCTTACCAAAGTCCTAAGGAGTAGACAAAAATCACCACTGATATTTTGATTAACAACCGCAAACTCTTTTTTAAACTCAAACACCTGCTGATTTTGTTGATATCACACATAAAAGAGCCGTCGGAAGAAAGCAGACAAACAATTTGGATATAATGGATTCACAAATCAACTATCGGGAATACATCAAGGCAATGTCCAAAGAATTTTGGTTTCATATGCAGAAACATAAGAAATATCGTAGAGTTATATAAGGATTATTACTCAAGGATTATTAGCTCGCACACCGAAAATATGTTAAGGGAGGATATCTTGGATCTACAAAAAATAAAATATTGGAAAATGTTATCAAAAACGTTTGTTTTTAATATAAAAATCTGAACAATATTTTTTTGAAGATATCCTCTTTTACTATTGAAACGGCCCTTCACAAAGAATCAACATATTAAGCAACCAAGAATTAATATCAATACAAAACCATATCCCGGCATATACTGCCCTGTGTATGTATATGCCATTATCAAAAATCTCTATATATCAAAAAATATCATTAAATAATTTTTTTAATAAAAATGTTGACATTATAAACATAAAAAAAAATAATTTTAAAAATATAAAAATGTTTTTAAAACATCCGATATAACTGTGTATCATTAGCATAAGAAAAAATCTGTAACAGAAAAATTTTATTTAAATGTAGTTGACTAAATGTATATTAAAATAACTGTATCGGAAGATAAATAAATATTATTAAAAAAAAAACAACAAATAAACTTATTTTTTTAATAAGAAATATACAAACAAAATAATATTATAATTTTTGAACTTACAATAAATTTTGGTTAAAGACAATTTTTAAGTTCAACAAAATTTTTGTTGACATAACAAAATTGGTGGCTAATGTGACAAAATATTACCAAAATCGTAATATTATTTACGTTGTTAGCTCAAATTTAAACATAATTTTAATTCTATTGAAAAGAAAATTCATTGATTTTTTTGTGTATATTTACAGCAGTTACAGAGTTTTAACCATTTTAGGGATTTTATGAATGCTTAAGGAGTAAAATCGGATTTATATGGGTGGGCCCAAAAATAAAGATTGAACTAAAGAACTAAAATCTTGAAATGTTGAACTCTTCAGAATGATGAACATTAACCCTCTAATGCCCAAGCCCGCCTTTAGGCGGGCTTCATTTAATAAGGAAACTTTTAGTAAAACACACATTAAGACAACAAAAATGGGCAAAATAAAAAGAAAACTTATTTGAAACTATTCAAGAGGCTTTGCAGCATATGCTGAATTTTACCGTATATATTTTTCTTGCTTAGTTCAATGTCGTTAACATTGAAAATTTAATCAGCTAGCAAAAAATTGGGGCATTAACTAGAGGCTTAAGATTTTAAGATTATTATTTAATCAAATCGGTAGATCACTTATAAAATAGTGATCATGGGTTCAATCCCAGTTTCGACCGAACCCTTAAAAGCTTTTCAATGGTGGTTTATCTTCTCTCGCTAATACTGCTGACATTTCTGAGTGCTTAAAAGCTTCCTTAAGTGGTTTCACCACACAGAAAATATTCCATCGTTAAATAAATGTTAAATTTAAATTATTTTCCTTTCAAAAAACAGGATTGGGTTCCAGTTAAATTCTATTACTTTTCCGAATTTGTTCCCAATTTCCACAAATTTATCCTAAGCATGTCTCTAAAATTTTAAGAACTAACTTCAATGACCCAACAAATAAGTTCAATATAAATTGAAGCAGGAGAAATTTTCGGTACGATAAAATATATAAGAATGAACGATGCACGATATATACAAGGTGGTTGATACGTAATGTATCAACGTGAAGCATTATATATACCCTCCACCATACCCTCCGCCACCGTGGTGCAATGGTTAGTATGCCCTCCTTGCATACACAAGGTCGTGGGTTCGATTCCTGCTTCGACCGAACACCAATACGTTTTTCAGCGGTGGATTATCCCACCGCAGTAATGCTTGTGACATTTCTGAAGGTTTTAAAAGCTTCTCTAAGTGGTTTCACTGCAATGTGGAACGCCGTTCGGTCTCGGCTATAAAAAGGAGATCCCTTGTCATTGAGCTTAACATGGAATCGGGCAGCACTCAGTGATAAGAGAGAAGTTCACCAATGTGGTATCACAATGGACTGAATAGTCTAAGTGAGCCTGATACATCGGGCTGCCACCTAACCTAACCTAACCATACCCTCCACCAAAACACAAGAAATGAACAAGTATATACGGCCGAAAGTTCGGCCAGGCCGAAACCTGTACTACAGACTGTCATCCACAATCGAATTACTTGGGTTGCGGTAACACTTGCCGATGGCAAGGTATCTTAAAACTTCTCGACACCGTCTTCTCAGTTGTAAGTTAGTCCATACGGGATATATATTAAACAAAAAACAAGTAAGGAAAGTCAAAAGTCGGGCGAGTCAAAAGTTGGACTATATTATACCCTGCACCACTTTGTAGATCTAAATTTTCGATACCATATCACATCCGTCAAATGTGTTGGGGACTATATATAAAGGTTTGTCCCAAATACATACATTTAAAAACCACTCGATCGGGACAGAATTTGATAGACTTTTACAAAATCTATAGACTCAAAATTTAAGTTGGCTAATGCACTAGGGTGGAACACAATTTTAGTAAAAAAATATGGGAAACATTTAAATCTGAAGCAATTTTAAGGAAACTTCGCAAAAGTTTATTTATGATTTATTGCTCGATATATATGCATTAGAAGTTTAGGAAAATTAGAGTCATTTTTACAACTTTTCGACTAAGCAGTGGCGATTTAACGAGGAAAATGTTGGTATTTTGACCATTTTTGTCGAAATCAGAAAAACATATATATGGGAGCTATATCTAAATCTGAACCGATGTCAACCAAATTTGGCACGCATAGCTACAATGCTAATTCTACTCCCTGTGTAAAATTTCAACTAAATCGGAGTTAAAAATTGGCCTCTACGGTCATATGAGTGTAAATCGGGCGAAAGCTATATATGGGAGATATATCTAAATCTGAACCGATTTCAACCAAATTTGGCACGCATAGCTACAATGCTAATTCTACTCCCTGTGCAAAATTTCAATTAAATCGGAGCAAAAAATTGGCCTCTGTGGTCATATGAGTGTAAATCGGGCGAAAGCTATATATGGGAGCTATATCTAAATCTGAACCGATTTCAACCAAATTTGGCACGCATAGCTACAATGCTAATTATACTCCCTGTGCAAAATTTCAACTAAATCGGAGCAAAAAATTGGCCTCTGTGGTCATTTGAGTGTAAATCGGGCGAAAGCTATATATGGGAGCTATATCTAAATCTGAACCGATTTCAACCAAATTTGACACGCATAGCTACAATGCTAATTATACTCCCTGTGCAAAATTTCAACTAAATCGGAGCAAAAAATTGCCTCTGTGGGCAAATGAGTGTAAATCGGGCGAAAGCTATATATGGGAGCTATATCTAAATCTGAACCGATTTGGCTGATATTTTGCAAGTTTTTCGAGACCCATAAAATATACGGATATACGGAATTTGAGGAAGATCGGTTGATATACACGCCAATTATGACCAGATCGGTGAAAAATATATATGGCAGTTATATCTAAATCAGAACCGATTTTTTCCAAAAACAATAGGGATCGTCTTTGAGCCGAAACAGGACACTATACCAAATTTTAGGACAATCGGACTAAAACTGCGAGCTGTACTTTGCACACAAAAATACATCAATAGACAGACAGACAGACGGACATCGCTAAATCGACTCAGAATTTAATTCTAAGCCGATCCGTATACTAAAAGGTTGGTCTATGATTATTCCTTCTTGGCGTTACATACAACTGCACAAACTTATTATACCCTGTACCACAGTAGTGGTGAAGGGTATAAAAAGCCGATTAAATACGTATATAATTCAGTTTGACAAAATTTTCTATAGAAATAAAATTTTAACAAAATTTGCTAGTAATAAAATTTTTGAAAAAATTTTCTATGGAAACAAAATTTTGGTAGATTATTTTGATTGACGATCAGCTATATATAACTATAGACCGATATGGAACAATTTTTGCATGGTTGTTAGAGACCATATACTAACACCACGTACCAAATTTCAACCGGATCGGATGGATTTTGCTCCTCCAAGAGGCTCCGGAGTTCAAATCTGGGGATCGGTTTATATGGGGTCTATATATAATTATAGACCGATGTGGACCAATTTTTGCATGGTTTTTAGAGACCATATACTAACACCATGTACCAAATTTCAGCCGGATCGGACGAAATTTGACTCTCCTAGAGGCACCGCAAGCCAAATCGGGGGATCGGTTTATATGGGTTATATATATATAATTATGGACCGATGTAGACCAATTTTTGTCTGTTTGTTAAAGACCATATAACAGGTTGGCTGATAAGTCCCCGGTCTAACAAAGAAAAACACATTTGTTTGTCAAAATTAGTTCCCTTCAAGAGCGTCATAATCGTTGTTATAACGACCTTCCATTTTGTTGATATCATTTTGGTAGTACTCCTTCGGTTTTGCCTCAAAATAGGCCTCAGTTTCGGCGATCACCTCTTCATTGCAGCCAAATTTTTTCCCTGCGAGCATCCTTTTGAGGTCTGAGAACAAGAAAAAGTCGCTGGGGCCAGATCTGGAGAATACGGTGGGTGGGGAAGCAGTTCGAAGCCCAATTCATGAATTTTTGCCATCGTTCTCAATGACTTGTGGCACGGTGCGTTGTCTTTGGTGGAACAACACTTTTTTCTTCTTCATATGGGACCGTTTTGCCGCGATTTCGACCTTCAAACGCTCCAATAACGCCATATAATAGTCACTGTTGATAGCTTTTCCCTTCTCAAGATAATCGATAAAAATTATTCCATGCGCATCCCAAAAAACAGAGGTCATTACTTTGCCAGCGGACTTTTGAGTCTTTCCACGCTTCGGAGACGGTTCACCGGTTGCTGTCCACTCAGCCGACTGTCGATTGGACTCAGGAGTGTAGTGATGGAGCCATGTTTCATCCATTGTCACATATCGACGGAAAAACTCGGTTGTATTACGAGTTAACAGCTGCAAAAACCGCTCAGAATCATCAACACGTTGTTGGTTTTGGTCAAATGTGAGCTCGCGCGGCACCCATTTTGCACAGAGCTTCCGCATATCCAAATATTGATGAATGATATGACCAACACGTTCCTTTGATATCTTTAAGGCCTCTGCTATCTCGATCAACTTCATTTTACGGTCATTCAAAATCATTTTGTGAATTTTGTCAAAATTTTATTCCTATAGAAAAGTTTGTCAAATTTTATTTCTATAGAAAATTTTGGCAAAATTTTATTTCTATAGAAAATATTTTCAAAATTTTAATTCTATTGAAAATTTTGTCAAAATTTTATTTCTATAGAAAATTTTGTCAAAATTTTATTTCTATAGAAAATTTTGTCAAAATTTTATTTCTATAGAAAATTTTGTCAAAATTTTTTCTATGGAAAATGTTGTCAAAATTTTATTTTGTCAAAATTTTATTTCTATAGAAACTTTTGTCAAATTTTTATTTCTATAGAAAATGTTGTCAAACTTAATTATATACTTATTTAATCGGCCTTTTTATACCCTCCACCATAGGATGGGGGAGGGTGAAATTTGGTACATGGTGTTGGTATATATTCTCTAATGACCATGCAAAAATTGGTTCACATCGGCCCATAATTATATATAGCCCCCATATAAACCGATCCCCAGATTTGACCTCCGGAGCCTCTTAGAGGAGCAAAATTCATCCGATCCGGTTAAAATTCGTGGTGGTGTTAGTATATGGTCTCTAACAACCATGCAAACATTGGTCCATATCGGTCATTATTAATATATAGCCCCCATATAAACCGATCCCCTGATTTGTCCTCCGGAGCCTCTTGGAGGAGCAAAATTCATCCGATCCGGTTGAAATCTGGAACGTGGTGTAAACATGTGGTATCTAACAAACACGCAAGAATTGGTCCATATCGGTCCACAATTATATATAGCCCCCATATAAATCGATCCCCAGAGGAGCAAAATTCATCCGATCCGGTTGAAATTTGGAGCGTGGTGTTAGTATATGGCCGCTAATAACAATGCCACAATTGGTCCATATCGGTCTATAGTTATATATAGCCGATCCCCTATCACACAAAAATTGGTTCATAATCATGGTTGCCACTCGAGCGAAAAATAATCTACCAAAATTTTATTTCTATAGAAAATTTTGTCAAAATTTTATTCCTATAGAGAACTTTGGCAAAATTTTATTTTTATAGAAAATGTTTTCAAAATTTTAATTCTATTGAGAATTTTGTCAAAATTTTATTCCAATAGAAAATGTTGTCAAAATTTTATTTCTATAGAAAATATTTTCAAAAACTTAATTCTATTGAAAATTTTGTGAAAATTTTATTTTCATAGAAAATTTTGTCTAAATTTTATTTCTATAGAAAATTTTGTCAAAATTTTATTTCTATAGAAAATTTTGTCAAAATTTTATTTTATAGAATATTTTGTCAAAATTTTATTTCTATAGAAAATTTTGTCAAAATTTTATTTCTATAGAAGATTTTGTCCAAATTGTACTTCTATAGAAACTATATGTTGTCAAACTTAATTATATACGTATTTAATCGGCCTTTTTTAGTTTAACATATACCACGTATGGACTACCTTGCAATTTAGATGTCGGTGTTAGGTAGTTTTATGATACCTTACCATCGGCAAGTGGTAGCGCAATCCAAGTAATTCGATTGTGGATGACAGTCTTCAGTAGAAATTTCTACGCAATCCACGGTGGAGGGTACATAAGCTTCGGCCTAGCCGAACTTACGGCCGTATATACTTGTTTTAATTAAAATATATTTATTTTAAAGAAATTTGTCCTTATGTTACGTGGTATACATTTTTTTTCAGTGTTCTAATTCAATGGTATGGATACTAAACAAATATCTACCGATAAATATACCTAGGGGATTAATCCACACCCACACCTCAGAATCCCCCTAGATACGCCAATGATATCAGCCACCCTGTACTCTTAAGAAAAAACATTCGGAACGTTTCTATGAAATTCAAATGAAATTTTACTCAAAAATAAGTTAACTTGAATCTATAAATATTGACGTTCTCTTCAGGATTTCCGTTTTGGATCCGATCCAACGATATATTTCGTAAATATTAAGAAAAAATATTTTAATTAAAAATTAATATGTTGTAAATTGCGTGTACTAAAATTTAGGTTGCATTATCTTTCATATTAGGTCAACATTTTTTTTTTCACTATACGAAAACCAAAATTTAGATTTCGTATATTCCCACAAAGTAATTGAATTAGTTTCTTGAATTTTGTCCTTCAATGATTTTAATGTTGAGGGAATGAAGTAAAACTGAGATGAAATTACTTTACTAATGTTAAAAATATTTCAATTATAGTGACTAACACAATTAATTTGCTTCAAAACGACAACACAATAATGCTGACAGACTATTCTTTTATCGACTGAAGGCATTGCCTATGTGAATCTGTCTGCTTGCCATTCTCATAATGGAAATAACCACCAAATGGCAACAGGCCAACCAAACAACATCAACCGACATCAGCATTAACCACTGTTGTTTGTCTCATAATAAACAGGAGTCTGAATTGAAGCCTTAAATTCAATTAATGTCAAGTGCTTGCTGGTGGTTCTATTAGATACGGCATTGCACACACACACGCACACAGAGCCATACTCATTCATATACATTAATGGTCTCTGGCACATACATATGCATGCTCACAGATAAAACAAAACATCCTTAGACAAAAAGCAGATCACACGGACACATTTACACTTACACTGTATTATTGTTGGAAAGCGGAAAAATCACAGTTTTTATGGTCTGTTCACACCTCATCACCATCAAATTCTAATGTTGAGACGAACAGCTAACGAAGTATGGATAAAAAGGACCTATTTCAGAAAGCTTTTGTCCAAATCAAAGCAGAGACAATGAGAAAGCAAAGGCAAATGGCTAAAAAAGATCATTCATTATTTTGTAGTTTAGTTGAGATATTTGTCTTACTTAACTTTAGATGACCGGAACAAATTGAAGTTGTGGTTTGTGATATCTAAGAAATGTTTTTATTAAAATCCTTACAACAAAAATGTACTTGGTTCCATAAGTTACCCTTCACGTACAATGAAAAAAATATTGTCGTGAGACCAACGATTTCATGGCCTTAAAATATGAATGCAAATTTAGCTTAGCATAAAATACGCATTTCTCTAATATAAAGTCTTTTCCTTGGTCAAAAGTCGATAACATTTTCAATGAAGTCGTATTCTCCTTATAATTAAGTGATTTGACTTCAAACTGGGTATCATAACATGAAAGAAAAATTTTTTGGGTAAGGTCAGATTGATTTTAATAATTCAGAAAAAATCTTTAAAATTAATTAAATTATCTTTAAGTTTGTTGTCTTTTTGCATCTTGAATACAAAGTAAAGACGTTTTTTACTTGAAACATAGCATAATTTCTACTGGAAGTCGAGTGTGAATTTGGAACATAAAGTTGTCGTTAACTCGTTCTTAAAGGACTTTGATAGCATATGAAGAAAGAAAGCTGAAGAAACGAAATATTAAAATTTGCTTCCTAGAAGCAAGTTTACAAAACCCCAGTTTAAAAGAAAATGGTGTCTTAAAAGTATCCTTACTTGAATTCTCCGTTTCTTTGACTCGGAATCAATACCAAAATTGTTAAAGTAAAGACAAAATCTTTGGAACCGGGCATGCTTTTTTCAGTGTGTGGTTAGGTTAGGTTATGGAGGATGAGACCAGCCCGTAACTGAAGGGCTGGAGGATGAGACCAGCCCGTAACTGAAGGGCCACTTAGACCATGTTGATCCATTGTGTTTCCTCATTGTTGTTCTTCGTCGTCCTCCTCAATCATTTGAGTTTGCAGGCGAGTTCCAGAGAAAGTTTTCCTAGGTTTTCCATCCCGAGGCCTTTATGAAGGCAAGTATATCCTTCATGTTGCAGTCCCATACGTCCATTATATCCTGAAAGAAAAAAGAACCCAGTATCTTGTTTCTTCTGAAGGATAATGCTGGACACTGGCACAGAAAATTGTAGAAGTCTTCTGTTGCCTCTGGGTCCAGACACCATCTGCAAATATCATCAGTCATTAAGCCAATCCTTACCATGTGTTTCCCAAGGGTGTTGTGTCCTATTATTATGCCTATCAGTGCTCTCCGAACATCTCTGCGGGTCGCCATCAGGAAATCAGAGTTCTTGCGGCTCTTGTCATCCCAAATCAACTTGGTTTGCTCGCAGGTCGCAAATGAAGCCCAGCGTTCATTTCATAAATCCTCATATCTTTTATTGATCCTGTAAGTATATACGGATAGCGGGGGGAAGACATATGTAACGATGTCGTTCGTCCCACATGCGACTTCTTTAGCCAACACATCCGCCTCCTCATTTCCCCTTATTCCATAATGTCCAGGTACCCAGCACAGAGTGATATTATGCTGTTCAGTGAGAACTTTAAGCTCTCTACGACAGCGGCTGACTACCTTCGACGTTATGTTCGGGTTTCCTAAGGCCTTTATTGCTGCCTGGCTGTCGATGAAGAAGCTGATATTGCTCTTGAATATCGGCCTCATCAACAGTAGTTCTGCAGCCTTCGCAATGGCGAACACCTCTGCTTGAAAGATGCTGCATCCGTCATCCATATTGTATGAATCGCTGATACCCAGCTCTTCGCAGTAGATACCACTGCCCGTGCCCTCATTCATCTTCGAGCCTTCCTTATATATGTTCTGGGCTCCAAAATGGATGCGTCCCCCTCCCCACTCCGGGGTGACTCCCATCAGTACCTCTAGTGCCGCCGTGGCCGTTGTCCTCATTGAACCAGTCATGTAAATCAGGGCCGTCTTATTTATCCTGTTGAACTTGTGTATATGCCGATTTCCCTTGAAATTGCGGATCCTTATACCCGATCATTTTCCTCCCCCTAGTGAAGAGCACTAGCTCCGTCTTCCTAGGGTTAACGCCCAATCCACACCTCATTGCCCACTCGTATAAAATTTGCAGGGCCTCACTCATTATATCCGAGATCGTGTCCAGAAATTTGCCTGATGCCATTATGACAATATCAACCGCATACGTCACTATCTTTTCCCTTTTGTTGTGCAGAACAGTGAGGATCTCGTCTACTACTAGTAGCTAGAGTAAAGGCGATATCACTCCTCCCTGAGGTAGTCCCCTAGTCATAGTCGCGTTCTTGTAGCATTCGCTAATTCAGTGTATGGATACCAATTTCTTTAAATTGCGGTCTTCGCACCGAAAACCACACTCAAACCAGGTTTTCTAGGATCCAAAAAGTTTGACCTTTCCTTGAGGGTTCTGGTTTTGATTCCGAGCCAAAGATTCGGCTATTTAGCTTCAATTGTGGGTTCCATAAAATTCAAATAGGATTACAGATTGTAAGCGTGCACGTGACCGAACTTGTCGTGATTCCAAATGAGGGAACTATGCTATCGCCTTGAATTCATAGGGTTATGGGCGCAATCTTTCAGTTTCAACTGAACACAAGAAGGCTGTCAGCGGTGGATTATCCCCTCACTGTAATGTTGATGACATTTCTGAGTGTTTCAAAGCTTCTCTAAGTGGTTTAACTGTAACGTGAAACGCCGTTCGAACTCGGCTACAAAAGGAGTAGCCAAACATAGAATCGGAACGCACTCAATGATAAGAGAGAAGTTCACCATTGTGATATCACAATAGACTGAATAGTGTAAGTGAGCCTAAAATAACGGGCTGCCAATATACCTAATCTAACCTAACCTAACGGGCTTCCAATATACCTACTCTAACCTAAGCTATCAAGATTTTTATATGTAATCCAAACAATTAATACCTCAGTTAATTTAAAGATCATCGCTTTAGATAAAAATGTAATTTTTTTAATTTGCCTTACAAAGTGGCTGATAGGTAATGCAACCAGATAAAGCTCAATACTTTATTATTTCTGAAAATTGTCGGAAATAACATCAAATTTCAGAATTAGTTTAGTTCGAATTGGTTACCTATGGTACGAATTACTGTTTTTAAACTGCCGTTGCGCGAAAGTGACTCTGCGGAATTTTGGCCCTACCAAATATTGAAAAAAATTTTGACAAAGTTTTCTATAGGAATAACATTTTGACAAAGTTTTCTATAGGAATAAAATATTGATAACATTTTCTATAGAAATGAAATTTTGACAAAATTTTCTGTAGGAATAAAATTTTGACAAACTTTTCTATAGAAATAAAATTTTGACAAAATTTTCTATAGAAATACAATTTTGACAAAATTTTCTATAGAAAGAAAATTTTGACACAATTTTCTATAGAAAGAAAATTTTGACACAATTTTCTATAGATATAAAATGTTGACAAGATTTTCTGTAGAAATAAAATATTGACAAAATTTTCTATAGAAATAACATTTTGACAAAATTTTCTATAGAAATAAAATTTGGACAAAATCTTCTATACAAAAAACAAGTATATACGGCTGTAAGCTCAGCCAGGCCGAATCTTATGTACCCTCCACCATGGATTGCGTAGAAACTTCTACGAAAGACTGTCATCCACAATCGAAATACTTGGGTTGTGGACCACTTTTGGCATGGTTGTTAAATATCATATACGATCACCACGTATCAAATTTCAAGCAGATCGGATGAATTTTGCTTCTCCAAAAGGCACCGGAGGTCGAAGCTGGGGATCGGTTTATATGGGAGCTATATATAATTATGGGCTGATAGGAACCAATTCCTGCATGGTTGTTGGATACCATATACTAACATCACGTACCAAATTTCAACCGAATGGGAAGAATTTTGCTTTTCCAAGGGGCTCTGGAGGTCAAATCTGGGGATCGGTTTATATGGGGGCTATATATAATTATGGACCGATGTGGACCAATTTTTGCATGGTTGTTAGAGACCATATACTAACACCATGTACCAAATTTCAGCCGGACCGGATGAAATTTGCTTCTCTTAGAGGCCTCGCAAGCCAAATCGGGGGATCGGTTTATATGGGGACTATATATAATTATACCCCGATGTGTAACAATTTTTGCATGGTTGTTAGAGACCATATACTAACACCATGTACCAAATTTCAGCCGGATCGGATGAAATTTGCTTCTCTTAGAGGCCTCGCAAGCCAAATCGGGGGATCGGTTTATATGGGGGCTATATATAATTATGGACCGATGTGAACCAATTTTTGCATGGTTGTTAGATACCATATACTAACATTATATACCAAATTTCAGCCTGATCGGATGCAATTTGCTTCTCTTAGAGGCCTCGCAAGCCAAATCGGGGGATCGGTTTATATGGGGGCTATATATAATTATGCACCGATGTGGACCAATTTTTGCATGGTTGTTAGAGACCATATACTAACACCGTGTACCAAATTTCAGCCGGATCGGATAAAATTTGCTTCTCTTAGAGGCCTCGCAAGCCAAATTTGGGGGTCCGTTTATATGGGGGCTATATGTAAAAGTGAGCCGATATGGCCCATTTTCAATACCATCTGACCTACATCAATAACAACTACTTGTGCCAAGTTTCACGTACAATGAAAAAAATATTGTCGTGAGACCAACGATTTCATGGCCTTAAAATATGAATGCAAATTTAGCTTAGCATAAAATACGCATTTCTCTAATATAAAGTCTTTTCCTTGGTCAAAAGTCGATAACATTTTCAATGAAGTCGTATTCTCCTTATAATTAAGTGATTTGACTTCAAACTGGGTATCATAACATGAAAGAAAAATTTTTTGGGTAAGGTCAGATTGATTTTAATAATTCAGAAAAAATCTTTAAAATTAATTAAATTATCTTTAAGTTTGTTGTCTTTTTGCATCTTGAATACAAAGTAAAGACGTTTTTTACTTGAAACATAGCATAATTTCTACTGGAAGTCGAGTGTGAATTTGGAACATAAAGTTGTCGTTAACTCGTTCTTAAAGGACTTTGATAGCATATGAAGAAAGAAAGCTGAAGAAACGAAATATTAAAATTTGCTTCCTAGAAGCAAGTTTACAAAACCCCAGTTTAAAAGAAAATGGTGTCTTAAAAGTATCCTTACTTGAATTCTCCGTTTCTTTGACTCGGAATCAATACCAAAATTGTTAAAGTAAAGACAAAATCTTTGGAACCGGGCATGCTTTTTTCAGTGTGTGGTTAGGTTAGGTTATGGAGGATGAGACCAGCCCGTAACTGAAGGGCTGGAGGATGAGACCAGCCCGTAACTGAAGGGCCACTTAGACCATGTTGATCCATTGTGTTTCCTCATTGTTGTTCTTCGTCGTCCTCCTCAATCATTTGAGTTTGCAGGCGAGTTCCAGAGAAAGTTTTCCTAGGTTTTCCATCCCGAGGCCTTTATGAAGGCAAGTATATCCTTCATGTTGCAGTCCCATACGTCCATTATATCCTGAAAGAAAAAAGAACCCAGTATCTTGTTTCTTCTGAAGGATAATGCTGGACACTGGCACAGAAAATTGTAGAAGTCTTCTGTTGCCTCTGGGTCCAGACACCATCTGCAAATATCATCAGTCATTAAGCCAATCCTTACCATGTGTTTCCCAAGGGTGTTGTGTCCTATTATTATGCCTATCAGTGCTCTCCGAACATCTCTGCGGGTCGCCATCAGGAAATCAGAGTTCTTGCGGCTCTTGTCATCCCAAATCAACTTGGTTTGCTCGCAGGTCGCAAATGAAGCCCAGCGTTCATTTCATAAATCCTCATATCTTTTATTGATCCTGTAAGTATATACGGATAGCGGGGGGAAGACATATGTAACGATGTCGTTCGTCCCACATGCGACTTCTTTAGCCAACACATCCGCCTCCTCATTTCCCCTTATTCCATAATGTCCAGGTACCCAGCACAGAGTGATATTATGCTGTTCAGTGAGAACTTTAAGCTCTCTACGACAGCGGCTGACTACCTTCGACGTTATGTTCGGGTTTCCTAAGGCCTTTATTGCTGCCTGGCTGTCGATGAAGAAGCTGATATTGCTCTTGAATATCGGCCTCATCAACAGTAGTTCTGCAGCCTTCGCAATGGCGAACACCTCTGCTTGAAAGATGCTGCATCCGTCATCCATATTGTATGAATCGCTGATACCCAGCTCTTCGCAGTAGATACCACTGCCCGTGCCCTCATTCATCTTCGAGCCTTCCTTATATATGTTCTGGGCTCCAAAATGGATGCGTCCCCCTCCCCACTCCGGGGTGACTCCCATCAGTACCTCTAGTGCCGCCGTGGCCGTTGTCCTCATTGAACCAGTCATGTAAATCAGGGCCGTCTTATTTATCCTGTTGAACTTGTGTATATGCCGATTTCCCTTGAAATTGCGGATCCTTATACCCGATCATTTTCCTCCCCCTAGTGAAGAGCACTAGCTCCGTCTTCCTAGGGTTAACGCCCAATCCACACCTCATTGCCCACTCGTATAAAATTTGCAGGGCCTCACTCATTATATCCGAGATCGTGTCCAGAAATTTGCCTGATGCCATTATGACAATATCAACCGCATACGTCACTATCTTTTCCCTTTTGTTGTGCAGAACAGTGAGGATCTCGTCTACTACTAGTAGCTAGAGTAAAGGCGATATCACTCCTCCCTGAGGTAGTCCCCTAGTCATAGTCGCGTTCTTGTAGCATTCGCTAATTCAGTGTATGGATACCAATTTCTTTAAATTGCGGTCTTCGCACCGAAAACCACACTCAAACCAGGTTTTCTAGGATCCAAAAAGTTTGACCTTTCCTTGAGGGTTCTGGTTTTGATTCCGAGCCAAAGATTCGGCTATTTAGCTTCAATTGTGGGTTCCATAAAATTCAAATAGGATTACAGATTGTAAGCGTGCACGTGACCGAACTTGTCGTGATTCCAAATGAGGGAACTATGCTATCGCCTTGAATTCATAGGGTTATGGGCGCAATCTTTCAGTTTCAACTGAACACAAGAAGGCTGTCAGCGGTGGATTATCCCCTCACTGTAATGTTGATGACATTTCTGAGTGTTTCAAAGCTTCTCTAAGTGGTTTAACTGTAACGTGAAACGCCGTTCGAACTCGGCTACAAAAGGAGTAGCCAAACATAGAATCGGAACGCACTCAATGATAAGAGAGAAGTTCACCATTGTGATATCACAATAGACTGAATAGTGTAAGTGAGCCTAAAATAACGGGCTGCCAATATACCTAATCTAACCTAACCTAACGGGCTTCCAATATACCTACTCTAACCTAAGCTATCAAGATTTTTATATGTAATCCAAACAATTAATACCTCAGTTAATTTAAAGATCATCGCTTTAGATAAAAATGTAATTTTTTTAATTTGCCTTACAAAGTGGCTGATAGGTAATGCAACCAGATAAAGCTCAATACTTTATTATTTCTGAAAATTGTCGGAAATAACATCAAATTTCAGAATTAGTTTAGTTCGAATTGGTTACCTATGGTACGAATTACTGTTTTTAAACTGCCGTTGCGCGAAAGTGACTCTGCGGAATTTTGGCCCTACCAAATATTGAAAAAAATTTTGACAAAGTTTTCTATAGGAATAACATTTTGACAAAGTTTTCTATAGGAATAAAATATTGATAACATTTTCTATAGAAATGAAATTTTGACAAAATTTTCTGTAGGAATAAAATTTTGACAAACTTTTCTATAGAAATAAAATTTTGACAAAATTTTCTATAGAAATACAATTTTGACAAAATTTTCTATAGAAAGAAAATTTTGACACAATTTTCTATAGAAAGAAAATTTTGACACAATTTTCTATAGATATAAAATGTTGACAAGATTTTCTGTAGAAATAAAATATTGACAAAATTTTCTATAGAAATAACATTTTGACAAAATTTTCTATAGAAATAAAATTTGGACAAAATCTTCTATACAAAAAACAAGTATATACGGCTGTAAGCTCAGCCAGGCCGAATCTTATGTACCCTCCACCATGGATTGCGTAGAAACTTCTACGAAAGACTGTCATCCACAATCGAAATACTTGGGTTGTGGACCACTTTTGGCATGGTTGTTAAATATCATATACGATCACCACGTATCAAATTTCAAGCAGATCGGATGAATTTTGCTTCTCCAAAAGGCACCGGAGGTCGAAGCTGGGGATCGGTTTATATGGGAGCTATATATAATTATGGGCTGATAGGAACCAATTCCTGCATGGTTGTTGGATACCATATACTAACATCACGTACCAAATTTCAACCGAATGGGAAGAATTTTGCTTTTCCAAGGGGCTCTGGAGGTCAAATCTGGGGATCGGTTTATATGGGGGCTATATATAATTATGGACCGATGTGGACCAATTTTTGCATGGTTGTTAGAGACCATATACTAACACCATGTACCAAATTTCAGCCGGACCGGATGAAATTTGCTTCTCTTAGAGGCCTCGCAAGCCAAATCGGGGGATCGGTTTATATGGGGACTATATATAATTATACCCCGATGTGTAACAATTTTTGCATGGTTGTTAGAGACCATATACTAACACCATGTACCAAATTTCAGCCGGATCGGATGAAATTTGCTTCTCTTAGAGGCCTCGCAAGCCAAATCGGGGGATCGGTTTATATGGGGGCTATATATAATTATGGACCGATGTGAACCAATTTTTGCATGGTTGTTAGATACCATATACTAACATTATATACCAAATTTCAGCCTGATCGGATGAAATTTGCTTCTCTTAGAGGCCTCGCAAGCCAAATCGGGGGATCGGTTTATATGGGGGCTATATATAATTATGCACCGATGTGGACCAATTTTTGCATGGTTGTTAGAGACCATATACTAACACCGTGTACCAAATTTCAGCCGGATCGGATAAAATTTGCTTCTCTTAGAGGCCTCGCAAGCCAAATTTGGGGGTCCGTTTATATGGGGGCTATATGTAAAAGTGAGCCGATATGGCCCATTTTCAATACCATCTGACCTACATCAATAACAACTACTTGTGCCAAGTTTCAAGTCGATAGCTTGTTTCGTTCGGAAGTTAGCGTGATTTCAACAGACGGACGGACGGACGGACGGACATGCTCAGATCGACTCAGAATTTCACCACGACCCAGAATATATATACTTTATGGGGTCTTAGACCAATATTTCGATGTGTTACAAACGGAATGACAAAGTTTATATACCCCCCATCCTATGGTGGAGGGTATATTTACAAAATTTTCCATAGAAATAAAATTTTGACAAAATTTTCAATAGAAATAAACTTTTCACAACATTTTCTACAGAAATCAAATGTTGACAAAAATTTGTTTCTATTTTTTGCTGGAGTGGCAAACCGTGTTTGAAATCCAAAGGTTTTGATGGACACTGTGTGGTTGAAATGAAGCGAGAAACCTATTTTTTAAGCAATTCTTGGTTGAAGTGTTATGAGGCCTGTTTGAATGCCGATGACCTTCATCCGAATTGTTTGAGTGCCCAGGGTAATCACACTGTCACGCTTGAATTCCATCACGAATAACTTTATTTCTGAATGCAATATATCAAAATGCTTTTGTAAGCTTGTAAGTAATATAATGGAATGCCTGTCAGTTATCAGACGAATGGTTTAGAAATTAAAACAATGTACAGGTCGAAAACCTATGTTGATAGCACCTATATTACCTGTTTATTTTCATAATTCATTATGATTGTAAATATATAATAATTAAGATTGGAATTCTGCGAACAACAACTACATGGACAGACAGACGGACGAAATCCAAGTTCTAGTACTACTAAGGAGGTGATGCTGAATCGTTCGTTATATATATCATGGGGTCTAATATCAATATTTCTGGAAGGCACATTTATTTTTGAAGATCAAAGTTATTATACCATGTGGTTTAGGAAATAAAAACGAAAAGTCGACATTGCCAAATGTTGGCAAAAAGTTGGGAAAGGGAACAGAAATTGCAATCTGCAGAACATGAGAGATACTAAAATTTTCCTTCACCAATAGATTTGGGTCTTTATTCAATTCGATTTTTACTTAGATTTTTATAGACAATATTTTACGAAAGAAAATTTTCATAATCACAAATTGAAAATTAAAGTTGTTCAAAACAAAAACTGACTTCTTCCCCATTATTGCGGAATTGTAATTAAGAAGTTCACTGGTTCATAATACACTCTTTACATGAATTAGCATCCTTGAAAGGATATGCCAACACATATACTTCATTCTACATTCGTTTATTTGATTTTCAGACTTGTGTTTTAATAACTCCCGGGCATATAATTTTTCGATCAAGAGATCAACAAACAATCACTTCTGGTATTACACGTGCAATATTTGCATATCTTCTATCGTCTACTTTCCCCCTCTCTAACACATTCTATTACCGTTTGCCATGAGGGTGTTACATTGAATTGAAGATTTTAGTCATAGATAGCATTTACTAGGGAGGGGGTTGTAGGGTTGTACCATCATCATTTAAGGGTTGGTGTCTGTCTAACTGAGTGGTATGGTAGACAAGTTTTATTGAAAATTTGTTTACTTTATGTTTTCATTAACTTCGCTAAGCGGTCACTGGCTCTAAACTCCCACATATATCCACCCATTCGCATGGCGATAAGGTCTACCCTTGTATTTGCCATGGGTATTTTGTCGATATTTTTCTTCTCAAATGTATCCATTAAGTATCGTTTTTTTCGTTTTTGTTTCTATAGGTTTGGAATGTGCTATATTGAAAGAGGCGTTTTGTTTGCCCTGTTCCGAAAGTTTTATGTTATGAAGAGCATTTTGTAAAATTCTTGGGTGCTGCTACCAGTTATTCAGTCTGTGGTTACAAGGACCACATTATTTCTAATTAACATTTCAATTTTGTTTTTAGATATTTTGTGTATTTAGCCATTGTTGTTTGGAGATAAATAAATCTTACGCCCTTGGTTTGTTGACATATGCAAATGATTCGAATGTATCTTTTGGGCAAAGATTCAATTGAAAATAGATGGCTGTTTAAATTTTTGGTTTTATGTTAAACCAGAAATCACAAGGGAAAGTTTAGAGGGTAGACAATAACCTGTGACCTGCCAGCACAAAACAACACAAGAAATTAAAATTATATATTTGTATGGGAGAATATTGACCTCTTAGAACCGAGAAGATAATTCAAGCTCCGAAATGAAAGAGGGATAGGGGAATCGTGAAATAAAAAATACCCTAAAATTATGTTTATTGCAAAAAAAAAAAAATATTTTGTTTTACTTTACTTTTCAAATTTCTTAAGAAAATTTTCCCACCTCGCGATAAAATTTCCTTAATTCCCAATATGGCTCGAAAATTTTATAAAATACCGTGGCTATTAATTTTAATGAGACGAAATTTTTCGTACAATCCCAAAAAATATGCTCACTATTTTTTATTTTCGTTAGCGCCAATGAATTTTTTTTACTTTTAATCCATTCTAGCTTAAATGAGAAGGAAAACTTTCGTAAATTGAAGTTTAAAATCCAAGAATTTCAGTAAAATGTTTTTATTTAAAAAACACATTATGGTAATCTCCACTTTCTTGATCAGTGCGTCTTCTATTCCCTCAAGAAGTGAAATCGGTCTATATGGAAGCCTTTACAAATGGAGCGATAAAAAATAAATCCGTTGCAATTTCAGGCATATCGGATAAAAACTACGGTTTATGTAAGCCCAAGGAGTTAAAATGGGAAATCAGTTTATATGGGTGCTATGCCAAAAATATGCACCGATACACACCTAGTTGTGGGTGTGAAAAACCTACAGAATTTAGACTCAAATCGGAGGGCGGGCTTACAAGGGTGTTATATCAAAATCTATACCTCTACACAATATATTCGCAACACCTATTTATGATCCTCTAAAACCTCTAGCTTTCAAATTTCAAGCAAATTGAATACAAACTAACGTTTGTAATATACGAAAAATACCGTGACTCACGAAACATATCGTGAGTCACGAATATTTTTTTGTGGTTAATTTACCTTAGGGACGTGTTTGAAAACATGAGCATGATTAAAATCGAAAGCGTTATTGATTAGATGAAACGAGAGCGTAGGATTGGAGTCGAAATGAAATTCCTCTGTGAGCCAACAACAAAGAAACGTTTGACTTTGTTTCTCCAAAAGAGTTTATTTAATCATAAACCCAAAATCAAACGAGAATAAAGAAATGGAAAGAAAACACAAATTTATTAGGATGGAAGGCTTACTAGTGGATTTATTCTTTCTTGGTCTTACCAGTACGAGCGATGAAATCGAACAAGAAGGATTATATTCAGGGTTTGTCGGAAATAGTATCTTCGGCTTGAACGTCAAAAGCTTTCGTTAAGAAAAGGTGGTTATCATTTTTTAGAGCATTGATTTAAATATTAATTAGTAGTTGGGAATTATTTACACTTTATTTGGGAATTCTAGGATTTCATAGGATGTTTAAACCATAAAACAAAATGAAATTATGGCAATTTTAGTTTATGGTTTTTAGCATAAACAGTTATTAAACTCTTAACTTCCCAGGTGTCACCAAAAATTGTACATGAATTCATCTCGTGAGCGTTTTATGACCGTGTGCGGAATTTTTTTCGTGAGCGTATTTGTCCGAAATTCGTTACTCACGAAGAAATTAGTTTCGTGACTCACGCTCACGCACGACTTTTGGTTTGTTAATCACGCACACTCACGCCATTGCCATTAGCGTGACTCACGAAAATTTTTTCGTGATTCACGACAATTTCGTGTCACGTGCACACCTCTAATTGAAAATACGGTTCCTAGAAGCCCAAGAATTAAAATTGGGAGATGGGTCTATATGGGGGCTATACGAAAACATGGTCCGATAGGCACCATTTTCGGCACACTTATTTATGGTTCTAAAATACCTCTAGATTTATAATATCAGGCAAATCGGATAGAAAATACGGTTTCTAGAAGCACATGACCCCAAATCAGGGGTTCGGTTTATATGCGGGCTATACTAAAACAGGGACCGATATAGCACATCTTCGAACTTGGCCTGCTTGGAGACAAAAAAAAAACAAGAAGGTACAGTAGAAAGTCGGGCGGGGCCGACTATAATATACCCTGCACCACTTTGTAGATCTAAATTTTTCGATACCATCCGTCAAATGTGTTGGGTGCTATATATAAAGGTTTGTCACATACATTTAAATATCACTCGGTTTGGACAGAATTTGATAGACTTTTACAAAATCTATAGACTCAAAATTTAAGTTGGCTAATGCACTAGTGTGGAACACAATTTTAGTAAAAAAATATGGGAAACATTCAAAATCTGAAGCAATTTTAAGGAAACTTCGCAAAAGTTTATTTATGATTTATCGCTCGATATATATGTATTAGAAGTTTAGGAAAATTAGAGTCATTTTTACAACTTTTCGACTAAACAGTGGCGATTTTACAAGGAAACTGTTGGTATTTTGACCATTTTTGTCTAAATCAGAAAAACATATATATGGGAGCTATATCTAAATCTGATTTCAACCAAATTTGGCACGCATAGCTACAATTCTAATTCTACTCCCTGTGCAAAATTTCAACTAAATCGGAGTTAAAAATTGGCCTCTGTGGTCATATGAGTGTAAATCGGGCGAAAGCTATATATGGGAGATAAATCCAAATCTGAACCGATTTCAACCAAATTTGGCACGCATAGTTACAATGCTAATTCTACTCCCTGTGCAAAATTTCAACTAAATCGGAGATAAAAATTGGCCTCTGTGGTCATATGAGTGTAAATCGGGCGAAAGCTATATATGGGAGATATATCCAAATCTGAACCGATTTCAACCAAATTTGGCACGCATAGTTACAATGCTAATTCTACTCCCTGTGCAAAATTTCAACTAAATCATGGCACGCATGTTTACAATGCTAATTCTACTCCCTATGCAAAATTTCAACTAAAGCGGAGCAAAAAATTGGCCTCTGTGGGCAAATGAGTGGAAATCGGGCGAAAACTATATATGGGAGCTATATCTAAATCTGAACCGATTTGGCTGATATTTTGCACGTTTTTCGAGACCCATAAAATATTCGGATGTACGGAATTTGAGGAAGATCGGTTGATATACACGCCACTTATGACCAGATCGGTGAAAAATATATATGGCAGCTATATCTAAATCTGAACCGATTTTTTCCAAAATCAATAGGGATCGTCTTTGAGCCGAAACAGGACCATATACCAAATTTTAGGATAATCGGACTAAAACTGCGAGCTGTACTTTGCACACAAAAATACATCAACAGACAGACAGACGGACATCGCTAAATCGACTCAGAATTTAATTCTAACCCGATCCGTATACTTTAAGGTTGGTCTATGATTACTCCTTCTTGGCGTTACATACAAATGCACAAACTTATTATACCCTGTACCACAGTAGTGGTGAAGGGTATAAAAAGAGTTTGTGCAACAATTAAGCTAGATAGCTTTCTTATTGAAGGCTGTAGCGTGATTACAACAGACGTCCAGACGGACATGGTTATATTGTCTTAGAATTTCTCCCTGATCAACAATATATACATATATACTTTATATAGTCGGAAGTCGATATTTCGAAACAAACGGTATGACAAACTTATTATACCCGCATCACCATTCTATGGTGGTGGGTATAAAAAAAATTATGTTCACGATACAACTCACTCCCAATATAAAATTCATACTCAGAGTAAAATTTGCATTAAATGTTTTAATTGACTTTGGTGGTTAATACTCGTTCGATCATTTTTGTGATTGAAGAAATTTCAATTAAAAATTAATTGGATTAAAAATTAATTGGATCAACATTTAAACAAAAAAATGTTTTCAGGCACAGTCAGATTTTTCACGACCACGGAGCATATTTTGCTTAAGTTTTATTCAGTCCGCTGTACAAGGTGAATGCGTTTCGAAGAAGATAGTAGTTTTAATATCTGGGGGTGGGTAAACCTACGCCGAATTATTATATGTATATTGTCGTGTCACGAGTATATTGAACAAAAAATGTTTTTCTATCGGTTTTAAGCCAAACACTTATTCGATTACTCTCGTATTCATATTCCTGTTCTAGATGAAATTTGTCACCCTACCTGCCTATGTCGGTACGAGTATGGCCAAACATTTTTCTTCGAAAATAAATTTTCACTTGGATTCATAATAAAATTGATTCAATAAAGTCAGATCTCCCGATTTTATTTCCTGGGCATCCATAACCACAATTGATATCAGTTTTGTTTGCATTGCTGAAATGTGGTGTTCGTTGGGATCCATAAATATTTCAATAAACTTAAATAATTTTGATAGAAGGCAAACAAAAGATTCTGGCAAAAATTTAATATTCACATTTTATGTAATTGTTGATACTATTATGACAATAAAATATGGAATTCACTACATCAGGCCTCAATATTAAAACAAAGCATAGGAAATTGTGTAATAAAGCAAAAAAATGTCAATTGTCAAATGCCTGATAAATGTCCTTGTGTATCACATTAACATTCTTTCACATGCGAACATAAGGACATAGGCGATTAGAGTATGTGTACAGCAAATAAACTCGAATCATTACGGTGTTATATGGATAGATGGGTGAATGGATGGGTGGGTATGTAGGGTGGTTAACCTCATAATTTGGTAGTATAATCATTGGACGAAATCATTTCACCACAAAGGCCAAAATGTTGTATAACAAGAAGGTGTGAATTACCACTTAATAAAATTTTTATATGACCCATGGGAATTTACGAAAATATTTGAGAATACATTTCCTACTTCTGCTTGGGCCAACATGGGCTCTTGTTTGTTCGTGGTGTTTTGCAAGGTATGTTTGGTATGAAATGACATGACTTCCACTGCGCAGAGGAAAAAAATAATTTCGATAAAGCTAAAGGTTGTAGTATTGAGAACCTTTCCCCTTCATACTTCTCCCCCCTTAAGGATTTCGTTAAAACAGAAATGTTAACTTCATGAAATTCCCATGAAGAAATGCCTGTGGCTAAACACGTACTAACGATTGAATAAATTTCTTCTTCGGTATTATGTGCAGGTAAGACATGCTGGGTGGGTGATGATTGCCCATCGCTCACTCAACTTTGCAAAACACGAAAAACTACCCTTATGGCCAAGAGAAAAAAATTATGTTATGAAATTTAAAAAACTGGAAAGGGGATGGTGTGATAATTTATGTAGTCGAAATTTTTTTGTAGAAATAAAATTTTGACAAATTTATCTTACACGCAAAGAAAAAAAAACGTTTGGAAAACGTGTTCCGAAAACTTTTTTCTTTTGTTAGAGTTTTATGAATTGCTTCGAAAATTGTAAACTTTTATCACCAAAAAAAATTATTTTTTCAATTAAAAAAATATTTTTGAACCATCAGCACAGTCCATTTCGTTTATATCAAGCACTGTTGTTTTCTGACTTTAAGTCTTTAATAAGACACATTTTACGGTTCATAGTAAAAATTTAATATAGTAGTATGTAAAGTTGAACATCTTTTCGGAATTTTCCGAACATGTAATATATGTAAACAAAAAAAAAAAAATAACAAAAAAACTTTTTGGTATTCGGTCGAAGCAGGGATCGAACCCACGACCCTTGGCATGCAAGGCGGGCGTAGCAACCACTGCTCCACGGTGCCCAACTAAATGTATGTCTCTGTTAAATAAAGTTTGTGTAAGCGGCTCGTGGGCGCCGCAAGCTACACAGAAAAAAATTTCACGAAAATTTTTCCAATTAAAATCTTAATTGAGTTTTAAAAAATATTCAATTAAAAATTTAATTGAATCAACAAATTTTTTAATTGAAATAAAACTCAATCACACAACTTAATAGTATCAATTAATTTTTTAATTGGATCAATTATTTTTTTAATTGACTGTCAATTAATTTTTTAATTGATACTATCATTTCTATGATTGAAGACATTTCAATTAAAAAATTAATTGGTTCAATTAATTTCATGATTGAATCAGAAAAAAAATGTTTGTGTCTATGCTATATAAATATAACTTATATGCATAATTGTCTATTGATGACAATAACAGCTACACAGCTCAGTGTATATTGTGTTGGCTTACAAATTGCATGGTCCGCGGTTCGAAATCTAATAATTTCTTCTACATTGTTTGTATTAGAGAAAAAAGATGCTAAGAACTAAAAAACCTCGTGGAAGTGAGAAAGATGTGAGGGAAAATGCAATTAGCCAGAATAGAATAGATTTTTGAGTAAGTCTTTATAAAATTTTTTTTATATTCTGGAAAAGAATAAATGTTGATAACAAAAAGTATATACTTTTCTTCCAAATAGACTTCCTTACAGCGAAAAGCAAATGAGAAACGAATTTTGTTTGTCTAAAATTTCGTATGGGAGGAAAGAATTATTTTTTTGCGTGTAGAAACAAAATTAAAAAACCATTGTTTACCAAAAAAAATTTTCTCAAAAATTTTTAATGAAATAAAATTTTGACAAATAAAATTTTCCAACAATTTTCTATAGAAATAACATTTTTCAAACATTTTCTTTAGAAATAAAATTTTTCACAAATTTTCTATAGAAATAAAATATAAAAAAATCTATAGAATTTTTTTTTACATTTTCTATAGAAATAAAGTTTTTCAAAAATGTTCTATATAAATAAAATTTTGAAAAATTTACAATATAAATAAGAAATAAAATCTTGCCAAAAATTTCTATAGAAAAAAAAATCTGCCAAAAATTTTGTGTAGAAATAACATTTTCACAAAATTGTCTATCGAAATAAAATTTTGACCAAATTTTCTACAGCAATAAAATTTTTACAAAATTTTCTATGGAAATAAATTTTTGACAAAATTTTCTATAGAAATAAAATTTTGATAAAAAATTGTATAAAAAAATAAAATAAAAACTTGACAAATTTTTCTATAAAATTAAAATTTAGAAAGGATTTTCTATAGAAACAAAATCTTGACAAAATTTTCTATAGAAATATAATTTGGACAAAATTTTCAATAGAAATAAACTTTTGACGAAATTTTCAAAAATAGAAAATCATTACAAAATTTTCTACAGAATTTTTCTATAGAAATAACATTTTGACAAAATAAAATTTTTCACAAAATTTCTATATAAAATAAAAGAGTTTTGCTGCAAGTAGAGGATGCTGATGAGGAATGTGTTAATTCAGAAACGTGCGTCCATCCAACCATCTTGCAGTCTATAGGGCTTTGCCCAAATAAATTTGACAAACATTTTTCTCCTCTGTTGGTTAAGCTACACTTGTAGTTTAATCAATGTATGGTTTTAAGCTGAAATCAAAAACAACAATGAAAAAAAAAATTTTTCAAAAATGTTCTATAGAAATAAAATTTTCAAAAATTGCCTATAGGTTATTCCTTTTAAAAATTTTCTATGGAAATAAAATTTTTCAAAAATTTTTTATAGAAATAAAATTTTTCAAAAATTTTCTATAGAAATAAAATTTTTCAAAAATAAATTTTTTTGAAATTTTATTGAAATATTTTTTTTTTTGTTATTTTTCTGTAGCAATAAAATTTTTAAAAAAATTTCTATAGAAATAAATTTTTTCAAAAATTTTCTATAGAAATAAATTTTTTCAAAAATTTTCTATAGAAAAAAATTATTCAAAAATAATTTTTCTATACAAATTTTTTCAAAAAATTTCTATAGAAATTAATTCTTTTAAAAATTTCCTATAAAACTAAAATTTTTCAAAAATTTTCTACATAATAAATTTTAAAAAAATTTTCTATAAAAATAAAATTTTGACAAAAATTTCTGTAGAAATTAAATTTTGACAAAATTTTCTGTAGTAATGAAATTTTAACAAAATTTTCTGTAGAAATAAAATTATACAAAATTTTTGTATAGAAATTTTTTTTAATTGGTATAGAAATAATATTTTAAACATTTTCTGTAGACATAAAAGTTTTCAAAAATTTTTTATAGAAATAAAGGTTTCAAAAAAATTCTATAGAAATAATAATTTTCAATGAATTTCTATAGAAATAAAAATTTATTGAAATAAAAATTTGTTTCAAAAATTGTATGTAGAAGCAAATCTTTTTCAGAAGAAATATTTCTTTTAAATTGCTTTTGTAAGTAAAACTAGTTTGAAATTCCCCTTCTTTTTATACTTCCCTCGTACCCATAGACAGTATGTGAGTGTAACGTTTTACTTGTCGAAAGGGAATATATATTGCCCTCTACCTTGGAATGATGGGATGACTAGAAACTTCTCCTGTCAACAGGTAATTGCAGGTTTTAGTGATTTTTATATACTTTCTAAGCTTGTTATAGTCCAAGTAATAAGTTAATAATTGAATTATTCATGTGCTCGTGATCCTGGTTACAAAAGGGCGACAAATAGAAAATTACGTTAAAGTTTCTGCGTATTTTGTTTTGGTTTAAATTAACTTATCTTGAAGTTGTTTCTTTGAATTCATTCAACTAGGGGGAAAATGGCGCGTGATTTTTCTTTTGTTTTTCTAATTTTTCATGGATGTATACATTTGCGTTTTTGGGTTCATCTGTCTCTTTGAAATATTTCGTTACGTTTTTTTGTCGTTTTTCATCCCCTTTTGATTGAAGCCGTAATTTAATCATGGCAATCAATAAGAAACGGTTAGAATTGCAAGACATTTTATTTGGTATTTTTTATAATTTTTTTTTACATTTTTTCAAGACGAAATTTGAATACAGACAGCATAATAATGTGAATTTTCTATCTTCGCGACACGCGTTTTTGATTATTTTTTTATTATTGGGTTCTTTTGTTTATTTGGCGTTATTTATTTTTTGAAATTCTACTACATGTCTTCTGGAAATGGTTAAGAACTTGAATAAAATGTAATTGAATATCGAACCAAACGGAATTAGTTTAATTTAATTTTTGAATGTTTGTTGCTTTTACATTTCCAGTGTTGAATAAGCGATTGGGGTTTATTGGATATTTTGGGGATTAGAATAAGTTTGCATAACATTAAAATTCCAAAAAAATTACAAACAACAAATTCTGAGACACGATGAAATATATTTCCAACAGTTTGGTGTACGGACCATCTATATGGCAATGACTCTAGTTGACAAAATAAGGATCCTCTCGTGTTAGAGGGTTGCTATGTGGTATATAGGACAGTTTTGGACCTTTGACTATTTTAGCGAACATATATGTCGCAACCATATAATTTTCTAGAAAGTTATGTATCTGATAGAGGGGATCATATTATTTCTTCGCGTGTTTAAAAAATCGAAAAGTAAATTCTCCAAATTTTGAAAAATTCGGAAAGTCGAAAAGACGTCCACGTGCACAGAATGAAAAATTATTTTATTTGCTATAAATAAATATACGAAGATCCAAATGAAATATTATTAAATTTTCCTGCAATAAACTTTTTTTAAGATTCAAAGTCCAGAGTTGTAGTTGTTTTATCGAAAATATTTTCTAATTTGAACTGATATTCAATTAAAATATTATAGGCATTTTATCACTTACAAAACCGATGAAGAAATCCAGTGTTCAACAATTATATCGTAACAGACTTGTAAATTTAATATCGGAAAAATACACAATTTGATGAAAAAAATATCGTAGGCGATTTATCAACATTTAGTTGAAAAAAATCCGCTATTTGATAAAAAATATCATATGATATTGCGATTTTTCCCTGATCTTAAATCGATGCAAAAAAATCCTGCTTTCGATAAAAAATTTTGTAAGATTTTTATAAATTTTTTTCTTAGTTGTAATTATTGAATATATCCGCATTTGATAAAAATATCGTCGTCAGTTTATCAATAATCAACAAAAAATAAAATACACATTTACCTAACAAGAAAAGTTTTATTATTTTTATGTAGAAATAATTTGTTCAACCAAAAGTAATAGTAAATATAATTTTCGATTTTTTAAAGAAGTATTAAATAAATAAACACTTGTGAATATCACTACATTTTTTTTGTTTACTCTCTGGATGCTAAAAATTAATGTACAGATGTATGTACACAGAAAGAAAATAAATTTTGAATTCAATCACGAAATTAATTGATCCAATTAATTTTTAATTGAAATGTCTTCAATCACAGAAATGATAATATCAATCACAGAAGACAATTAAATATTTGGTGATATTTTTATACCCTGCGCCACACTGTGGAACAGGGTATTATAAGTTAGTGCATATGTTTGCAACACCCAGAAGGAGACGAGATAGACACATGGTGTCTTTGGCAAAATGCTCAGGGTGGGCTCCTGAGTATATATAGCCATGTCCGTCTGTCCGTGAACACATTTTTGTAATCAAAGTTTAGGTCGCAGTTTTAGTCCAATCGACTTCAAATTTGGCACAAGTATGTGTTTTGGCTCAGAATAGAACCCTATTGATTTTGGAAGAAATCGGAATATTTAGATATAGCTCCTATATATATATTTCGACCGATATGGACTTATAAGGTCCCAGAAGCCAGAGTTTTAACCCAATTTGGTTGAAATTTTGCACTAGGAGTACAATTAGTAGTGTAGTCAAGTGTGCCAAATTTTATTGAAATCGGTTCAGATTTAGATATAGCTCCCATATATATCGTTCGCCCGATTTACACTCATATGACCACAGTGGCCAATCTTTTACTCCGATTTATTTCCGAAATTTTGCACAGGGAGTAGAATTAGCATTGTAGCTATGCGTGCCAAATTTGGTTGAAGTCGGTTCAGATTTGGATAGAGCTCCCATATATATCTTTCGCCCGATATGGACTAATACGGTCCCAGAAGCCAGAGTTTTACCCCAATTTGGTTGAAATTTTGCACAGGGAGTAGAATTAGCATTGTAGCTATGTGTGCCAAATTTGGTTGAAATCGGTTCAGATTTAGATATAGCTCCCATACATAGCTTTCGCCCGATTTAGACTCATATGACCACAGAGACCAATTTTTAACTACGATTTAGTTGAAATTTTGCACAGGGAGTAGAATTAGCATTGTAGCTATGCGTGCCAAATTGGTTGAAATCGGTTCAGATTTAGATATAGCTTCCATATCGTCAAAATACCAACATTTTCCTTGTAAAATCGCCACTGCTTAGTAGAAAAGTTGTAAAAATGACTCTAATTTTCCTAAACTTCTAATAAATATATATCAAGCGATAAAACATAAATAAACTTTTGCGAAGTTTCCTTAAAATTGCTTCAGATTTAAATGTTTCCCATATTTTTATACCCTTCACCACTACTGTGGTACAGGGTATAATAAATTTGTGCATTTGTATGTAACGCCAAGAAGGAGTAATCATAGACCAACCTTTTAGTATACGGATCGGCTTAGAATTAAATTCTGAGTCGATTTAGCGATGTCCGTCTGTCTGTCTGTCCGTCTGTCTGTCTGTCCGTCTGTCTGTCCGTCTGTCTGTCTGTATGTCTGTTGATGTATTTTTGTGTGCAAAGTACAGCTCGCAGTTTTAGTCCGATTGTCCTAAAATTTGGTATAGGGTCCTGTTTCGGCTCAAAGACGATCCCTATTGATTTTGGAAAAAATCGGTTCAGATTTAGATATAGCTGCCATATATATTTTTCACCGATCTGGTCATAATTGGCGTGTATATCAACCTATCTTCCTCAAATTCCGTACATCCGAATATTTTATGAGTCTCGAAAAACTTGGAAACTATCAGCAAAATCGGTTCAGATTTCGATATAGCTCCCATATATAGCTTTCGCCCGATTTACACTCATTTGCCCACAGAGGCCAATTTTTTGCTCCGATTTAGTTGAAATTTTGCATAGAGAGTAGAATTAGCGTTGTAACTATGCGTGCCAAATTTGCTTGAAATCGGTTCAGATTTGGATATATCTCCCATATAAAGCTTTCGCCCGATTTACACTCATATGACCACAGAGGCCAATTTTTAACTCCGATTTAGTTGAAATTTCGCAAAGGGAGTAGAATTAGCATTGTAGCTATGCGTGCCAAATTTGGTTGAAATCGGTTCAGATTTAGATATAGCTCCCATATATATGTTTTTCTGATTTCGACAAAAATAGTCAAAATACCAACATTTTCCTTATAAAATCGCTACTGCTTAGTCGAAAAGTTGTAAAAATGACTCTAATTTTCTTAAACTTCTAATACATATATATCGAGCGATAAATCATAAATAAACTTTTTCGAAGTTTCCTTAAAATTGCTTCAGATTTAAATGTTTCCCATATTTTTTACTAACATTGTGTTCCACCCTAGTGCATTAGACGACTTAAATTTTGGGTATATAGATTTTGTAGAAGTCTATCAAATTCTGTCTAGATCGAGTGATATTTAAATGTATATATTTGGGACAAACCTTTATATATAGCCCCTAACACATTTGACGGATGTGATATGGTATCGAAAATTTAGATCTACAAAGTGGTGCAGGGTATAATATAGTCGGCCCCGCCCGGCTTTAGACTTTCCTTACTTGTTGTTCTTCCATGAAGTGACAAATGGTGGCTCACAACTACCCAGCAAAAAAGCGTCGCAAAAAAATAGTGAATATCTTCTTTTTGGATCCGGAAGTGGTGCAAAATTGGCGCAGAAGCCATTCATTTAACATGAGATTGTCATAGGACGAATGTGCACCATTTCAATAGCCGTTGCACTGAATTTGCATCACTTCTTAAGGTGTGTGTTTTGGATGTGAAATAAAAAATTTTGTGATCTTTTACCAAATAAATAATTTTTATAATGTTTTGTAATTTTTAATGCATTCTTGAACTTGTCTTCAGATAGAAATGCATTCTTGAACTTGTCAAATATTTTCAAAAATTCGTAATTTTTAATACAGTCTTGCACTCAAATGTTTCCAAAAATTTGCAATTTTTGTAGAATGGATATAACATTTACAAAAAAAAACTTAATTAATGTGTACCATTTTATTGATTTTTATTCTGGTTTTAACCTATCTGAAACAAAAAAACTTAAAATCATCCATTAAAAATATGACAAAAAAAAGCAGTTATAAAATATTGAATTAAATGAACTTCTTTGAGAGGACACTTTTGGAAGTGCTTTAAAAGTTGTGCCTTTAATAGAACTTCCAATTTTTTTGCTGGTTAAAAGTACTCTAGGCTACGAGGTCTAAATTAATGGTCCAATTGATTAAAGTAATTGATTTTCGTTTTAACTAAAATATTAGGGTATGGTCACACTGGGCAAATATTTGACAGAAATCAAAAACGAATTCGTCGCCACTGTCAAACAAGCAACCATTTTTACCTCATATTGAATACATTGCATCACATTGGGAGTGTTTTATAAAAACGGCAATTATATATTTCAAAAGTGCACCACTAAAAAAGTTTGACACTTTGGGCAAATATTTGCCTAGTGTGACCATGCCCTTAATTTGAAAAAATTCAATTATTAAATAAATATTTTCCCATCGCAAGTATCTACGTAAGCCGCCATTCCATCACAACATCACTCACGCATATGCCTAATTCACATTTTTTGCAATAGTTTTTATAACAATTACACTTTGAGAATATTCCACATTTTAAGAAATTTATTTAATTTTTTGTGGAACATTTAAAACTTTAGGGTTTTATACCCTCCACCATAGGATGGGGGTATATTAACTTTGTCATTCCGTTTGTAACACATCGAAATATTGCTCTAAGACCCCATAAAGTATATATATTCTGGGTCGTGGTGAAATTCTGAGTCGATCTGAGCATGTCCGTCCGTCCGTCCGTCTGTTGAAATCACGCTAACTTCCGAACGAAACAAGCTATCGACTTGAAACTTGGCACAAGTAGTTGCTATTGATGTAGGTCGGATGGTATTGCAAATGGGCCATATCGGTTCACTTTTACGTATAGACCCCATATAAACGGACCCCCAAATTTGGCTTGCGATTGCTCTAAGAGAAGCAAATTTCATCCGATCCGGCTGAAATTTGGTACATGGTGTTAGTATATGGTCTCTAACAACCATGCAAAAATTGGTCCATATCGGTGCATAATTATATATAGCCCCCATATAAACGGACCCCCAAATTTGGCTTGCGATTGCTCTAAGAGAAGCAAATTTCATCCGATCCGGCTGAAATTTGGTACATGGTGTTAGTATATGGTCTCTAACAACCATGCAAAAATTGGTCGAAATCGGTCCATAATTACATATAGCCCCCATATAAACCGATCCCCAGATTTGACCTCCGGATTCTCTTAGAGGAGCAAAAGTCATCCGATCCGGCTGAAATTTGGTACATGGTGTTGGTATATGTTCTCTAATGACCATGCTAAAATTGGTCCATATCGGTCCATAATTATATATAGCACCCCATATAAGCCGATCCCCAGATTTGACCTCCGGAGCCTCTTAGAGGAGCAAAATTCATCCGATCCGTTTGAAATTTGCAACGTGGTGTTAGTATAAGGCCTCTAATAACCATGCCAAAATTGATCCATATCGGTCTATAGTTATAAAGGGTGATTTGTTAAGAGCTTGATAACTTTTTTTTTTTTTAAAACGCATAAAATTTGCAAAATCTCATCGGTTCTTTATTTGAAACGTTAGACTGGTCCATGACATTTACTTTTTGAAGATAATTTCATTTAAATGTTGACCGCGGCTGCGTCTTAGGTGGTCCATTCGGAAAGTCCAATTTTGGGCAACTTTTTCGAGCATTTCGGCCGGAATAGCCCGAATTTCTTCGGAAATGTTGTCTTCCAAAGCTGGAATAGTTGCTGGCTTATTTCTGTAGACTTTAGACTTGACGTAGCCCCACAAAAAATAGTCTAAAGGCGTCAAATCGCATGATCTTGGTGGCCAACTTACCGGTCCATTTCTTGAGATGAATTGTTCTCCGAAGTTTTCCCTCAAAATGGCCATAGAATCGCGAGCTGTGTGGCATGTAGCGCCATCTTGTTGAAACCACATGTCAACCAAGTTCAGTTCTTCCATTTTTGGCAACAAAAAGTTTGTTAGCATCGAACGATAGCGATCGCCATTCACCGTAACGTTGCGTCCAACAGCATCTTTGGAAAAATACGGTCCAATGATTCCACCAGCGTACAAACCACACCAAACAGTGCATTTTTCGGGATGCATGGGCAGTTCTTGAACGGCTTCTGGTTGCTCTTCACTCCAAATGCGGCAATTTTGCTTATTTACGTATTGCTCACTTGGTCGATTATGTAGACCATAAATCGGACGTAAAGCGCGAAACACATTTCGAACCGAACACTGATTTTGGTAATAAAATTCAATGATTTGCAAGCGTTGCTCGTTAGTAAGTCTATTCATGATGAAATGTCAAAGCATACTGAGCATCTTTCTCTTTGACACCATGTCTGAAATCCCACGTGATCTGTCAAATACTAATGCATGAAAATCCTAACCTCAAAAGAATCACCCTTTATAAAGCCGATCCCCAATCACACAAAAATTGGTCCATATCGGTTCATAATCATGGTTGCCACTCGAGTCAAAAATAATCTACCAAAATTTTATTTTTATAGAAAACATTGTCAAAATGTTATTTCTATAGAAAATTTTATTTATATAGAAAATTTTGTCAAAATTTTATTTCTATAGAAAATTTTTTCCAAATTTTACTTCTATAGAAAATGTCAAAATTTTATTTCTATAGAAACTTTAAACTTAATTATATACGTATTTAATCGGTCTTTTTTAGTTTAATTTATACCACGTATGGACTATGTGGTATATATTACGGTGTTAGGAAGTTTTAAGATACCTTGTCATCGGCAAGTGTTACCGCAACCCAAGTAATTCGATTGTGGATGACAGTTTTCAGTAGAAGTTTCTACGCAATACATGGTGGAGGGTACATAAGCTTCGGCCTGGCCGAACTTACGGCCGTATATACTTGATTTTTTTTAAAGTACCCAAAAAATCAGCATAAATCTCAATGAGCACCTGATAAAAAAAATAAAACTCCCAAAACATGGCGAAATCCACAGGTGGCAATTTGTACCAAAGACGTGCCAAAATGGAATAATATCCGAAAAACAGTTTCCACAATAAGCAACAACACATCCTTGTAAGAGGTTGGTAACAGCAAGGATTACCTCCCAACAAAATCCAGCTAATACTCAGAAAATCTACTCCTTCCTAATAGAAAAAAGGGAAAACGTGATTTCAAATAAGTTTCAAGGATTGTGATATCGTTCAAAAGCAAAAAAAAAACACAAAAGAAGGCAAAATTACCTCAAATTTCGTAGAGAGAAACTCCCAAGTGCCTGTTTGATATTGGGGGTATCATTACATAACAATTTGTATTTATTTACATTGGTCTTGAGTTTTTCTTTGGTTTCATGATTTCTGTATGGGTGATTTCGTATTGAAGATGAAGAAATTCAATATAAATTTCGTATTGAAAATTTCTTCATTATTTGATTTTTTTCTTTCATACACACACTTTTCCTCTTCCCCCATCAAGTATACATTTATTCCCGCTGTTTCTCCTGCTGCAGGATGTTTGAGGTATTTTTGTTAAGGATTTGTCACCATTCGTCTAATACATCGTCTATTTCGAATTGGCAAACAGTAGACTCTTTACACTTTCCTTGCACGTTTTCGCACTTATGTGGCAAAATTGGTGAAATGAATTCGCTTTCGGTATTCGATATCACCATTAAATCAAGAATGAATGAATGGAAAAATGAATGAGAGTGCGAATAATACCCTCGAGAATAGTGGTGGCAATGGCGACACCAAGAACCCAACCACAATTGCAAGATCTGAGTGTTATACCAATAGAATGTTAAATAAATATGCAGATGTATTGTTTTAGAATTGTATGAAGGTATGTGGAAATATATAGCAGTATTATCGATATATAGTATATCCGTAAGCATAATTATTTTTAAAAAATTCCAAACAAAATTTTAGAACAAATTTTAGCATTTGCCAAGACGGAAAATCGAACTACGAACCATTACTTTTGTAAGCCAAGCACTCTTCACACACTTCGATTAAAGCAAACAAACAAATTTAGTTGCAAACGTCTGATGCTTCCGTGCCTATATACCAAGCCCCTGCTTTTATTCTATCACTTTTTCCCCTCCTTTTTATCTACCGCCTCAATTCGATCCCAGTTTGTATAGATACAAAATTATGCAAAAATTTTGTACAGGGAGAAAATTTTGTAAAAATAAAAAAGTTTGAAAAAATTCTCTATAGAAACAAATTTTTTCTATTGAAATAAAGTTTTGGACACATTTACTATAGCAATGAAATTATGGCAAAATTTCCTAATGAAAAGAAATTTTTATAAAATTTTCTATAGAAATAATATTAAAAAAAAAATTCTAACGAACAAAAATTTTAACAAAGTTTTCTCCAGAAACAAAACTTTGACAAAATTTTCTACAGAAATAAAATGTTTTAAAAATGTTCTATAGAAATAAAATTTTGGCGACATAGAATTATAGAAGTAAAATTGTGGCAAAATTTTCTACAGTAATAACATTTTGACCAAAAATTCTATAGAAATAAAATTTTGACAAAATTTTCTATAGAAATAAAATTTTGACAAAATGTTCTATAGAAATAAAATTTTGACAACAAATTCTATAGAAATAAAATTTTGACAAAATTTTCTATAGACATAAAATTGTGACAAAATTTTCTATAGAAATAAAATTGCGACAAAATTTTCTACAGAAAAAACAATTGACAAAATTATCTATAGAAATAAAATTTTGACAAAATGTTTTATAGAAATAAAATTTTGACAAAAAATTTTCTATAGAATAAAATTTTGACAAAATTTTCTATAGAATTAAAATTGTGACAACATTTTCTATAGAAATAAAAATTTGCCAAATTTTTAATATAAAAACGAAATTGACAAAAAATGCTATAGAAATAAAATTTTGACAAACTTTTCTATAGAAAAAAAAATTTGACAAAATTTTCTGTAGAAATAAAATTGTGACAAAATTTTCTATAGAAAAAAAATGTTGACAAAATTTTCTATAGAAACAAAATTTTGACAAAAAATTCTATAGAAATAAAATTTTTACAAAATTGTCTATAGAAAAAAAATTTTGACATAATTTTCTATAGAAATAAAATTTTGACAAAATTTTCTATAGAAATAAAATTTTGACAAAATTTTCTATAGAAAAAAAATGTTGCCAAAATTTTCAATAGAAAGAAAATTGTGACAAAATTTTCTATAGAAATAAAATTTTGACAAAATTTTTTATAGAAAAAAATTTGACAAAAAATGCTATAGAAATAAAAGTTTGACAAAATTTTTTATAGAAATAAAATTTTGAAAAAATTCTATAGAAATAAAATTTTGACAAAATTTTCTATAGAAATAAAATTTTGACAAAATTTTCTATAGAAATAAAATGTTAACAAAAATTTCTATAGAAATAAAACTGTGACAAAAATTTCTATAGAAATAAAATTGTGACAAAATTTTCTATAGAAATAAAAATTTGACAAAATTTTTTATAGAAATAAAATTTTGACAAAAAATTCTATAGAAATAATATAGTGACAAAAATTTCTATAGAAATAAAATTGTTACAAAATTTTCTATAGAAATAAAATTTTGACAAAAAATTCTATTGAAATAAAATTGTGAAGAAATAAAATTTTGCCAAAATTTTCGATAGAAAAAAAGTTGTGACAAAATTTTCTATAGAAATAAAATTTCGATAAAATTTTCTATAGGAATAAAATTTTGACAAAATTTTCTATAGAAATAAATAGATATAAAAATTTTGAATAGAAATAAAAATTTTACAAAAATTTCTAGCTAAGTAAAATTTTGGAAAAATAAACTATTTTAATTTTATCAGACAAGCGTTAAAAATTATAAACAATTATAAAATTATTAATTTGGCAAAATATCACAAAAATTTTTAATTCATATCCAAAGCACTAAATAGGGTCCGCATTTTAAGAAGAGACGCAAATTAAGTTCAACGGCTGTTGAAATGATGAACATCCGTCTTTTGACAAGCCCATATAAAATTCATCGCTTTCGCGCCAATTTGGCAGCACTTCTGGATTCAAAAATAACATTTTTATTATTTTTTGCTGACGCTTTACTATTATTGGTGGGATGAAATATAAAAAAATCATATAAAATTAATACTAATCATCTTTGAAAAAGGTGTTATTAGACTTGTTAAAAGATTTCATTTGTTTTGATAAAGGTTTCACATCAAATATAAAATGTTTCATTTGAAGTGTAAATGCTATGCACATTTCTTTATATGTATATTCTTATGCTCAGCACTGTAATAGATAAATATCCATACAATACAAATTCTATTGCAGTATCTGTGACAATTTTATTCATTCAGTTATTGTTCTGATGCTCCATCTACAACGTACATTGTATCTAGGACTGGGAATTTAATATTTTGCAAGCATTTCAATTAGTTTAATGCGTTTTTAAGCCATTTGTTTAATAGATTCAGTGTAGACCAGTGGTTGTTGGGAAATTGCCCGGATGGTATAGAGACAACATCACAGTTGTGTCCATTTCAGCTATTTTATTAAGATACATGATTGTATGACCCTCATTTGGGGTTCATTGCTGGTATTACCATGTTGAAGCTCCCATTTTAAAATGTCCCATTGTTGATATAAGAATTTAGTTCCTTTTTTTTGAAATACGTTCTTTGCAAAAAAAAAATGGAATAACACAAAGAAAGGATTGCAAATATGCGATAAAATTTGTTGTTCACAAAAATACCACTTGAATGTGTGGAGGACTCCACTCAAGTGCTTAACATCCCTTGGGCCAAATAGAACATATTTCAATGACCCTATTATTATTGTTAGTATCATGACATGGTTTTTCTTCTTCACTGATATCCACCACTAGGGTCAATTTGAAGGCTTTTAAGAAAATTATTTAATTTTCTTAATATGTTGCAAAAAAATCGTGTCAACATTAAGTGCCTGGAGAATTAAAGGTATAACATAATACGTTAGGACTGTATAGCCAATACGATATAAATGTTGCTAACAGACTAAAAGAAAAGTTTAGATACTATAGGCATTTCACTAAAATTGGCTTATTTCTATTTGAAGTCTCTTCAGTTCAAAAATGTGATATCCCATATCCTAAAGGCACAACTTTAAAATCACTTCCAAAAATTTCCTCCCAACGATGTTCTTTATTTTAATTTCATCTGTAATGTTCTTTTAATTCAACTTTTTTTATAACTCGCTTTTTTGCATATTTTTATTGGGTAATTTTTATTTTTTTAATAGGTTAAAAACAGAGTACGAGTTAATAAAATGGTACAAATTATTTATTTTTTTTTTTTCGAAAAAAACAATGCTGAAATTGCGAAATTTTAAAAATATTTGATGTCAAACGTTACAAACAAGCGTTAGAATGCATTACAAATCGTATTATAAAAATTATTTTTTTTTTATTGTTTATTTTGAATCATTGAATATATATAATATTATATATAATTCAATCTATGTTTGTTTATTTGTTTGTTTGTATGTTCCGAGTTGGCTCCGAAACGGTTGAACCGATTTACTTGAAACTTTCAGAGATCTTAAGGGGCGTTCATGTGGTGAAAATAGGGTACCTCATTTTTTGACACCTGGTCGCGGAGGGGGACCTCCCCTTTGTCGGACTTTTTGAAAATTGGACCAAAGCTGACCGATTAGCTTGAAATTTTCATTGAAGGTTGGGGTTGGCATCTATACAAAGATCCGCTACTTTATATTTCGATATTTGGTGGCGGAAGTGGACCTCCCCTTTGTTCGACTTTTTTTAAAGTAACATAACTACAGTGAAATAACTAAAATTCTCTAAATTATCTGAGATTTACAGAGAACATGCGGTGAGATTATGGAATTAATATGGGGTACCTGATGATTTCATATGTGGACGAGGGGGACCTCCCCTTTGCCCTACTTTTTGAAACTTGGAACAAAATAATGCGAATGTTGGGGTTGGTATCTAGACAAAAATCCGCTACATTATTTTTCGATATTTGGTCGGGGAGGGGGACCACCCGTTTGCCCGACTTTTTCGAAAAAAATGTTAAAATTGCGAAATTTTAAAAATATTTGACAAGCGTTAGAATACATTACAAATCGTATTATAAAAATTATTTTTTTATTGTTTATTTTGAATCATTGAATATTATTTATAACAAGTAAGAAAAGTCTAAAGTAGGGCGGGGCCGACTATATTATACCCTGCACCACTTTGTAGATCTAAATTTTCGATACAATATCACATCCGTGTTGGGGACTATATATAAAGGTTTGCCCCAAATACATACATTTAAATATCACTCGTTCTGGACAGAATTTGATAGACTTCTACAAAATCTATAGACTCAAAATTTAAGTCGGCTAATGCACTAGGGTGGAACACAATGTTAGTCAAAAACAAGTAAGGAAAGTCTAAAGTCGGGCGGGACCGACTATATTATACCCTGCACCACTTTGTAGATCTAAATTTTCGATACCATATCACATCCGTCAAATGTGTTGGGTGCTATATAAAGGTTCGCCCCAAATACATACATTTAAATATCACTTGATTTGGACAGAATTTGATAGACTTTTACAAAATCTATAGACTCAAAATTTAAGTTGGCTAATGCACTAGGGTGGAACACAATTTTAGTAAAAAATATGGGAAACATTTAAATCTGAAGCAATTTTAAGGAAACTTCGCAAAAGTTTATTTATGATTTATCGCTCGATATATAAGTATTACAAGTTTAGGAAAATTAGAGTGAGTTTTACAACTTTTCGACTAAGCAGTGGCGATTTTACAAGGAAAATGTTGGTATTTTGACCATTTTTATCGAAATCAGAAAAACATATATATGGGAGCTATATCTAAATCTTAACCGATTTCAACCAAATTTAGCACGCATAGCTACAATGCTAATTCTTCTCCCTGTTTCAACCAAATTCGGCCAAAAATCTGGCTTCTGGGGCTATATAAGTCCATATCGGGCGAAAGATATATATGGGAGCTATATCTCAATCTGAACCGATTTCAATCAAATTTTGCACACTCGACTATACGACTAAGTGTTATGTTTGTACAAAATTTCAAGCAAATCGGTATAAAACTCTGGCTGCTGGGTCCATATTAGTGCATATCGGGCGAAAGATATATATGGGAGCTATATCTAAATCTGAATTGATTTCAATAAAATTTGGCACACTTGACTTTACTACTAATTGTACTCCTATTGCAAAATTTCAACCAAATTCGGCCAAAAATCTGGCTTCTGGGGCCATATAAGTCCATATCGGGCGAAAGATATATATGGGATCTATATCTAAATCTGAACCGATTTCAATTAAATTTGGCACACTTGACTATACTACTAATTGTACTCCTAGTGCAAAATTTCAACCAAATTCGGCCAAAAATCTGGCTTCTGGGGCCATATAAGTCCATATCGGGCGAAAGATATATATGGGAGCTATATCTAAATCTGAACCGATTTCAATAAAATTTGGCACACTGGACTATACGGCTAGTTGTTCTTCTTGTGGAAAATTTCAAGCAAATTAGGGTAAAACTCTGGCTTCTGGGGCCATATAAGTCCATATCGGGCGAAAGATATATATGGGAGCTATATCTAAATCTAAACCGATTTCTTACAAAATCAATAGGGTTCTATACTGACCGAAAACACATACTTGTGCCAAATTTGAAGTCGATTGGACTAAAACTGCGACCTAGACTTTGATCACAAAAATGTGTTCACAGACATACGGACTATATCGACTCAGGAGACCACACTGAGCATTTTTGCCAAAGACACCATGTGTCTATCTCGTCTCCTTCTCACTTATAATACCCTGTTCCTTTGTGTGGCGCAGGGTATAAAAATTGGGAAAATTTTAAATTCATATCCGAACACACCTTAAGAAGTGATGCAAATTCAGTGCAACGTTTGTTGAAATGGTGGACATCCGTCCTATGACAAACCCATGTTAAATTCGTCGCTACTGCGCCAATATTGAACCACTTCTGGATCCAAAAAGAAAATTTTTACTAATTTTTGGTGACGCTTTTTTTGCTGGGATATTCTAGTCACAAGCATAGCATTTGTATCCATTGCAACTGTATGGTCTCCTGGTTTTAAAAGAATATTTTAATTGAAATTAATGTAAATCGAATATTGTACGAAAATCAATAGACTTTTCCTTCAAGGAGGAATAATAATAATAATAGTAAGAGTTTTGAGGTTTCCATTCCCAAGGAAGTTCGATTTAAATAATAATTCATTTACAATTCCTCTCTCTCTCTCAAAGCATTTCAATCAAATGCTATAGACATAGAATGAATCTTCAGCAACGTCCCCCCACAGGTTGTTAAAGCACCAGAAGGATGGAGGGAGTTTGGTGTTTGTATTATCCAAACATGTTTAAGCATTTGTTTGGTACGACAAAAATGCCACTAAAAACTCCGATGATACCCTCTAAATCCTATCTAATATCCCCCCTCATTTAAGAGGATGATAATGCCCACGATGTTGCCTCTGTCGCTTTTGATGGTAACGTTGGCATTGGTGATGATGTGACGTTGTCCCATGTAAATGCTTCTTAAGTAAAACGTTTGCAGAGCAAACAAATTTCCCTTAAATTCAAAGACATTAAAGTAGATTAAGTGACAACGATGGCAACAACACCGCTTACAAGTGGATGGGTATTGAATCCTTAGAATATTTGCTCCTCAACTCAACTCCATGACGATTATCATAAAGACAATACATTTTTAAGGTTGCAATGTCTTTTATGTTCGCAATGAAGTATCTTAAGAGTTTCTAGAGATTTGAGCAAATGAAAGGATACTCGAAGGATTATATGTGTAGGAAAAATTTCGAAGGATGGTTAAGGAATGTTGGATATATTTGCTTTTTTGCATGACTAAATATATTGAAACATATGAGGCTTTCTAAATTGTATGAAATATTCCATAAAATATTCACACAAAAAAAATATCAATTAATTTGATTGTCAATACAATTAAAATTATGTTTAAATTTGAGCTAACAACGCAATTTGTAAATACAATTACGATTTCAATCATTTTAGCAACCAATTTTGTTATATCAACAAACATTTTGTTGAACTTAAAAATTTTCTGTAACAACAATTTATTGTTAGCTCAAAAATTATAATATTTTTTCGGTGTTATTCGATTTTAGACAGAATTTTATGAAAACAAAAGCACTAATTTTTCGGACCCTTATTCCACAACCGGGTTACAATCTCGTCTATGCAGAGTCAGTGCCGAAGTTTGCAATGACATGCTGTTAAAAGGAATATCAAGAGAGCATAGGTGAAGCAGGAAAACCATTACAATCTTCGGCAACGATCTATATACCCGAGATCGGCACTGGGGTGTGGAAATAGATAACTTACGCTTTCTCGCGAAGAAAATGGAGATGTATCGATCCCAAATATATTTTATCCGCACATACTACTTTTCCAGTATTTTATTATCATATACTTGTTACGATCAGTTTAATAATCTTACCTCCCATCCTGTACTTCCACATGGACGAAAAAGACCGTTTTCATATGTTTGGGTGTAAAAATTATATGTTTGGAGCTCAAATTTTTTAACACAATATTTTTAAGTGCAAGCATATAATTTCATAAACTAGCATAACATGTTTGGGACATATATGTTAATACGTTAGAACATATTATGTTTGGGACATAAAATGTTTGCAAATGTAATATGCTTAGATGCAAACATATATTAATTTAGAAATAGCCTATAAATATATATGTGTTTAGAAAGAGAGACCTAGACAGTATGCTGCAAGTAAAATAATGTAAAGAAAATTAAAAAACAAAATTATACCAGTGTATGCCCTAAGGTGAATTACAATATGTTTGAACAATACAAACAATATTTTTTTGGACCAATCCTGTAAATATATATGCTAGAAGCAAAATGTGTTTGGGGTATATGTTACTGAAGCGATTTTTTTAGGGTGCAGTTATTATGGTCACCACTACACTTTCCTCCTATGGCATACATATCTGTCTATGATGGCTTTATTTCAGTACTGTGCAATATCTGCCATATCGGAAAGTGATTTCTGGTTACATTATTTTTCTCTAACTATGGTTATAAGGATAACATCTTTCAACAATAGGTAGTGGTTCAACAGTGTAGTCGGTCAAGTCTTCCGACAAAGTTCCGATGACCTAAGGAGACCAACCCCCATACGCAAAAGCTTACATTTGCAATTAGCTGCATCCACGCTCGCTTGTATCCATATACGCATGCATCCGTATTTGTTTGCATACTCATTAGCAAGCATCCGCACTCGCTTGCACCCGCATTCGCTTGTATCCGCATTAGATTACATGTGTATTTATCCCAACCAGATCTAATAGTTTAGGTTAGGTGTTGTGGCAGGCCGTGTTTTGGTTCACTTCGACTATTTTGTCCATTGTTGCACCACAAAGCCGAAGACATCATCCGAAGTAAATATAGGCAATAAACAAAAGAACCGGTTCATCAATACCAAATAGTCACAAACGCCGTATCAACGAATCGTCAATGAAAATCCCGAATCAGCAACTCTGAATAACCATAGATCCGGCGATCCGATTAGATCAACCCTTATTCGCATTCCCTGCAACAACATTCGCATGCATATGCATTAACTCGCATCCGCACTCGCTTGCAACCGGTTTAGCTAACATCCGTATGCATCCCGACCAGACTTCATAGTTTAGGTTTGGTGTAGTGGCAGGCCGTTTTTTAGGCTCACTTGGGCTAAAGGGTGCACTGAAAAAACAGTGAACCCACCAGGAAGAAAAATTTCGGTTAATTTTAGAAAATTTTGAATATTTTGAGAAAATTTTAACTAAACAGTATAACAAACGCTGGCATCACGCCAATGTCATCAAAATAAGTAAATATTTTTCGACAAATTCAAGAAAATTTATTAGACATAATTAGGGTTTTTCACTTGTTAAAGAAATTTTTTAATTTGAAGGAAAAAATTGGAGTTCAAAATTGCAAGAATGTCTTTAGTGACATACGAAGTTCATGATGAACGCATTTGTAATAAAATTTACAAATTTAGAGAAATATTGAACTATTTTGTGGAAGACACGAATTTAGTTAATCTTTATCCTTTACTTGTGTACATTTTTTTCCTCGGTTTTAGTTAATTTAGCTAACGTACACAAAAAATTATTAGAGTAGAGAAAACTTTCTTCCAACATAATAATTCCATGAACTAAAATAAAGTTAAATTGGCTTTAGTGAAAGATAGAGTTCACTTTTTTTTGAGTGTGATACGGTCATAATTTGGTCAAGGGAAAACGCGTGTAAATCGGTGAAATCGTTTATTTAAAAAATCAAATTAAATTTCTTTTTCAAGTTCGATTAGTATAAAATTCAGGAAAAATATTCAGTTAGGCTTTCGCTTTTCCAAATCCGAATTGCCGGGCCTCACGCTTGACACCTGCCATCAGATTTTGTACAGCCACCTTGTCCACCTTCTTCGCCGCAGAAAGCCAGTTTGCCTTGAACTGCTGCTTGTCCTTAGCAGTTTTTTGGTCTTCTTTAGGTTCCAGTATTTCTCAACTGTGCGGAGCTCTGGCGTGTTGGGAGGGTTCTTGTCCTTGGGAACCACCTGCACGTTGTTGGCGGCGTACCACTCCATGGCCTTTTTACCGTAATGGCAAGATGCCAAATCCGGACAAAACAGTACGGAACAACCGTGTTTCTTCAGGAAAGGCAGAAGACGTTTATTCAAACACTCTTTCACGTAAATTTCTTGGTTGACAGTCCCGGAAGCTATGAAAATTCTGTTTTTCAAGCCACAGGTAGAGATGGCTTGCCAAACCAGATATTTCTTTGCGAACTTTGACAGTTTTATGTGCTATTCGAACAACCGAACAGTCAACGGAATCTTATCAACGAATCAGCTAAACCGATAAGCCTGAACCTGAACGACTCCCGACAAATAACGCTAAAATAAATAATAGCATTGTGTTATCATTGTAGGTCTATTCAATCCAAACGTTCATCAATAAAATCTGTGCTTAAGGTTTGTGGGCCCCTTAAAGGTAATTGTGTACTACTGCCAATCTATCCAGAGTACGATAAAATCACGTTATAAGAGTGTACTTCAAATTTCGATATATAACTGACTTCGGAATTGAAAATCTAACTTAAGCTCTTGGTTTTGCTTTAAATTTCCAAGGAAATTCATCCTGCTACAAATAACTTTTTTAATTTATTTATAAATATATTTATGTATTTTATATATATTTTTTATATCTATGCTGACCCTCATTGAAACTCTACCTATACTGAAAGAAGAGTTTATTTTCCCAGTAAGCGAAAGATAAGCCAAGATTTTTTTGACGTTGGAGTTTGGATGTAATCGTTGAATAGTTTATCATAATTTCGGGAGAAAACGTCATTAGAAATTTGTTTTTTTTTTTACGTGATTTAATGGAAATTCGCCGAGAACGTAGTGCTAGGTCCGAAATAAAAATTTAATAAGCTACTTTATGATATATGGACTAGGATAAATACTTTTATTGGGCTTTCATTACACGCATAGATAAATTAAAACTGGAAAATTCAATCTATTTGGTAAACCTCAATATTTTATTGATTATATCGTATAATCACTTCATGCCATTGTTCATTTTACTTTGTTCCTTTATCTCATCTCCCATTGAATTCCACTCTAACATTATGGTGGTTCTATATTCATTGAAGTACAAGAACGTGAATAATTGAGACGAAAACCACAAATCCAGGGAGGAGGATATGCAACGCAATGCGAAGCATAGAATGTTGCAAAATATTTCAAAGTATTTGTGTTTTTGGGTTGCACATCGAGGAATATAGAAAATTTATGCCACCCACTGTTTGGACGAGTATCGCCTCCTTTTTCTAAGAATGCTTTCCGGGCTCTCCCCTTGAGAACGATTTGTATCGTTGATTTTTTTTTTTTAACGACTGCTCTTTTTTCTACTCTCCTTTGAATGGAATTGATACCAGTGGGAGGTTTCTGTTTGGCGTTTCCGTCATTTGGATGAGAGTGAAGTAAAAAGTGTTTATGTCGCACAAAATTTACATAAAATATTTAAAAGGGTATTTAATTTTATGGGGTTTTATGATACACGGATATAGAGATGAGAGGATGAAATTGAAACCAAGCCCTATTAGATTGGGATGAAGGAGGTGATGGCCATGGTAGAAAAGTTTGATGCATTTTCTTATTGATGAAGATTCTAAGAATAAAAAAATAGAATTGACTTGATACGAGAGATTTTGTAAATTGTAATATATTAAGAAGAATTTTTTTTCATAAAAATATATACTAAGTAAAAGCTATAATCTTCGTTTTAAAGTTTTTTGCATTAGCATCCATTAAAATTGTAGTCCTTCTACGAAAAGTCGAAGTTTTCGACATAAGACATGGAAAAAGGTTTTAGTATAAAATTTCAGTATAAAAATAAAAAAAAAATGGATTAAATATATACATATTTTAAAAAATTAAAAATCATAATCTTGGTTTTAAATATTTTACATTAAATTTAGGACACGTAACTTGGAAATTTGTGGTATATGTTTTCGAAGTAATGCAATTTTTGCTTAAAGTAAAGAAAAAAATATTATTTAAAATAACGGAAATATTGAAGATAAAAATCTTCTAATACAGACCCAACAAAATGGACCCACTCTGAATGAATGATTTTAGAAAATGTTAACTAAAATATATGACTAACTGCAACATAAACAAACAAATACTTTTTGTTAAATTGAATTCCTTGATTATAAATAATGATTTTTTCTGCTATTTAAGAAATATTCATATTTTGAAGGAACTAAATTGGTGTTAAAATTCGGTAAAACGTCTTAAGCATATACGTAGTCCATACGACACTATTAAAGAAAATTTACTCATTTTAGGAAAATATGAACTTATGTACTTTAAACAAGTATGTAGAGTAGTAAGTTCGGCCGGGACGAATCTTAAATACCCACCACCATGAATCAAATATAATAGTTTCCTTCGAAAATTTCAGGGAGTTTGATGACAGATATTTTCCCAAGCAGATCAGTTCAACCAGTACGCATCGCGAGGATAAATGTAAAGGTTTTACCTATGAAGACTGGATCAGATTCTGAACTTATAAGAACAATTTTTTGTTTGAGTTTTAGAGGAATCATAAACATCTCTTGTAAGTGTGCAAAAAAAGGTTGACTTAACGCCTTGATTTGGAATCTAAAATCTGAAGATTTTCATCCCAATTATTTAAATGATTACGAGAAGTTAAATCTGGAAATTTTGCACTCAGTTTCAAGCAATTTGCATGATCAATGCGCCTTCTATACTCTCAATAAGTGAAATCGGTCTATATGGAGGCCTTACCAAATGGACCGATAAAACTAAATCATATACACTTTGTTATGGGTCTAAAATGCCAGTATATTTTCAATTTGTGGCAAATTCGATAAAAACTGCGGATTCTAGTAGCTTAAGAAGTAAAATCGGGAGTTCGTTGTAACGGGGCTATACCAAAACATGGAAGGATACACACAGTATTCAGCACATTTAATTGTAGTTCTAGAATCTAGACCCCAAATCGGAGGGCCGGTTTATAAGGGGGCTATATCAAAAACTGTACCAATACTTAATATATTCGGCACACCTCTTTATGGTCGGATGAAATTTTCGTTTCTTAGAGGCTCCGCAAGCCAAATCGGGGGATCGGTTTATATGGGGGCTATATATAATTATGGACCGATGTGGACCAATTTTTGCATGGTCATTAGAGAGCATATACCAATACCATGTACCAAATTTCAGCCGGATCGGATGAAATTTGCTTCTCTTAGAGGCTCCGCAAGCCAAATCGGGGGATTGGTTTATATGGGGGCTACATAAAGGGTGATTTGATAAGAGCTTGATAACTTTTTTTTTAAAAAAAACGCATAAAATTTGCAAAATCTCATCGGTTCTTTATTTGAAACGTTAGATTGGTCCATGACATTTACTTTTTGAAGATAATTTCATTTAAATGTTGACCGCGGCTGCGTCTTAGGTGGTCCATTCGGAAAGTCCAATTTTGGGCAACTTTTTCGAGCATTTCGGCCGGAATAGCCCGAATTTCTTCGGAAATGTTGTCTTCCAAAGCTGGAATAGTTGCTGGCTTATTTCTGTAGACTTTAGACTTGACGTAGCCCCACAAAAAATAGTCTAAAGGCGTCAAATCGCATGATCTTGGTGGCCAACTTACCGGTCCATTTCTTGAGATGAATTGTTCTCCGAAGTTTTCCCTCAAAATGGCCATAGAATCGCGAGCTGTGTGGCATGTAGCGCCATCTTGTTGAAACCACATGTCAACCAAGTTCAGTTCTTCCATTTTTGGCAACAAAAAGTTTGTTAGCATCGAACGATAGCGATCGCCATTCACCGTAACGTTGCGTCCAACAGCATCTTTGAAAAAATACGGTCCAATGATTCCACCAGCGTACAAACCACACCAAACAGTGCATTTTTCGGGATGCATGGGCAGTTCTTGAACGGCTTCTGGTTGCTCTTCACTCCAAATGCGGCAATTTTGCTTATTTACGTAGCCATTCAACCAGAAATGAGCCTCATCGCTGAACAAAATTTGTCGATAAAAAAGCGGATTTTCTGCCAACTTTTCTAGGGCCAATTCACTGAAAATTCGACGTTGTGGCAGATCGTAAGTCTATTCATGATGAAATGTCAAAGCATACTGAGCATCTTTCTCTTTGACACCATGTCTGAAATCCCACGTGATCCGTCAAATACTAATGCATGAAAATCCTAACCTCAAAAGAATCACCCTTTATAATTATGGACCGATGTAGACCAATTTTTGCATGGTTGTTAGAAACCATATACTAACACCATGTACCAAATTTCAGCTGGATCGGATGAAATTTGGTTCTCTTAGAGGCTCCGCAAGCTAAATCGGGGGATCGGTTTATATGGGGGCTATATGTAATTATGGACCGATATGGACCAATTTTTGCATGGTTGTTAGAGACCATATACTAACACCATGTACCAAATTTCAGCCGGATCGGATGAAATTTGCTTCTCTTAGAGTAATCGCAAGCCAAATTTGGGGGTCCGTTTATATGGGGGCTATACGTAAAAGTGGACCGATATAGACCAATTATTGCATGCTTGTTACTTACACCATGTACCAAATTTCAGCCGGATCGGATGAAATTTGCTTCTCTTAGAGCAATCGCAAGCCAAATTTGGGGGTCCGTTTATATGGGGGCTATACGTAAAAGTGGACCGATATAGACCAATTATTGCATGCTTGTTAGAGACCATATACTTACACCATGTACCAAATTTCAGCCGGATCGGATGAACTTTGCTTCTCTTAGAGCAATCGCAAGCCAAATTTGGGGGTCCGTTTATATGGGGGTTATACGTAAAAGTGGACCGAAATGGCCCAATTGCAATACCATCCGACCTACATCAATAAATAACAACTACTTGTGCCAAGTTTCAAGTCGATAGATTGTTTCGTTCGGAAGTTAGCGTGATTTAAACAGACGGACGGACAGACGGACATGCTCAGATCGACTCAGAATTTCACCACGACCCAGAATATATATACTTTATGGGGTCTTAGACCAATATTTCGATGTGTTACAAAATTGTTTGTGTGTATGTAAAAATTTGGATTTTTTGAGATCTTGTTGTCTTGAACTTCATGTTAGTTCAAGACTACATTTCTCTATGAAAATGTAATGAAAATACCATATTGTAGAACATGGTAAAATCATCTTTCTCTTCAATGGTTTCATAAATCAATAGTATTACAAAAAATACCATATCATTTTTTTGCGTAAAGCCAAATTAAAAAGTAATACAATGCCTTAAACTTGAAGCCACAAAAAAGTGAAATGAATAGATTCATAAAATTGCTAAAATTTTTCTAATCGTTTCTCAAACACAAACAATAACGTGTATACGGCAAAAAAATGAGGAAATAAACTTTAGCCGTCACACTCTACAAATATTGAATGTTCCATCCAAAAATCCAAAACAAAAACAACGAAATAGATCAGAAGCTGTAAACAACTTATACTGCTTAGCTTAAGGATTCATCTCTTCCACAGACAAACGAACACAACGTCACTTCAAATAAACAGGACGAACAACTGTCTAGCAAAAATATTTGATATACCTTCTCATACAATGAGTAGTCCTTCCGGTTTTTTCGAACGTTGCAAAACAAATAAATATAAAAATGAAATCAGAGAATTCTTCTACATTCGTATTATGCTTACAATGCCCTTAAGCCTTCGACCCCTCCACCCCCTAATAGCGACAATACCAAAATAAACAATAAAACTCTGTAACATTTTTCCGAAATATATTAAATTTCCACATTTTTGGTTCGTCAATGGCTGGATTAAGTGCCTGTGATAGACACAGAAATGGAATAAGAAGAACAAATAATAAAATTGCTGAAATATATGAAAAATCTGTAGCTCGTTAACATCTTAGAAAGGCCAAGGGAATCTTATGCTATATTATCATATATAGTCCGATTATATTTTAATCTCAATGGTAAAACTGTATGCCATGCTTCAGTTGTAAGAAATCGGAGGCGGCCCACACGACAAGTATCCCAACATTTAACATTTTAATCCAAAATCGTTTCTTGAATCTGCCACTAGAAACATAAACAGAGGTCGCAATATATATAAATGTTGAGTTTTTAAGAGCTATAGGAAACATTTTTACAAAAACACATAAAATTCAGAAAATGTCTGAAATCTTTATTTAAATCGATAGTACTGTCCATACACAAGTTTACTTGGATCCAAAGATTTTTACCTTCCCTTAAGGATTTTGGTATTGAATCCGAGCTAAAGATGCGGCTTCTTTAAAATAAACAAATTTTTAGCACCTATCTGCACGCAAAGAAAAAAAACGTTTGGAAAACGTGTACCCAAAAAGTTTTTCTTTTGTTAGAGTTTTTTTAATTGCTTCGAAAATTTTAAACTTTTATCACCAAAAAAATTCGTTTGTTACAAAATTTTTATTTTTTCAATAAAAAAAGTTATTTTTGAAATAACAACACAGTTCATTTCGTTTATATCAAACACTATTCTTTTCTGACTTTAGGTCTTTAATAAGACACATTTTACAGTTCAAAATTTAATATAGTTCAATGTAATGTTGAACATTTTTTCGGAATCTTCCGAATATATCTGGAATATATGTAAAAAAACAAAAGCAAAAAAAAAAAACTTTGGCCGAAGCAGGGATCGAACCCACGACCCTTGGCATGAGAGTCGGACGTAGTTACCACTGCTCCACGGTGCCAAACTAAATGTTTGTTTCTGTTAAATAAACTTTGTTTATTCGGTTCGTGGGCGCCGCAAGCTATGCTATATAAATATAAATTATATGTATATTTATCTATTGATGACCATATCAGGTACATAGCTCAGTGGTTAGTGTGTTGGCTTACAATGTGCATGGTCCGCGGTTCGATTCTCCGTCCAGGCGAAAGGTAAAAAAATTTTAAAAATTTATAAAATCGTATAATTTCTTCTACATTGTTGGTATTACAGGAAAAGGTTTTAAGAACTAAAAATCCTCGTGGATGTGAGAAAGATGTGAGGGACAATGCAATTAGCAAGAAAATAATGTTTTTTTTTGAGCTAGTCTTTATGAAATTGTTTTTACATCCTGGAAAAGAATAAACGTTTATCACAAAAAGTATATACTTTTCTTCCAAATACACTTCCTTACAGCGAAAAGCAAATGAGAAACGAACTTTGTTTGTCTAAAATTTCGTTTGGGAGGAAAGAATTATTTTTTTGCGTGTGGCTTTCAGATTGGAGTTTCAATATTTCAGTCAATTTAAGGACAATTTATTTAAATCAAAAATGTGTTTCTTTACTTTAAGGGAAATTAGCCTTAGTTCAAAGACATGGAACTTTAAAGATTATAAAGATTGTAAACTTTATTTTAATTTCATTATTTTGAAGAAATTTGTCCTTAATATTTTGTAAAGCGAATGTGCCTCAAATGGTTCATCCGCTTAGCCCAATTTTGATATAACATACTATTTGCAAAATTTCGGCCGGTATCTCACGAATAGTAAATGCTTAATATTGTCTCCCAATGCGTCAGTTGAAGCGGGCTTGTCTGTATACACTGAAAAAAATATTTACGTGATATTAAATATGACGCAATTTACATTTTAGTATGTGCAATTTACCAAATATTAAGGACAAATTTCTTTAAAATAATGAAATTTTCATTAAAATAAAATTTATAATCTATGCTTTAAAAAATGTTTAAATTTTTTGGAAATTTGCGTCCCTCCGTTAAAGCCGTGTGTCTTGTAACTGGGGTATTGCTCGAGGGGTGGGGTCCATCACAGAATTTTATTTTTGTAGTGACAGACAGTGGTACAGTGGTGCAGATTCGATGGGTTTGGATTGACTTGGGGTGGTGGCCTGGATAAGCACACCGGACTGGGCTGGCCGCGTGTTTGGCCTGATCATTGATATGGCAGGAATGGGCGAGCTGAATGGCGACCTAGCTAAGTACGCTCTGTAAATCTGGTGAGACGTATGAAAACGAGGCAGTGGTGAGTCAAAGGTTGTACTGTGGAACCTTGTATAGAGCGAGTAGAGTTAGAACAACTCTAAGCGGCTGGAAATGGAAAACGGACAGTGACTCGGGGGCACGCTATGGACTAGGAACCGTGGTGTGCATAGATGCGACGTCAATTGGAACTGTGACCTTGGTAAGTACAGAGTCAATCGGATCGTGAAGATCTAGAGTGAAGTGACCTTGATAAGTACACAAGTCACACGTAGAGCAGAGGCAATGGAATCGTGAAAATTTAGGAGGACTGCGAGCTGCGTAAGTACACAAGTCAAACGGCAAACGTGGGTCAAAGGGATCATAATGATGTAGAGTGACTGCCACCAGAATGAGTACACCAGTCAAACGTAGGACAGAAACGATGGGATCGTGAAGATCTGAGTGACTGCGACCTGGGTAAGTACACAAGTCATACGTGCATGTCAAAACGGATCGTAGAGATCTAAGGTGGCCTTGATAAAAGACATTGAAGTTCCAACAAGTATATACGGCCGTAAGTTCGGC